>NW_027466134.1:5137500-5212500 GCF_046127955.1 Nelusetta ayraudi
TAGCTTGCCCACGCCAGGTGTGGGACTAAGCTCTGCGGGGGAGCATTCTGCTGAAACACTCACCCTTTGCTCCCTCTCTCGTCTTAGGTTCTGTAAACTCCGAAGCCTCAGCCTGTCAAACAACGCTCTGTCCGAGTTCCCTGCGGCCCTGTGTGACATGTGCACGCTCACCGAGCTCAACCTGTCGGCCAATCGGCTCCCGTCGCTGCCAGCCGAGGTGGGAACCATGCACAAGTAAGTGAAGGGAAAAGACATCGTCTGAGTCGCAGCTCCGATCGCACGCTGAGCCTTCCACCACTGGAGGGTGCAGTGTTGCAGCTTAGTTAGTTAGTTTTTTTTTTGGTATTTTATTATTTATTGTATATTATCACTTTGTCACGCACCTGAGTTGCCCTGGGTGCTTTTTTCTTTTATCATTGCACTGAACTTTTTATTCTATTTCTTAGCTGTGACTGTGGTTGTGTGCCAGCGAGCAGCTGAATAAGTTAATTTCCCTTTGGGATGAGTAAAGTAACTATCTATCTATCGATCTCTGTCTTATTGTATTTACTGCAAAAAAAAAATAAAAAAATAGCACATTAACCTTGGACAAGAAATCTTAAAGGATTTTTAAGTCCATCGGAACGTGAGTCAAAATCAGACACGAGACATCACTGCTCCGTGTCAAATGATTGCAGTATTTCCATTGTATACAGTCTCTTTAATCTATGGATGTTATTACCAGTCTTTCTCACTGGGGTCGCTCCCCTCCCTCACTGTCTCGGTCAGGAAAAACTCTTTCTGTGTTTCCTTCCGTCAGCGCCGCCTGACAAACACTTGGCTGCGTGCCAGACTGGCGTCCCGGCGCCGCAGAGCTTTTCTAGCCCGACACAATGTCGAGTCACTTCACGCGTCGCCTCTGCATTGAAGCAGAGCTGCGGTCGTGTACTCTCTGGCCAGCAGGAGGTGCTCTCTCTCTCTCTCTCTCTCTCTCTCTCTCTGTGCGTTGTACGCTGGCCGTAGACACTTAGTCTTGTAGTCCTGGAGTCCTGGTCTCGGTCTCAAATGCCTTGGTCTCGGTTGGTGCCGCCTTGACTACAACACTTTTCTAATCTGCTCCACGTCTCCAGCCTGCAGACTCTCCTCCTGGACGGTAACTGTCTGAGTGCCCTGCCGGGGGAGCTGGCGTCGTTAGAGGGCCTCACCTACCTCGGCTTGTCCTTCAACTCTTTCACCTGCGTGCCCCCGGTGCTGGAGAGGCTGCGAGGCCTGGAGCGACTCTGCCTGGCGGGCAACCAGGTGTCCGTCCTGGATGTAGCCGGCCTGCAGTGGCTGCCTGCTCGCCACATCGACCTCAGGTGAGCCTGACAACACCACACAGAAACACTAGATATAGATATAGATATATTTATATCAGGGTTGTCAAACATACGGCCCGCGAGATGATTTTGCAAAATATAAAAACCGCAATTTTTCAATGAAAGAAAGTTCTGTTCTAAATGTGTCCACTTGGTGTCACAATATCGTTTCTGCTTGGCAAACAAACTCAATACTGGGGCTGAGCAAATCGGCACAAGTACATCCACTCACGTCTCCTATTGGCTGCCCTCATTGCCCCAGAACGTCTCCTATTGGCTGCCCTCATTGCCCCAGAACGTCTCCTATTGGCTACCCTCATTGCCTCAAAACGTCTCCTATTGGCTGCCCTCATTGCCCCAGAACGTCTCCTATTGGCTGCCCTCATTGCCCCAGAACGTCTCCTATTGGCTACCCTCATTGCCTCAGAACGTCTCCTATTGGCTGCCCTCATTGCCTCAGAATGTCTCCTATTGGCTGCCCTCAGTGCCCCAAAATGTCTCTGTTGAAACAGACAAAGCGGATACAGAGCAGTGTTGCCAACTTGGCGACTTTCTCCCCCCCAAAAAGTCGCTATTCTCCCCATAGCGACTTTTTTGTCAAAAGCGACTAGCGACAAATCTAGCGACTTTTCCTGGTGTCATTACGTTGCGATCAAGTGCAAATTGTCCATTATGCAAATTAGATGATGACGTCATTTGGCGACTTTCAGGACAGCCAATAGCGACTTTCCTCACTGAGGAGCTGGCAACACTGGTGCAGAGTGCAGAGTGCTGAAAGAACACGGACAAAGTAAAACAAAGAAAACAACTGGAAGTTGTTGTTATTTTTACGTTATTATCACCATACCATAGATTTTACCATGGGTCCGGCCCACTTGAGAATAGATTTTCCTCTATGTGGCCCGTGAACCAAAATGACTTTGACACCGCTGTTCTGTATAGATAGAGGAAGTACAGCTGTTTAATGACTGACTGACTATTAACATCATTTCTTCTCGTGGGGTGAGATTTGACGAGAATTCCGGCTCATGCACTTCACACCACTACAATGGAAACACCTGCCAATCACAATTGTACCTTGTCGAAATCATTTAGAAATATGGCTTTAAATTTGCCGAAAAACTGATGTTGGAAACGCGGCTATGACGCCGTTCTAACCTTTAAAAAACTCTTGTCAGGCTGAACCGGCTGCAGAGCGTGACAGTGGGAGAGCCGGAGCAGCTGTCCCACATCGTCCAGCTGGACGTGAGGGACAGCGGGCTGACGGAGCTGGACGTCAGTCCTCTCAGCAGGCTGGAGGTCCTTCGCTGCGACAGGAACTCCATCTCCCGTCTGCGAGTCGGCGGCGCCGCCATCAAAGGCCTGCATGCCGCTCACAACGGTAAGAGTCCAACACGTGGAAGAGCCGCGGTTCTGTTGGGGGCCCCGACAGTCACGCTGGGAGCTCCTCTGCCCTCGGATGCTGACAGTTTGTACGCTGTGTTTGCAGAGCTGAAGCAGCTGGAGGTGCATCCAGTGCCAGAGAATCTGGTCGTGGTGGATTTGTCCTGGTATGAACTTCTCATTAATACCTCAGTATCCTATTGGCTGTCTTTATGTGTGTGTACACTGGCAGTCAATGGTGTGGACTCATACCTCTGATTGGATGGTTATTCTTTCATTGTCATGACTGTTGACACTGTAGGTTGTCACTGTAGGCATCACAACTATCAAGACATATGGCGTGTATTCAGCAATAACTCAAACATGTTTTATATATTAGATGATGTAGAATAGCCACCCATCATATAAAATACTGTATATAGAACATCACATATTTAAGTATTACATTTTTGTGTGTGTGTGTGTGTGTGTGTGTGTGTGTGTGTGTGTGTGTGTGTGTGTGTGTGTGTGTGTGTGTGTGTGTGTGTGTGTGTGTGTGTGTGTGTGTGTGTGTGTGTGTAATAACTTGTCTTTGCGTTGTTGAAGGAACCAGCTGGAATGTGTCCCTGAGAGTCTGTGTGAGAGCAGCAGACTGGAGGTGCTGGACCTCAACCACAACTCTGTGGCTGAGCTGCCTGTGCGGTGAGCAACAGCACCCAGTTACACCTGCATGACAGTGAAGAACCAGAGGAGAGCGGAATGACCTTTGATCCATCCATCTATCTATCTATTCATCTACCTATCTATATATCTATCTATCTACCTATCTACCTATCCATCTATATATCTACCTATCTACCTATCCATCTATCTATCTGTATATCTACCTATCTACCAATCTATCTATATATCTACCAATCTATCTATATATCTACCTATCCATCTATCTATCTATATATCTACCTATCTACCTATATATCTACCTATCAATCTATATATCTATATATCCATCTATCTATCTATATATCTACCTACCTATCTATATATCTACCTACCTATCTATCTATCTATCTATCTATATATCTACCTATCTATCTATATATCTACCTATCTATCTATATATCTACCTATCTATCTATCCATCTATCTATCTATATCTATATATATATCTCCCTATCTATCTATATATATATATCTACCTATCTATCTATATATATATATATATATATATATATATATATATATATCTACCTATCTATCTCTCTACCTACCCATCTATCTATCTCTCTATCTACCTATCTACAGTATCTATCTATCTATCCATCCATCCATCCATCTATCTATCTACCTTGCACAAAACCTGACACTTCACTTCCATTTTGCTGTCACACCAAACTTGTCAAATTGGCAAATTCTTGTCTCTGTCAAAAACACATTTCTTCATTTCAAGTGGATTCAGTTCCTTTTAATGGTGTTTTTCATTTGACCCACCATTTCACTGTGGGATCTCCAGTCCACACACTGGGACTGGGACTGGGACTGAGCTGCTGTGTGTGTTTGTCATGCAGGCTGCTGTGCAGCGGCAGCCTGAGGAAGCTGCTGGCCGGCTGGAACCAGTTGTGTCGGCTGGCTGAGAGGCTGGAGAGGTCGCAGCTGGAGGTCCTGGACCTTCAACACAACGCTTTGACCGAGCTCCCCAGTAATCTCTTCATTAAAGCACAGAGGTACACACGCACACGCACACGTACACGCACAGCCCAAGTCTCCAAGTCGCTCTTCATCTCTCACTTCATTTCACTTCTTAACTCTGTTCCGTTTCCCTTCAACGCTCTGTTTTTGCCGTTTCATCGCAGCCTGCGATACTTGAACGTGTCGGCCAATAAGCTGGAGTGCCTTCCCGCCTCCAGCCTATCAGAGGACAGCTGCAGCAGCCTGGAGGAGCTCTACGTGACCAACAACAGCCTGACGGACAAGTGTGTGTCTCTGCTGACTGGACACAGCCAACTGCGAGTGCTGCACTTCGCTTTCAACCAGCTGCAGACCTTCACTGCCAGGTTGTGTGTGTGTGTGTGTGTGTGTGTGTGTGTGTGTGTGTGTGTGTGTGTGTGTGTGTGTGTGTGTGTGTGTGTGTGTGTGTGTGTGTGTGTGTGTGTGTGTGTGTGTGTGTGTGTGTGTGTGTGTGTGTGTGTGTGTGTGTGTTGGTTTTGAGGGAATGTGGGGACTGATTATCGGATTCCATCCTAAACTGCACTTTTAATCTCAATGTAAAAAAATATATATATATACATACAAATGCTTCCAAGGTTTACAGCAATGTTTGATGTGGAAATTGAAACTAAAACCTGATGTACTAAGGGCCGGTGTCCACGTCACCACTCATCTCAAAGTGTTTATTAGTTTTCATCATCAACATTACTCTATCTTATCCAAATGACCTGCACGCACCCAGTCCGACTCTGTGGTTCTTCTCCTCTAACATAAACTAACTTCACGAGTTGTTTTCAGTCCTAACTTGGTATCCGCTGCCATCAGTGTAAAACTACAGCCTGGCTCCACAGCCACAGAAAGTTGGATCAATACGCTCTCTTTCATATGTATATATCTAGCTCTGTATTCTCTGTTTATACTTACAAATATTTTATTTTCGTCTATATCCTTAGTTGATATATTTCCTGATTATAAATTTTTTTGCACTGTAGCCTTTTCTTTTTGCTGCTGTAACTATGCAAATTACCCCATCGTGGGATCAATAAAGGTCTTCTTCTTCTTCTTCTTCTTCTTCAGAGCGGCAAATAAATGTTTTTTTCAAAATTCAAAATTCAAATTCTTCTTCTTCTCTAACATCTCCACCTGCTGCAGCAAACTGGCTCGGCTGGAGCAGCTGGAGGAGCTGGACCTGAGCGGCAACAAGCTGAAGGCCGTCCCCACCACCATCCTCAGCTGCCAGCGCTTGCACACGCTGGCCGCCCATTCCAACTGCATCAGCACCTTCCCAGAGGTCTTGCAGTTGCCTGAGATCAAGGTGAGTCTGTAGTCCGCCGTCTCCTCAGCCACTGCCGGTGGTCTTGGTGAGAAGACCACCTCCAGATCTTTCGGGAACCATCAAGAAGTTTGATCTTCAATCGTGACCAGTTGAGGGTTTCTGGTGGGACTGACGCGGTGTCTTGTCTCCTCCACAGTGTGTCGACTTGAGCTGCAACGAGTTGACCGAAGTGACTCTGCCGGAGACGCTTCCTCCCAAGCTCCTGGAGCTGGACCTCACAGGAAATCCTCGGCTCAACCTGGACCACAAGAGTCTGGAGCTGCTGAAGTAAGACTGCCAGAGCAGTGGCTCGACTGTAGCACCACAGCCACAGCAACAACCAACACAACAACCTGACACAAGACACTAGATGCAGCTAGAAAGAACCACATGCAAAAAGATTGTGAAGGTCCAGATTGCTGCATGGCCTTGTTGCAGATGGTGCAGTACAACCAGGAGCCCCCCCCCGGTCAGGTGGGGGGAAACTAACTGGCACGTTTCCCTTCCAGTAACATCCGATGCTTCCGGGTGGATCCATCCCCCGCCGCTCCCAGTGCAACCGAGCGCCACGGAGGCCCTGCAGTCTGGAGTCACGGCTACACAGAGGCCTCCGGAGTCAAAACCAAGTCAGTCCTCACACAACCTTTGACCCCATCTGCCAGACCACCGGGCTGATGTTCACATGGTTTCACTCCAGTTTCTCCGTGGTAGCGTTGTAGTCCTGGAGATTGGTCCTGGTCTCCAGACCAGTTTTTAAGGGTCCCGGTCTCATCTCGAACTCGGAGGCATTTTCACCGGGTCCGGTCTTGGTCGTGTCTCGATCTCGATGCTCTCTAGTCTTAACAAGGTGTCTCAAGGGTCTCGGTTGGTTTGGGTCTGGACTACAACGGTGGTTCTCTGTGGTGCTTCTCCCTCAGACTGTGCGTGGCCGCGCTGGCCCTGGACGGCTTCTGCGGCGTGCGCGAGGCTCTCTACGGGGTGTTTGACGGGGACCGCAACGTGGAGGTGCCCTACCTGCTGCAGTGCACCATGGGAGACGTGCTGGCCGAGGAGCTGCACAGGAGCCAGAGGCAGGGCGACTACATGACCAACACCTTCCTCACCATGCAGAGGTGAAGCCGCCGTCGCTCTTTGGTTCATTGTGTTTGTGATATTATCCTCTACTATTGCACCGTTGTCATTGAACTGCTGCTCTACTACTGATGATCTCTCGTCAACCCTGCAGGAAACTGGGCACGGCCGGCCAGAAGCTGGGCGGTTCGGCGGCGCTGTGCCACATCAGGCACGACCCCGTGGCGCCGGGGGAGCACGGCGGCTGCTTCACCCTCAAGGCGGCCAATGTGGGCCGGTGCCGGGCGGTGCTGTGCCGCAGCGGCAGAGCACTGAGACTCTCCGCCAGCCACACGGTCCGAGAGGAGTCCGAGTACCGCCGGGTCCGGAGGCACAACGCCATCATCACCGAGGTAGCCTGTCTGTCTGTCTGCCTGTCTGCCTGCCTGTCTGTCTGTCTGTCTGTCTGTCTGCCTGTCTGTCTATGTGCTTCAGCAGCGCCGAGGCTGAAACTAGGGGAGGTCAACGGGTTAAATCGATGCGCCATTCGTTATCAATCATCAATATTCATTAATATACACTTTAATTGTATTGTATTACTATTATTTTATTGTATTGTTTTTAACATATTATTGCATACACCTTTATCAATGTACTTATGGGCAGTATGTTAAGCTTTATTTTTTTACAGTAATGGTTTGTGTTTATTTCCTTAAACCTCCTTCCAGTGTCCAGTTGGCATTTTACCAAATCAGTAATGTGGAATAGTTAAAAACCATAATGATAATGAGAGGCTTCATTGACAGCCAAGGTCAATTTTATCGCACATATCATTCATAGTTTCAGCGCAGACCAACAGGCTGCGGCGGTCCGAGCAGCTTTCCTCAGGTATGATGAGAAACAGTGTCCTGATGCTTTGACTGCACTCTTGGCTGCAGGACAACAAGGTGAGCGGCGTGGTGGATTCCACCAGGATCATGGGCTACTCCTTCCTGTGCCCCTCGGTGACCCCCGAGCCCCACGTCTCCACCGTGTCGCTGGGCCCCCAGGATGAGTTCCTGGTGCTGGGCAGCCGCGGCCTGTGGGACCTGCTGTCGGCCGAGGAGGCGGTGGAGGCGGTGCGCAACGTCCCGGACGCGCTGGCGGCCGCCAAGAAGCTGGTGACGCTGGCGCAGAGCTACGGCTGCTCCGACAGCCTGAGCGCCGTGGTGGTGCGGCTCAGCGTGGCCGACGACTGCTGCAGCTGCTGCTGCTGCGAGCCCCCTCCCCCGCCCCCCAGCCCCGGCCCCCTGGGGACGCACGCCAGCTGCGACGGCGCCGTCCCGCCACCGGGCGGCGGCGGCGGCAGCGAGCTGAGCAGCGAGTTCAGCACCTCGGAGATGAGCAGCGAGGTGGGGTCCACCGCGTCCTCGGAGGAGCCCCCGCCCCAGGCGGAGCCGCCGCCGCCCAATCCGGTGGGCCGGGTGGGCACACGGGTCGGGGCGGCTGCCGGCGGCGGCTTCAGGAGGCAGTTCTCCGGCGCGCTGTCGGACCACGGGGTGGACAGCGAGGACGAGGAGCCCGTGGCGGGGGTCTTCTCCAACGGGAGCCGCGTGGAGGTGGAGGCCGACGTGCACTGCAGGCGGCAGCGGAGCAGCAGCGGCGGCGGCAGCTGCCCCGGCGCCCCCCAACCGCTGCTGCCGCCGCCGCCGCCGCCTCGGGACCCCTCCCCCGCGGCCTCCCCTCTGCCCGACCGGACCCCTGCCGGCCGCAGGGCCCGCCCCAACGGCTCGGTGGCCCGCCAGGCGCGCAGCCAGGACCTGATCGAGGAGGCGGCCGACGCCCCCGTCAGGAAGCCGGGGGGATACTTCAACGCCCCGGCTCAGCCCGACCCCGACGACCAGCTGGTCATCCCGCCAGAGCTGGAGGAGGAGGTGCGGCAGATCATCCAGCAGCAGCAGCAGCAGCAGCAGCTTCAAGCACATAACCAGCAAAGCCACGGATACCAGAAACCCGCCGACTACTTTGTGACGCCCCTCTAACGTCCACAAGCAGGAACTCTTTGTATTTTCCTTCTTGTCTTTTTCTTTATTTCTTTTTCTTTTTTTTCTTTTTTTTAACTGTTAATTCTGCCCCTCAGAACGCAATGCAATTTTTATAGAGCATTTTTTTCATTTTTAGGTAAATCTTCAAAGTGTATTTTTTTTTTTTTTTTTTACCTTTTGTTTCCAGAAGCACTTTTGATTGCTTTCAACAGACATTAGTGACTCGTCTGAATGTGTAATGGTACTTTGAGAAATGGACCATTCATTTTTTTGTGTGTTGTAGCAAACAACGTCGCCCCCCCCCTCTTTGTCTCAGAGTTCATTAAAACAGTCAAACTGACTCTTAGGAGTTTCATACGGTAGCGTGAGCTTGTCACAGTGAAGCAAGCTGATATTCTCTGAGAGAAAAAAATTAGTTGTTTTTTTTCTTTTTCTTTTTTTCAAAAAGCCAAGTGAAGTGTTCCAGGACTATGTTCTCGGGTTGTGCAAAGTTCAGAGTGGTGCTGCAGTGGTGACAACACGCTGAACAGTGGAGGGCTGGGGATCCTTCCCTGGCTGCCGTGTTCTCAGACGTGTTATAGCACAAGGAAAACTACTTTTTGCTAAATAAATCTTTTTTTTCTTCAGAAAACCAGCACTGTCCTCTTGACTTTTTTTTTTTTTTTTAATCATATCTTCTGCTATAAATGGCAACAATCTGTTTTTCCTGGAAGGTTTGTTGGAGTTGGTTGGGTGTCATTGAACTTGATTGAAGCAGGGAAAGACGTCTGGAAGCCTCCAATCTCCAGATGTTTTGCTGTGGCAGGTCCCACCTTGTCCAGGCCCCTCGTGGTCCTACTTCTACTGCCGTCGCCCTGTGCTGTGTCTCAGTTCAGGGTCTGCACCCTTCAGACCGAGTGTCCTCCGTCTGAAGGAAGCGTCCTTCGAGGACCCGGCCGAGAAGGACGGACCAAACCCTGCCTCCCCGGTAACCACACGGGACGGTCTAGCCTTCGCCGTATTTCCTGGTTGCCTCACCACCGTTCCCTCCTGCTGGCCAACCCCGGAAGTGACGTTTTTATAGTATCAAGCTAACCATTGGTTCGCCAGCTAACGATGTCGTTGGGTGATCAAATCAGTAAAAACCCTACGTTAAAAACTGGATACTTTATGTGAAACTTCAATACTTAAATTTATATGTTGTGTCTTTGCCAGTAGATGGCGCTAATTTCAGCTGACTTCCCAGGATCCCAGGATGCTTTGCAGCAGCACGCAAAGCATCATGGGATACAGAAGGAGGTGAAGGATAGTAGCGGTGCATCCTTGGATATCGGCTAAAACGAGGGCGCATTCCCAGTACGCATTTGGAGATTCCTGAGGACTTTTGGGAATTGGGAGGAGCCTTCGCGCAGTGTTATGACGCAACTTCCTTTCAAAATGTGTACTTCAAAGATGCAGAGCCTGAATTGAGACACAGTGCTTCTCTTCTCCTCCTCCATGTATCGGACCTCTGCTTGGATCCTACACCACTTGCTTCAAACTACAGTTCATCTGTTCAAACATCTCAACTTATCACTTAAAACGACTGAGTGAGAATATTAGCAGAAGGCTCAGAAGCCACCGTGGTCCTGCCCAGTCCCCTGCCACGGTCATTGTGTTATCTGGTAAAATTAGAACCAGTGACCTCACCAGGCCACAGTTCTTTTGTTGGTGGCCCGGGTCTTGGCCCAACTTTCCCAGTGTTACATCACCGGCGGCGTCTTTGTGTATGTGTGGCCGCATTATGTGACAACACAGAGGGGACACACAGGGATGATGTCATCGCTGGCAGAAGCCTCTGGACGGGACTCCCGCATGCAATAGCAATCGGTAGGCAGAATTATAGTGCCCCCTAGAGGTAGAGCAGTTGTCAGCAGTTGCATTCATAGAGGTTCAACTGAAAACAAAATGACTTTTATTGTACTGCGATGATTCACTTTTTAAAAATCTTAAATCAAGCCAAATTTTACACACTGGCCCTTTAAAAGTAGACCATCAATTAAAAGTGCGAGTATGGAAAACTGAATGGAAACAAACTGAAATCGAATGACTGTGGAACACAATGGAATCAACGCCCCCAGTTTCTATAAAAAAAAACAACTTTATTTAAAAACCTAGCAGACTGAATCCATTACAAACTGGTTTAAAAGTTTTAAACTGGGTGTAGCTGGACGGAGTGAACGTTTAACCGCTGCAGCCCCGGGTGGCTTGACCAGCGTCGCGCTGAGGCAGCTCTTCACAGGACGACACATTACAACAACACAATGACGCTCAATGAGGTGGAAAAATAACAACAAAAAACACACCTCACCAAGAACACATTAAACATGAAAAACGACAAAACGCAGCATCAAGAATCAGCGCTTTAACTCCGGGTCCTGCAAGGACGACGACATACATCAAGACCCCCAGGAGAAGCGGAAGGAAGAAAGGGGGGCCAACGAGTCCAGCGATCTCACACCGAGGTGGTCTCGGCCCTCAGCGGCGCCCTCTGCGGACCCCCCCCTCCGCCTCCCCGCTCCCGGGCCTGCCGCCTGTCGGCCTCCCGCCGCTTCCGCTCCTGCTGGTAGCGGCTGACCCCGCGGACGGTGCGGAAGGTGAGCACGGCGCCGGCGGCGTACAGGATGGCGGTGATGAGTCCGAAGAGCGCCACGGCCGCGTCGCCGCCGCTCACGCTACAGTTCATCCAGGTGTAGCCGTTGCGCGCGTACAGCCTCTCGCGCCGCTGGCACACGTCGGTGGCGTTGATGCCCATGACGAAGTGCAGGTAGAGGCCCACCGCCGCCACGTAGGCCACCGCCCCCACCGCCTGGAACACCAGCGCCCCCCACAGGAGCTTCTGGGACATGAGGTAGGGCGGCTTGCTGCCGGACACCACGAAGAGCAGCGAGACCACCCCGAAGGTCAGGCTGAAGGGGATGCCGCCGTAGAGGCTCGGCGCCCTCAGCTGGCTGTACTGCATGTCCAGGTCGCGCACCTGCTGCAGCTCCGTCCCCTGGAAGTTGATGTTGGTGTTGATGTTGTAGCCGCCCAGGCTGGCCGCTGAGGACATGCCGGAGGTGACCATGTGGGCGGCGATGACGCAGATCAGGACCAGGGCGTTGGTCAGGACGGAGCAGATGAGCACGATGCCTGGAGTGGACAAAGAGGAGAGCTGGGTATCGACACCGACTCCTCCATACGATACTGATACACTAGGTCCCAGGTCGATTCCATTCCGATATTATTCAATCTCGATATTTTAGACATTTTAACATGGCACATAATTCAATATTAATGTTTACATTAAGAAAGAACTGACCATTAAACAAATAGTTATATAACAACGTGCACTTTTTATTGAAAGACCTTGACCCAGATCCATGAAAGAGCAGCCAGAAAAATCTGATTATTATTCAGATTACTGTGTCTACTGTCACTTATGCTGACTGTTGAAGGTCCAGGGACATTTTAGAACCCAATGTGTCCCACCAGTCAAAAAGTCTTTTTTTTCTTCTTTTTTTTCTAGATGGTCTCTTGTTAATCTCTAAATCATAAAACGTGAAATTCATGGTGAGGAATTCAGGCCTCTAATTGTGACACTCGGCTTCAGTCTGAGTCTTAAGAACCGGTCTTTCTAGTGTGGTTGGAGACCGAGAGTGAAACCAGTGCGACTCTGAAGCTCGGATCAGAGCAGCTCTGATTGGACGTCCCTCTCCCGCTCCTGCCTTACCTCTTCTGGAACAAATGTTTGAACACTTGGAGTCCTCTCGGTGCTCAGCTCGGGGAGACTCCCGCGCATGTCTCTGTCTGTGGTGGGATTCAGGCACGCTTGGTTCGTACGGAGGAGGTCTGGAGGAAGACCTTGGTCAAAAATAAATAAATTATATATACGTATATACATAAAGTACCCACACTTTTTGAGTAAAAATGTAAATACTTTTGCCAAAATACTTTTGCAAATGTTCAAGTGCAACAACAACAACAACAACAACAACAACAACAACAATTCTGCACTACAAGTGAATGACAAAGCTTGTTGCGTGTTGTTTGATGACGTATGATGGACTGGACGTCACCTGTCGGGAGACGACCGCCGGTCATCCCGGGGTTTTCGGTGATGTCGCTCCTCTCCGTTGCGTTCTCGGTAATCCCGGTTGGACCGAGGAGCGTGACTCATATCTGGCAAAGGGAAGCGATGCGTTCAGGGCTCCAAAACGGACCTTTGAACAAAACGAAACCGCACAAAGCCACAGTTTCGCGGCGCAACCCGTTAAACATTGACCGCAATGGAATCTTGACGGTTTTCTACGTAAGAAGGGGAAAGTTGGCGCCGTAAAGTCAGTTTTATATTCGATATTCGCTCGTGTCCTTCTTCGTAATATAAAAGCGTCATTAAAAACTCCAGTTCAACCCAGATTAGTACAAGGAACACCAGATATTTCACAAGCCTCACCAACTCACCAACTTCAGTATTTTGATGGCAAAAATGTAGTGGATTTATGCTAAATATCCAGCCGAACACCGTATCACAAACATAGTTTAGGGACCGTCGTATAAAATCAGTGCCCGCATTCTCCACTTTGTACAACCATTATATTTTTTCCATGAAATACAATAACCTGGAGGATAACAGTACTGTTTCTGTCACTGCATGATAGTGTGTTTTTATCTCAACACAAATATTTCGCAGCCTTTAGGTTTGAAGGAGATTTTTTTTTTTTGTTTTTAAAGAAAAAGAAAAAAAGAAAAGTTAATGAGTTAATACATTTGTTTTCAACTTTTTCCGTTGCAATAGCTCTGTGGAATTCCAGCCAATCGCCATCAAACCACTTAGCATCTGTGTTTAAGCTCACAAGAATCATTTCACAACCCTTGGTTTTATTAGAAAAGGCGTACAAAAGTGTTTTGTTGAGGTGGGAGGATCAACTCGCTCGCGCTTCAGGTAGCACTGCAGGCAGCGCTGGAGTTTCGGCACGGCTTATTCGACAGAAAAACAAAATACAAAACAAAAAAAAAAAAAACAAGAAAAACAACTATATGCAGTTTTATAAGAAAAAAAATAATTGGAAAAGAAAACCATAACATTAATAATTTTTAGACGTTGTCAATATAGGCAGATCGGTTGTTACTTTACAAACTGGCCAAAACAAGACTCACGTTCCACAAAGTGTTAAACAGGTCATCAAGCGTCGAAGTCATTCGTATTTAAGAAAAAAAATAAACACACTGACTCACTTTAATAAGAGTATATCGATGGGAGGAGGCGGAAGTCCGACTGGAACACCATTTCAAGAACCAGAAACGCGTCGTATGTCGCCAGCGGCCAGGTGACACAGAGGTAACAGCCCCACCCGCCCCGGCAGGAGGAGGAAGAGGAGGAAGACGACGGCGTCCAGGTGTCGTCCAGGTAGCTTTGGAAACTTTGCTTCGCAGGTGGCGCCTCACTGGGACTGGAGTTGAACTACTGAAACGGGACTGACTGAGCGAGTCTTTTGTTTCCAACTGTCGACGTTACTGCAGTGAGAATGTTCTTCATTCACACGCAGCTTTTCTCCAACGGGTTCCCTTGTTCACACTCAACAATGTCCGCCTTTTAACCCTGACATTTCCCACTTGCACAGAATATGTAGGCAGCTGCGCACAAGTTCACGTTTGAGTCATGTTTTCTAGCAAATAGAAGCGCATAATATCAATCTGCTATGATTACACAATAGCACCCCCCCCCCCCCCCGTAATTATTCAAAGTTAGAGTTGTGTTGTGCAATAGTCAGTAAATATGTAACAATACCAGTAAATGATAGACAATAAATGAAGCTAGATGAGTTGAAAAATTACAAAACAAATGAATGAAAAAAATAAACCACACGTCTTACTTTCTCTTTTATAAATTATTTAATTTTACAGTTGGAAGGTGATTTGGGGATTTACTTGAATTTTCAATCTCACGGCCACTATATTACACATTCTAAATCCGTCCTTGTTCATCGTTCAAGGGACAGCTAGTTTCTTAATGTCCACTAGGTGGCAATAGTAAAATACAAGCGGTGTTGGTTGTGAACCGATAAGTGCTTCCGGGTCTGAGGCCAACCGTGTTGCGTTTGTAAACACACGAAGGTGTTTAATTCACTCGGTCATTGCACGCCGTGTCAAGCAGTTGAGACTGCGGGTGGACACACAACAAGTGTTGGCCTATATTTCACGGTCTGTATTCGGATGACAGCCACACTCGATGCTCGGTGATTCGCCATGTTTGTGGTCCGGAGTGTGAGCCTCAGCCGCGGGGCTCTGTCCGCGCAGCGCAGACTTGCTGCGGGCTGCACCGCCTCCAGGGGGACCGCCTCATACATCCAGGGCCAGAGCCCGGAACCGCGGATCCGAGAGTACTTCTACTATGTTGACCACCAGGGACAGGTGAACGAACCCACACACACACACACACACACACACACACACACACACACACACACACACACACACACACACACACGCACGCACGCAGACACAGCACAATGGGTGTCCTGCTGGCTTGACAATCAGTTTGTGCTCAATCGACAGCTCTTTCTGGACGACACCAAGGTAAAGAACTTCGTGACCTGCTTTAAAGGTAAAGAAGCAGCATGAATGCACATCTTATGCAACATACATTTCACTATTTAAAAAAAAAAAAAAAAAAAATATATATTTTCACTTTTTGTACTCCTTTTTGACTGCTGTAACAGTCTAGTTTCCCAATTTAGGATCAATAAAATTCTATCTAATCTACTCTAATCTAATCTGAATCCAGTGGTTCACAGCTGGAGGAGTCTCGGGACACACATTTCTTTTTTCCTTATCATGAGGTTGTGACCTAAATTTATTCCACAAAAATTAAAACGCTAACGCAACATTTTTTCTATAAATATATATATGTAGATAATTTAAAATCACCATAGAAAAAAAAAATCTGCTCACAAAGCTGTGACCCAATCAGAACCTCTCCACGAATTTCATGAATGTCTCAGTAACTCCTCAGCCTGTTTGTCTATGATTCACCAGACAAGAAGTTCCTGGTCTTCTTCTTCAGTCGGCTGCAGTCGAACCAGACTGGCCGCTACCAGGAGGCCTTTCCCTTCTTGTCTCTCTGTGGCCGGGAGAGGAACTTCCTGCGCTGCGATGACCGTCCGGTGGTCTTCACTCACCTGCTGCAGAACCAGGAGGAACCTGCGGGGGAGCTGCTGTCGTACTGCGGCGGGGCTGACAAGCTCTCTGTTCCCTTCCGCCCCGAGGAAATCTACATGCACCCTGCCAGCGGGCGAGTGTATCACCCCTGCTCGCAGCGCAGTGGCAGCGTGGGCCTGGTCCGGTCCGCTCTGGCCATCGAGCTCAGTCCCTTTTTCGTCTACGCAGAGGACAGCCAGCCAGCGCAGCCCACCCACTTCCTCTGGAGAGGACAGGAACACAAACTGACCAATGGCCTCGCAGGACACTTCCCCGCTGAGCTGGAGGAGGGCGGCGGCGGGCACCAAGGAGAACTTGGATAGTGACCTGGACCTGGACCTGAACCTGAACCTGAACCTGAACTGGTAGTGTTTTACATGATGGAACTAGATACATTAAATTCATTTTGTTGACTTTAATTTAATCTCCAATAAGATAATTCATCATCAGTTATGTCACTTTAATGGCTCTGAACTGGTTTATTCTCGCTATCTAATGGTTTGGTTACAGTGAAGCTCAGAGATTATAACAGTCAGTTGCACATTAAATCCACATTTAACAGCCTTAACAAAGACCCTGAAAATAGACATTGTGGTAGGATTGTAGTCTGGGTGACTACCAGTGTGTGCTAGTGGTAGTGTCTGGCATCACACCAAGGTCACACCAGGAATGCAGCCTCAAGGAGGCGCTCATCTGATCTAATAATCTATGCCAAAGTGAAACAGTGGAATCAGTGTGAATGCTGTGGTGGAGCCTAAGTCATTAGATTTTGCTTTTTCTTGTGTTTGACTCTTTAATTATTTAATGATAATTGCTTCAGTGAACCAGAACACTTTATGAGGAAGAATTCAACTTGAATCTCAGAGTTTATTGAATGTGGGTCATGACACATTTTTTTTTGTCATAAAATGAATGCTCTATGAGAAAATGTTTTTCTTTTGTTTAAAGATGTAAGAAAGCTGATAATGAGGACAATGGAAAGTATAATAGTATTAAATACACCTATTAAACCAGAATCTAGCAATATTATTACAGACTCTCAAACACAACAATAAGTTAAGAGCTTGTCAGGGTGATCTGTCACGTGACCTTGCAAATTTTACATGAAAATGCAGCTCTCAATAACATCACATTTAAAACAAACCTGAATACGGAGCCCCCGAGTGGCCATTCGAGGGAAAAAAATAAATAAAACAATTGCTAATTCGTGCTCATTCGTGGGCCCGAATCCGTAGTACGGAGCCCTTAAGAATTAGCAATTATTTTTTTGTTTTTTTCTCGAATGACCACTCAGGGGCTCCGTCTCTAAACGTTCCAAGCTTATCACTATTTTTTTTTTTGTGACGGCTGACTGGCAGCAATATGACTCTGCGGCCACCAGGGGGGGCTCGCTACCCACTTTGAGAAACACTGAATTAACTCAAGGTGTGGAGCGCGTTACCAAAGTCAACTTTCCTTGTGTAAGCGTGAGACTGCGCGCTGTGAGTCAGTGAGTGAGTGAACTGCAAGTCCCAGAGGTCTCGGCTGCGGCTGCCCGCCTCGCGGACTGGGTGACTGGCTGGGCTGAAGTAAACCTCGGCTGGGTCCAACACACACTCACACACACACACACACACACACAGCAACATCATGGCAGCTCCTCCGAGCGGGAACACATGTGAAGCACTGGAGCGGTCCATCCGGGACCGGGTCCCGCCGCTGCTGACGGACCTCTACCAGTTCACCATGGCCTACGCCTACTGGCGCTCCGGCCGGGACCGGCAGCCCGCCGTCTTCGAGCTCTTCTTCAGGGACAACCCGCTCGGCGGCGGCTTCTCGCTCTTCGCCGGCTTGCACGACTGCCTGCTCTTCCTGCGCAGCTTTCGCTTCACAAGTAACGGTGAGTGAGCCGAGCCGAGCCGAGCCGAGCCGAACTTTTTCCCGCAGAAGTGGCGGCTATGTGGTTAGGTTTTATTTGCCAACTATTCTGCTTGCCGTACTTTTTTAATTTTATTTACGACTTATGAGAGATCCTGATTGGGCGACAGAAGCGAATTCAAAAGAACTTTAACTTTGGCACACTCGAATAATCTCTAATCTCTTGCGGACTGCTGCCATTAGGCGGTTTTATTATTATTATTATTATTATTAATAATAATAATAATAATAATAATGATAATAATAATAATAATAATAATAATAATAATAATAATAATAATAATAACAGCAACACATTTCATTTATACTTTCATTTATATTTCATTTATTCATTTTACTTGTTTACCCTTACTTTTAACTTTTTACTTATTCTGTAGTTTGTTTGTTTTTTTGTTCTGTTTTGTTTTTACCAAAGTAGTAGAATAGAGAAAAACCTGGAGTCAAATTCCTTGTTCTGCGTGTACAAACCTTGGCCAGTAAAGCTGATTCTGATTCTGACATAGTGTTTTTGACCTGTACTCATCATTTAGTAGGGTTGTTGTCAAAGTGTGTGTCAGGAAGACATGACCTACATGACCTGCATGCCCCCGCAACAACCCCAGATAAACTAGAAGTCGGCAAATGAGAGATGCCATGGATTCAAGGAGTTCAGTCTTAAAACTGTGTAATACCACAGTGATAGAAAAAAAAAAAGGTTTTGGACTCTTTGTGTATTTTGTGATGTACTGCATTGTGTTGACAATCAGCCTGAAGTCTCCAAGCGCTGTTTGCATCAGTGCAGTTGCACAAGAACTACAAGAATGAACTCGTTTGTTTGTTTGTACGTATCTCTAGTAATAGTGGTAGGTATGAGCTCTGGCTGTCAAACTATTATTTTTTTTTAATCGTGATTAATCGCAGAATCCTTGTAGTTAACTCGCGATTAAATTGCGGTTTTTAATTGCATGTGTAAAATTCTGTTATATGAATACAAGTCGATGTTCCTCCTCAGTAGCTGGTTTTTGGGTGTGCTACTTGTGATTAAAGTGTGCAGTTTGCTTTCCGTACAGGCCGCTAGCTACAACGACAACATTGCTGAGTTTGATATTCAAGCCCTCAAATGGTTGAGAAGGTCTCTGTCGCTAGCGGTGCTGCATTAGATTAGCTGTTCGAGGGGCTTATTAGATTTTCTTCTGAGGCTACTAAGCATGTGTATACGCGTGTGCTGTGAAACATGTGAGAGGGAGGGGGCCAGGGACACACATGATTTGTGTCAGAGTGCAAGCTGCAGAAAATAAACACACCCTCTGTGTCGGCTGTTACTACACCAGCACTGTGGTCGTCCTGGAGGTTGGGTCCTGGTCTCCAGAACACTTTTACTGGGTCTGGTCTCCGCTTCGGGCTGGACGGACTGGGGACTTTTCATCCAGGCCAGTGGAGACTCAGCCAACACTGTAATAACACGATAATAACAGAAAAGAATCCAGCTCCTTATTTATAGTTCTTTTTTCTTTTTTTTAATGTAATGAAGCAAAGTTGTTTTGTTTTTTTGAATTGAAAATAGTTTTGAAACTATGATTTCAAAATAGTCGGCAAAGCAGCAAAATGTTAAAGAAAAATATGGAAAGACATCGTGCTGAAAAGAGACGTTGCTGTTCCACTTAGAAGCAAACTGGAATTGAAAAGGGACACTGGTCATTTTGTCTGTTTTCTTGAGATGGCAACCTTTCATAGAAAGCAGAAAGGTCTTTTTCTTTGCTGCATAATGACAGATATCTTGCTCATTTATTTCAGGTCTACAGCAGGGGTCACCAACGTTGTGCCCGCAAGCACCAGGTAGCCCCAAAGGACCACATGAGTAGAAAAATTCAATTTTATGCAGCCTTGTTTAGTTATTTTTGATAATTAATGAGAACCCATTAACTTGATAAGTGTCTTCACACTTATCAAGACTTACTCATTAATAATAATAATAATAATGATATATAACTCAGAGAGTTTGTTATTTCAGGAGAGTCTAGCAAACTGGTAGCCCTTCATATGATCTCAGGACCCATGAAGTAGCACTCAGTGCCCCTGGTCTTCAGTATCATTCTGCAGTGGAGAAAGCTGTCAAGATAGAGGAACAATGTGCATGAGAAGGTGTCTCCAGACTTCTGACCGGAGGTGTACAAGGTATTGGTTCTTGATCCTGGAGAAGGTCTCGGTCTCGGTTGATGTGGCCTCTACTACAGTTGCTCTCCGCCAGTTCCCCCTCCCAGCGACTCAGCGATGTCCCCTCTGTTCTTGTGGATACAGATGTGGAGTTCCTGCGGTCAGTGCTGCCCCCTACCACCGACCCGGCCTTCTTCCACTACCTCCAGAGCCTCGACTGCTCAGAGGTGACACTCCGCTCTGTCCCAGAGGGCACGGTGGTGTTTGCCAGGGTAAGCAGGTCACACACACACACACACACACACACACACGCACGCACGCACAAGGTCTGCAGGGGATCATCTCAGACCGTCGTTGAAGCTGCATCGTGGCTGGACATGTTTGCAGGAGCCTCTGATGGAGGTGGCAGGACCTCTGGTGGTGGTGCAGCTGCTGGAGACCAGCTTGCTGTGTCTGGTCAACTACGCCAGGTAACCACACGCACACACCGCCTCTGTTTCCATCACAGTTTTTCGCAAAATAAAAGCATAATTTAAAAAAAAAAATCGACAAAGTACAATTGCGTTTATGCAGGCGTTTCCATTGAAAAGCAAAATAATTCTGGTCAAATCTGTCAAGATGATATTTGACCAGAATTCTGTTTTCTTTTGTTTCTTTACGTTTGTTTGCTGTCAGGAACGGTTGTAATATTTTTCTCTTTGATGACTTGCAAAAAAAATATTCCGTCTCCTCCCCCGTCCAATCATAACGCTGCATTTTCACCGGTCAGTGAACTGGTCACGTGACCCTTTACGTCACGTCCACTGACGTGTAAATGCCAAAAAAGTCTTTCCATGACACTTTTGTGATATTCCTCGATATTTTTATCTTTTTTTTTTTTTTGCTATTTGGTCTAAAATATTTTCTTCTGCAGACGCAGCAGCACTGCTACAACTCAGTAACTTCAACAAGACATATTTTGCCTGATGATTCTTTATCCCTGTTGTGTATCTACAGAATATAAAAGGGATTTGTTGACTTGACGCTGACATGGTTGACATTTCCATCGACATTTTTGCACTTCTTTCCCCCTAAATGCAAACTCTGGGCAGGCGCCGCCTGCTGCTATATCGGTTGTAGTGTTCACAGCTGTCGCGGTCAGGATGCCTCGTCCTTCCTCGCGGGGTAAATTTAGTCCCCGGCTGTAGGGTGATACACAGTTTTGCGTTCGGCTGGCGGGTCAAAGGTTAAGCAAAGGTCGTGAGTTACAGTCCTGCAGCACCGTCGCTGGTTTGAACCGGCGGCGCTGACCCGTGTCTGTTGTCGTGTCGTCAGTCTGGTGTGCAGCAACGCCACTCGCTTCCGGGTGGCGGCCGGCCCCCACAGGAAGCTGCTGGAGATGGGATTGCGCAGGGCCCAGGGGCCGGACGGAGGACTCACTGCATCCAGATACTCCTACATTGGAGGTACGGCTGGGAGAGTTTGGACACAAATAAAATGACGATTATTTCATCTGAAAGCTCGATTTTTCGATTTCGATTTTTTTTTTTTTTGAGGGGGGGGGGTCAAACTACAAAAGACAATGGAATAAATGATTTTAAACGTTTTATCTTTTTTTTTTTTTTTTTTTTTTTTTTTCTTAAGAAAAATGACAAACAAACGTCCCTATTGGGAATGAAGTGCAACTGAAAGATACTGGAAGTCCTCCTTGGACACACAAATGATTCCCCCTGTGGATAAAGTGACAACCTTAACTGTCTTTCACCAAACATCTCTTTCAAAATAAAAGGTTTCTCCATCATCTTGAACAACGATGAATGAGTAACAGAGACCCGGAAGCATACGAGAGGAAAATGGATTTTAAGATTTTCATTTTTTTTTTAACAACATCTTTGCTAAGAAATCTGATTTCAATTGGAAATCCATTGATCTCCACAGCCCTAATTGGAGGTAAAAGACCGTTGTCCACTTTGTCCTCAGTGTTCCATACATAGCTTAACTTCAGTATTTTGATTGGGATTTCACTGACATTTCAGTATTTAGTATTTTAACTAAACAATATAGTTGCAAAAAGTGTTGTAATAATAATTTGGTGTTATAAAAAAATAATTAATTAACTGAATGCCAAGTTTGTTATTTTTTGGTCAACATTTGTTCCTTTAAGCTTTTTTGAAGCTGTTCAATCTGTGTGATTTTGATCCACCATTGGAAATCTGTCTCTTCCAGCGTTTCTTTGGAAAAGAAACATGAGATTGAAGTGTAGATTCTGAATCAGACTGAACGCCTGCTTCTCTTCTCCAAGACGAGTTTGCGTGAGATTGTTAGCAGCGTCTCTCTGAAGTGTCAACCTGCCCTCCCAGGCTTTGATCTCTCCAGTAATGTCCAGGCCGGGTACCTGTTTGGGATCCCCGTGGCCGGAACCATGGCACATTCCTACGTCACCTCCTACAACTCCCTGGAGGAGGTCTGGCCCAGGGTGAGTCCGCGTCCTGCAAACAAGAAAGACATTTGAGATGGATGATGTTTTAGTGGTAGAATAATAATTCTCCCGAAGAGGAGCTGTTACACTACACACACTGGTACACTACAGGTACTACACAGAACATTAGAATATCCTGAACAGGTTGCAGTATTTCTGCAATTCAACTTAAAAGGTGAATGTGACATATTGTATAAAGGAATAATATGCACATCAATATATTTCTAGTTTTTATTTATTTGCATTTTGCTGATCAGGTCTTGCAGCTTAAAAAAAAACAAAACTCAAATTTTATAATAATTTTCTGAGTTTGTGGCTTTGTGGTTTTAATAAACTGAAAATCTTAATCAGCAAAGTTACAACAAGGAACTGCTTGAGATGTCAATTTGCGTGGAATGGCTCGATAAAATGTGTTGCTTTCATCTTTTATGTTAAATTGACAAAATAAAACAACTTTCACTTGATGTTCTGATTGTTCGGGTAGTTTACCTGTAAGGCACTCAGCTGCGTTTCCATGACCCCTGGAATTGTGCAAAACCTCTCAGATACGGCTGAAAGGTTTTGCCGCACTCATGAGGAGGTTTTTCAGACTGGGGTGGGACCTCCATCCTCCTCCTCAGGGTGGCGTCTTGCAGGACCAGATTTGATCAGAATTGCGTCTTCTGCTGTTCACACCATTCAGTGGAAACATCTGCAAATTGAAATTGTCCTTTGTGGAAATTTTTGAAATTTTATTTTGTGAAAGCTGTCATGGAGCCGCAGCTACTGTTGCCAGCCAGCAGCAGCAGCAGCAGCAGCCTGGAGTGTTGATCCCAGGCAGGGTGCTTTCACACTTTAACATGGGTGTTTCTTTTCTAATCCTGCTTCCTAAAATGCTGCCGGTGACAGTTTGCTTTCCCTCCGGTCCTCTGACGTCCAGCTGGGTGAGCCAGTGCACACTCTCAGTCTCCATTTTTCCCATCATGCTCTGCAAAGATGTGACTTGTGTTGTGTCGGTCGTGTGCGTTACCTCTGTGTTGTGGCGACTGTCCAATGTCAGTAGGCCATCGTCGCCTAGTGGGCTTTTTGTTTTCATCCCATCGCGATGATTCCACCAGTTTCAGTTTCAGCGTCAACCTTTTAAAAGCTGTTTCAAATGTTTTCAACATGGGAACTCCTGGAGAAGATGCTGGGAGGAAGATGGGGCTGGTTTTTGAGCCGAGGTCGTTCTCTCTGCATGTTCTTGTCGTTGTTCTTGGAAGCCCTTTGCAAAGACTTTGTCTTCATTTAAAGCCACTCAGCTGTCTGCACTGTGTATCTTCTGGAGTGAGTGAAGGTGCACTGTCTGCTGTTCTCTCTCAGACCCTGCTGGCAGCTGATGGAGCCCCCGATCCAGTGGATTTCATCTCGCTGACAAAGGGCTGGTTGATTCGAGTGTGTGAGCTTCTGCAGGCCGACTCGGAGAAGATCCGCGAGGGCGAGTTGGCCGCCTTCCTGTCCTACGCCATCTCCTACCCTCGCAACTTCCTGCCTGTGATTGACAGCTACAGCGTTGGATGGTAAACAAGCGCCAACGTCTTCGGTGCTGAAGATGCACCTGCGTGTTGAGTGTTGACGTTAGCGATGGCCCGTTGGCCAACCAACCAGTTCCGAGAGTTCTGGCTCCGCCTCCTGATTGGGAGATGTTTATTATTTTCGGGAGCTGACCTAGCAAACGGGTCGATGATCCACATCCAGTGGCAGAGTTGGCGGCCGTTCAGAAGGAGCTTCAGTGGAGTCTGTGTAGATTCATTCATCCAGTTAGAAAGTTCCTCCGAACAGGATTTTATTTTGAAACACTGGACACCATCTTCTCTAGCTCACACATTGGGCTGTCATGTGACCTCAGTCATGTGACCCCTGAGTGTCTATAACTGCCAGAGCTACTTCCTGTGGACCAAACAGCTGATGAGGGTGTCTTGTGTTTTTAAATTTGTTTTTTTTACATCCAGAGTTTTAAAATAAAATATTTTTTTAGAAGAGTTTTAGTGGAGATTTTGTGCAATAGAGAGATGTAAAAAAAAAAAAAAAAAATTAGAAACGGGATAAACCGAATAATAAATACCTTGATATATAATACACACACACACACATCAACTGAATTTTTAGCTGAATGCTTCACTTGTGTTGAGTGTGTAATACACATTTAATATTTTTCATATCACGAACAGTCATCATTAATTTTAGCACATCGTTTGGTTATAGCAAAAAAAAAAAAAAATACAAAAGGAGGAGCCGCTTGGGAGCCAAAAGACTCTTTTCAGTGAGCCGAGCCGAAGGAAGCGGTTCAGTTGAAAGAGCTGCTATCTCCCTGCTAACTCTCTTCTTCTTCACCCTGCAGCAGCGGCCTGCTGAACTTCTGCGCCGTAGCGCTAGCGCTGTGCGAACTGGGCTTCCAGCCGCTGGGGCTGCGCCTGGACAGCGGCGACCTTTGCAGGCAGTCGCTGGACGTGCGCCGCGTCTTCCGCCTCTGCAGGGAGCAGTGAGTCAGATTTAGAAAGACGCTGGAATTTTAAAAGATTTTTTCTGTTTTGTTGTGATTTTTCTTCGATACGTGAAGTCTTGGTCCGGTCTCCATCTCAATGTTCTCCAGTCTTGATGATTGCTCGGTCTGGGTTGGTTGGTGCCGTCTGGGCTGCAGCACCAGCACGTGCGGGTCTCTCTTTTCTCAGCTCCGTTTTTATCCGTTTGCGTGATTTCCTCAGATTTTCCGTCCCAGCCTTTGATTCGCTGATCATCGTGGGGACCAACAACATCTGCGAGGAGAGCCTGGTGGAGCTCAACGAGAAGGTGAGAGCGTGGCAGCGGCTTAGTGGAAGAGCTTCCCTCGCTCTGCTGACGCTCTGGGCGCTGTGCTTGCAGGAGAATGAGATCAACATGGTCGGTGTTGGAACTCACCTGGTCACCTGCACCAAGCAGCCCTCGCTGGGCTGCGTCTACAAGGTAGATTAGAAGCTGAAGAGGCAGCTTCAGATGATCCCCCCCCCCAGCACCTTGATGTGCTTTATGTTCACATCTGCCTCCCATCAGCTGGTGGAGGTGAACGAGAGGCCGAAGATGAAGATCAGCGAGGATCCAAAGAAGACCACCGTCCCTGGGAGGAAGGACATCTACAGGCTGGCAGACAGTGAAGGTGAGCAGTCCAGGCACCGAGGATCTACTAGAGACACATACTATGTTACCTAGTTGTAGGAGGTATACTATTGTACACTATGAGATGCTGCTTGACCCACATTGCAGGGCCAGTTAAATCAATTCTGAATTGTAACTGATTTAAATGACATAATTGATAAGATAATTTCATATAAACTGACATTCTCCTTTTGCAGCATGTCTCTTATTTTATTATGACTTACTTAGAATAGAATAGAATAGAATAGGATAGAACACCTTTATTAATGCCATACTGGGGAAATTTGCATCATTACATCAACAAGAATTCGTGCAAAGAGAAGTAAAAAAATTATACTCACTTCAAAGAAATCAAAATAAAATATTGCCAGAGTAAAAAAAGGAAAAACAATGTGTTTACATGAACATCTCTTTCTCAGCTGTTGCTTACTTTCAGCTGTTCTCATGGTATTTCAGTATTGTTGTATTGCAAGCTGCACAAGGACAACCAGACATGGCCAACAGCCAGTTCTGCAGCACGTCAGGCCGCCGGTGTCATCTTCTCGTGGTCGCTCACATGACCGGACGGCAGCCTAGTGGAGAAGTGTGATGACTCATTAAAGAGCAGCTCTCTGTCCCGGCAGGCCATCCCTTCCTGGACCTGGTGTGCCTGGCGGTGGAGCCTCCTCCGCAGAGCGGAGAACCTCTGAGCTGTTACCCTCTGGGCTCGGACCACTCCTCGCTGGTGGTCACCCCAGCGGCCGTCACCTGCCTGCGTCAAGAAGTGTTTGTCCAGGGCCAGGTGAGAGAGCACCAGCACCAGCAGGAGACCTTGACACCAGAATCAAGCAGGAAAACTGCTGTAATGCTGTAGAACATCTTTAGGTTTAGGTTTGGTCTTCATCGTCCCATGGGGAGAATATATATATATATATATATATAGTTATATATATATATATATGTGTATATATATATGTATACATAGTTATATATATATGTACACACACACACACACACACATATATATATATATATATATATATATATATATATATATATATATATATATATATATATATATATATATATATACATATATATATATATATATATATATATATATATATATATATATATATATACATATACATATATACATATATATATATATATATATATATGTATATATATATATATATATATATGTGTGTGTGTGTGTGTACATATATATATAACTATGTATACATATATATATACACATATATATATATATATAACTATATATATATATAGTTATATATATTTATATATATATATATATATATATACATACACTAAAATAAACTGTAAAATGATTTTACTGCAGTTTATCCTAGGAAATATTTCCGATCTGTAGCCGCTGCTTGGCTTTGACCAGGAAAGCACGTTTCTCAGTGGTGTGTTGCAGTGGAGTCTGATTATTTCTCTACCAATCCCTGTCTAGATTACACACCCTCTGTGCAGCGCTGCAGAAACTAGAGCAAAGGTCCAGCACTCCGTCTGGACTCTGCACCATGGACACACACGGCTGCAGGATCCCGACCCCTACACAGTGAGCTCCACGCACCATCCAGTCACTCTCTGCACTGCTGCAGGTGTTCACAACATGGCCCGCGGCTGCGTTAACCACTGCAATCTTTGGCCGTTGTTTCCCCCACCAGGTGGCGCTGTCTGAAAAACTCCACAGCTTAATGACAGAGATCCAAGAAGGAGGCTCCAACAAGAAGAACTTTCTTTTAGCCAACTGATGATCCTGACCTTTTTATTGTCGTCCTCTGCTGTTTGTGTCAACTGGAATGAATTTACCTCACTGCAAAAAAAATACCTCTGACGAAGTTCAGCCCCATTAACCCGACAGTGTTCGAGTGTGTTGCCTCCACCGGCGCCAATGCCGGTGTCTGTAAAGTGATTGTTGATTTTATAACTGAGAAGCAGTTAAACTTAACATTGGTGGACCGTTGTGGATATAAAATAGTTCTAAACCGTCAACTTTTCCATATTTTTATTGTTTGACCGCTCCCTTTCACCCCACACACACACACCTCATACATCATTCCTTTATTTCTTGCCATGAGGAGGCGCAGTTGGCTGTAGTCGGTGGTGTAGTTTGGTGGGCGTGGCCAGTCACGGCCTTCATAAGTTGCAACCGCTTCCTGTCTGGCAGAGTTATGTCAAAGGTTGCACGGTGTGATAAAGCAAATCAAACACGGTGTCATGTGACTGGCCGTATCTATCAGGCGGCATCGCCGTGTATTGCAACTTATTAAGAAGTTCATTTAAAAAAAAAAAAAGTAAATACAACTACATAC
Source organism: Nelusetta ayraudi (assembly GCF_046127955.1). Taxonomy (NCBI): domain Eukaryota; kingdom Metazoa; phylum Chordata; class Actinopteri; order Tetraodontiformes; family Monacanthidae; genus Nelusetta; species Nelusetta ayraudi. Next base: position 5,165,478 of record NW_027466134.1, read on the forward strand.
CTGTAGGGGGCACTAGACTAAGAAAACAAAGAGAAAATGTTCATGTTTGGTGAGGAATATTCAACGTTGATGGCTTGTAGAAGGTATCACATACACACACACATGTACAAATGTGCACCACCCTCAGTCAAGGACAACACGGGCCCTATTTTGGAGGTGGCACATGTAAAAATAATAGAATGTATTGTAATGAGTCCAGTCTTTATTAAATATACACTCATCCCTTTTCCCACCTGTATTTCATACCTGTATTCCCTCCTTTAATAAAAAATATTAAAGGAGGAAGTCAGGGAGAGTCTCAAGGCAATGTGGAGGTGGAGGTGAGGGTGAGGAGGGCTCAGCAACCCTGAAGCTCTGATCCTTGAGTCGCCCCTGCTCCCAGAGACAACCACCCCGTACATTCATTAATTTTCCATACCCGCTTAGTCCCGAGCTCAGGGTCACGGGGGTCTGCTGGAGCCTATCCCAGCTGTCATAGGGCGAAGGCAGGGGACACCCTGGACAAGTCGCCAGTTCATCGCAGGGCCACATAGAAAAAAAACAACCATTCACACTCACACCTACGGACAATTTAGAGTCTTCAATTGACCTCACATGCATGTTTTTTGGAGTGTGGGAGGAAGCCGGAGAACCTGGAGAGAACCCACGCAGACACAGGGAGAACACGCAAACTCTACACAGAAAGGTCCCAGGCCCGGAATCGAACCCACAACCTTCTTGCTGTGAGGCGGCAGCGCTAACCACTGCGCCACCGTGTCGTCCCCACCCCGTACATAGAAATTCAAATTCCAATCGAATCATCTGAGCGTCTTAATCGAAGTTCTCCAACTCTGATTTTAGTGGGACTAACGCGTTTACATGCACTTCAGTTGGTCAGTCACTGTCGGACCAAGGCAATAATTCCGTTTTCTCGAGTGTCAGTCATGTCTTCATAGTGATTGAGGGCTCTTTCAGCTGCGGTTCTCCTCCAGAACCTGCGGAGGTCGCTGCGCTCTCCTAGATCTCCTCCAGTCTCCCTCCTCTGTCAAACTATACAGTTTCTGTGTGTTTTTACAAGAAAAAATGGGACTGGACTGTTCTGTTATTGGTGGTGGTGGTGGTGGAAGGGCTCATGGGGGGCTCAGCACCCCTGATGCTCTGATCCTTGAGTCGCCCCTGCTCTCAGGGACAACCCGGCCTTACATTGAGGGCTCTTTCAGCTGCGGTTCTCCCGGAGAGCCTGCGGAGGTCGCTGCTCTCTCCAAAGTTCTCCCCCAGTCTTCCCACCCCCACCTCCCCTCATCCTCCATTCAGATACAGCCACCACGGCTCCAAAAAGGAAGGGACGAGAAAGAAAGAGAGAAAGAGAGAGAGAGAGAGAGAGAGAGAGAGAGAGAGAGAGAGAGAGAGAGAGAGAGAGAGAAAAAAGAAATAACATCTAGCTTTTCCGGTCTGCTAGCCCTCAATTTCCTCCCGCGAAACTCTGGCGTCACAAGCCGAAGCGACGCGCTGGCAGAGACGGAGACACTCCGGCCGGTGCCCGGTGGCGAGAACCGGGCTCAATTAACGCTTTTATCGAAGACGAATGCCGTCCCTTGCCCGGGGACACGCCACCCCCACTGTAATGTAATGTGTCCGGGTAGGAGGAGTAGTGTGTGAGGGGGGGCAAACGATGGGACCGCGCTCGGTTCTCGCCGCGTCCGCCTCCGAGCGTCTCCCCGTCGGTCAGCGTCCTCCTTTCCGCCGCCCCACTTCGGATGTTGTTTGTCCGTCGTTGCATAACTCGGCGTCTTGGTGAGCCTCCCGTCGACTTTACATTGTTCGGGCCAGCCACGTCACGTACACCGGCGGAGGAGCAGCAGCAGCACCAGCGGTGGCGGTGGCGGTGGTGGGTGAGAAGTGAAGTTGAAGCAGCGGCAGCGGCGGCGACGGCGGCGGCGGAGGAGCCGCGGCAAGGCGACGCTGCTGAGGGCGGAAACATGAGCGCTCCCTCGGAGGGCTGCCAGAAGCATCTGGAAAGGATAACACAGCCGGGGATACACTCCCCCTCCACAGCACCAGAGGATAATTCACATCTCAGCCGTGTCTGCTTTATTCTGTCTTCTTCTTCTTCTTCTTCTCCACCTTTTTGTTTCCTGTGAAACGGACTCTTCGTTTCGACACTTGGCGGCGGTTTCACCCACAGCCGAATCCTTCATTAGCGGCTGATTCGAGGACCTTTCGGGAACAACAAGCTTGCTTCCTTCAACTATGCACTGAGGATGTGTGCGGCCAGATTCAGTGGCAGCCTCAATGGCTTTGCCGAGGAGGCCTCCGGCGGCGGCGGCGGCGGCGGTGCCGGTGCCGGCGGCGCCGCTTGCCCGGTGACAGCCTCCAGGATGGCGGAGTGCGGGGAGGCCGTCCTCCGCTTCCTCCACAGCATGGAGATCGGGACGGTCATGACGGTGTTCTACCACAAGAAGAGCCTGCGACCCGAGAGGAGAACCTTCCAGATACTGCAGGACACCCGGCAGATAGTGTGGAGTCGGAACCCTGACAAAGTGGAAGGAGAGGGTGAGTAGAATATTATTGCCAGGCGAGTCTGGTTCTGAGTGGGTTCTGAAATGTGACAGAGGAGCTGGAGCGGCAGCGGATGGATGGAGTGTTTTGGTGAGCCACCTCATAGGAGGGGGGGGGGGGGGGGGGGGGGGGGGAGTGTTTTAATGTCAATTGAAAATCAACAAAAGCAAAGTTAGAACAAAACCACTGCCCAGCAGTATTCGACTCTTAGCTGAAATTACTCTTAAAACACTGGAAAAACTGTTGACAGCTGTTTTATGACTCACTTCCTATTAATATCATCTCTTCAAGTTTGCCAGGCCGGATTGAAAAGCTTAACAGGCCGCATATGGCCCCCGTGCCTTAGTTTGCCCATACCTGAGCTAAGTGATCCCAGTTCAAACTCCTGGGCCTTGGGTTTGGGCCCACATGGACTCCATCTAAAACTGATGTTGTATAGTTCTGGTGGTACAAGAGGGAGCAATCAGCACAAAATGCGAAACAGAATTCACACCGTGATGATGATGATGAACACATGCACAGACTCTACAGAGACAGCAAAAAGCACAAAGACCAGGACGCAAGTCAGTAAAACACTCCACTACAACACAGAGCACTTGCAGATTGACCGCACCAGTGAGATTAAATGACCGACTGAGAATCTTTTCTTATAAAAAATGAAATCTAAAGTTTTGCGAAGAAACCAATTGCTCATCAACATTTATTTGCACAGCGCAAAACCACATCCAAAGGCGTCTCAAAGTGCTTTTTTTTTTTTTTTTTTTTTTTTATTTACAATCAGAAGAAAACAAACACAACACACTCTCAATACATCCATGTGTAAATCCAACACTATCACCACGCTTAACAGCAGCAGGCAAAGCGTCTGCAGAAAGAGCCTGAAGAATTAAATGTACATGTAAACACCATTTGATCATCCATCCGTCTTACATCTTAAGGGCTGTGTGGTACAGCCTCTTTATTTAACTGCTGCTCTTGTTAACTAAGTGTCAACTCTGTCGAGTGCACTCTTAGTGAACCTTTCGCAGGATCAAACAGATGTCGTCCAAAAAAAAAAACAACTTTTCTTTGGCGGAAGGATCGCTGAAATATCACGTTGGAGTTCACACTGATCCGTTGCCAAAACATCCTGCCCGAGTCGTTTTCGGCGACTTGGATACATGATTGAACAAAACCTCATGATTGAACCAACCTGTTTGAGGTGGAACAGCGGCGGCTCCATCCAGGGTTTGCTTGAGACAAAGACGGCAAAAGCGCCGGAAGCTTGTGAGGATGGATGGTGGCACTGGGTTTGAACCTGCCCATGAGTTCTAACACTCTGCTATATTCTGGGCCAGATCCAGTTCTGAGTAGTTAGCAACACTAGCTGCGTTTCCATGACAGTTTTTTTTTTTTTTTTTTTTTACAAAATAAAAGCCATATTTCTAAAAGTTCGACAAAGTACAATTGCGAATTGAGATAAACCGTAATCAAATTTGACCAGAATTGGGATTTGAGAGCATCAAAACCTTTATCCATATTTGAGAGTTTAGAGTGGTCGGTACGTGTGTGTGTGTGTGTGTGTGTGTGTGTGTGTGTGTGTGTGTGTGTGTGTGTGTGTGTGTGTGTGTGTGTGTGTGTGTGTGTGTGTGTGTGTGTGTGTGCAGGTATGGTTACATCCCATTATGTCACAACCCTAAACTTGAAGCAGAGTTGTTTTGACTGCCTTCCTAGCGGGCGCACGACCCCGTGACCTTTCTTCTCTCCAAGTCCGCCGACCCCTCACACAAAGCGGCGTACATGGATGGCGTGGATCACTATCCTGGCTCAGCCCTCGGCCAGCTGACTGACTGACAGACAGACAGACAGACAGACAGCCCCTGGGCTGAGGTGGCCCACAAGGCCCTCACTGCAGTGGCAGCGGTGGACTACTTTTCTACCGTCTGGGGTGTGGAGGCTTTTGTCTGCGCCCTGGATTTTGTGGCCCGGTGGACGGATTGGTTACAGTGTTTGAATGGCATTCTCAACTGGCATGATAGAGTCCCCCCCCCCCCCCCCTCTCTGTCTGCCACATGTGCTTCTATTTGGAAGAAAGACTTTGAGACTGCAGTACTGTCAGCGAGAGGACTTTTATCCGTTCCTTCAAGATAACCTGAAGCACATTTCTTCGCATTGACATGGGAGAAGAGACGAGCACGCGCAGGTGGTGTTTAGGTTGCAAACTGGTCGTTTGTCAACGCGCAGCACTTATTGGTTTAGTGTGCAGATTAGTCACAGTTTAAACAAGGAGCTTCCTTATGAGGCTCTATGTGTATGATATAGTGATATACCGTAAAACCGTCCTGTGTGTGGTGGTACAGGGATTTTGCGGTGCTTGTTGGCATCAAATCCTTTTAGCCACATAGTTTGTGACCAGTTTTTTTTTTTTTTTTATTGCGATATTTAGGCGTTGTTCAATTCTAGGGGTGATGGAAACGCAGCTACGGTTCAACATGCTAACGTTCTTCACTTGTAGTTGTGTTTGTTTCTGTGCACACTCAGGTACCTTGGCAGTTTGAAATGTTTGATTTTGTGTTTAAAATGTTGTCCTTTGTCGTTCACGTTTGCTTTGTGTAGTCACTCTCACAGCCGTCGTTATCTAGCCGAGTGATTGGTGATTGCAAGTCACGTGCAGGTGCCTCCTGTGGGAGACTCGTCGGTGTTTCCTGTTCGTAGTTTATCCATCGCCATCTCGCAGCATTAACGACACCTTCACTCATGCGAGAGGCGGAAGACTGGAGGCGGAGTTTGTGCGAAACCACCGCCTGCACAGATCAGAGTAAATACACACTTCTTTACACACACAAGCACATGCACACTTTCATAACCCACAAGTGGCCCTTCACAAACAACCCCTCCTCCCCCGTGATTCCCCCGAACAAATCCAGCAGAACATTCCAGGAACCCAGTGGGTCTCTCCTTCAGCGTATCTCCCACCGCTCTATCTCTCCTCAGCCACACACTCCGTCCCCCCTCTCCCTCCGTCTTCTTCTCCAGCTGTCCTCCCCCTGTCTCCCCCATCTGCTGCCGACAACCACACAAACACGGCCTCTCGGTTGACATGATTTCAACTCCCAACTCCCAACCTTCACTCGGTCAGTCTCACCTCGCCTTTCTTTTGACTATTTTTACCTGACGTTCTGTGCTTTTTCTTTGACTCTTCCCCTTCTTCTCCTCCTCCATAAAAATATATATATCATGGCAGATGTAGAAAACGTGCTTTAACGTCAACAGAAAGTGAACAAAAGCATTGCAACCAAATCAAGCCTCATTGTGTTTAGCTCTTTATTGAAATGACTCTTAAAACACTGAATCCATTGATAAAATACAGTGATTTTATTACTTACTTCCTTTTAATATAACTTCTTGAAGTTTGGCGTGCCGGATTAAAAAGCCTAACGGGCCACATGTGGCCCCCGGGCCATAGTCTGCCCGCCCCCCGGTCTAGACGCTTTGTTTTGTTTCGAGATGAGCACGGCGGCAAACAAACGAGGTATTGAGTCCTGGGCTGAAGGAAGTGCCGGGTTATCAGGGAGTGTCTCACTTCCCGTCCCAGATTGAAGGACTGGGCAGCGGAAAAACAAAGGCTGTGCTAATCTTAAGGAAGTCGCAGAGACACTGACCACAAGTGAAAGGGCCTGAAGAGTTGCATTCAGTCAAGCCGGTATTTAATAGCACAACTATGGTTGAGTGAGGCTGGAAAAGGTCTACGTTTGTTTCAAAAACTAGCAACACATTTGACAAACTGTCACGGAAACGCAGCCACCTGTTGGCGGCTTTGGTGAACCAGATTTCTGAGGGATTGGGATTTAAAACCAGCTCGGGGCTCAGCTGGTGTGCTACTGGTCCACCACCTGTAAACAGCCTCAATAACGTGTGCAGAAACTCTTATCTTTTTATTCCTTTTTCAAACAACTTCCCCCCCATGCAAACCCCCCCACACCCCCAACCGCTGTGCTGCAGTGGACCCGTGACGTGTGTGTGTGTGTGTGTGTGTGTGTGTGTGTGTGTGTGTGTGTGTGTGTGTGTGTGTGTGTGTGTGTGTGTGTGTGTGTGTGTGTGTGTGTGTGTGTGTGTGAACGCCACAGTGTCCCAACGTTTGTGTGTGTTTGCACAAGACATCTGCAATGTCAATAAGCCAGCGTTTCCTCCGTGGGTGTGTCCACTGCTGCAAGTGTGAAAGTAGCGTCCAGAGTTTACATCATGCCGTGTGGTCGCCCACCGCACCTCCCACTCCTGCAACCCCTCCAGCTGCAGCAGGAGGCCCCTGAGCCCTGGGCCTCTGTGTCTGGACTCAGGCTGTGAAAAAGTCAAAAAGAGACTCCAGCAAAGTTCTAAAGGTTCGCTCAAGGCTCTGTTTATGCTCAGTTTCAGTTTGGATGGAACGTGTTAATAAATGATACATAGGATCAAAGCAGGATTAGTAATTACTCGCATGCACAAACAAAACAACAACGAACAATACAAACAAATAATTTCTGTCTGAAGTCACTTTGTGATTAAACCTCATGTTCAAAGGGAATTGGAACAAGCTGTCGGTAGCTTTTCTAGTCCTACCCCCACTTTTTCCATCTGCTTTTAATATTCAGCGCAAAAAAAATACAAGAATGAAATACAAAAAAAATTCACTTTTTGACACTGACAAACCTTATGAATGGAACAAATCAATGCTGAACTTTAAGATGAGTTTCAACAGAGTGTTTTGCAGTTCAAGCAGCTTGTTTTCTTTTGGCTAACACTGACGTGCTAGCTAGCTAGTAGACGAATGTGGATGTGATAGGTGAATGTGGTGGCGCAGTAGATTCCGTTGTAATTCTATGTCATTGTGATTGTAATAATCTAAATGCATTTGGAAGACAGTCCTCCCAGTTCAACACGGTCTCTCTTTCCTTCCTTCCTTCCTTCTCCCCAGTTGACATCCGAGAGATCCGGGAGCTGCGGTTGGGAAAGGCCTCGCGTGACTTTGAGCGCTACCCGGAGGAGGCTCGTAAAGTGGACGCCTCCCACTGCTTCATCGTGGTCTACGGTCTCGAGTTTCGCCTGAAGACGCTCAGCCTGGCGGGTCAGTGTTCCCAGCGCGGCGCAGTGGCTTCTCTCAACCTCCGCCGCAGTTGTGATCTCTGGCGTTGGTTTGTGTTGGCAGTGTCTCTGCCTACAGCTCAATTAAAGCCTCCCCTTGTGTGACTCACAATTACACATTTTCTCTCAGACCCATTAGATAACCACAATGTTCACACAATCCAAAATTGTTTAAAAAATTCTCACTTGATTGATGAGCGGCACACAGTGGTGCACTGGTTAGTGGGCAGGAGGTTTTGGGTGAACGATGAATCTGAATCCTCTGAGTCACTCACTGTGAATCACGGCAACATTTCTTTTCATCGAGTGACTGACCTTTGACCTCTGCCGTCGCCTCCTTGAACCTGTGCAGCATTCAGTGAGGAGGAGGTCAACATGTGGATGACGGGTCTCAACTGGCTGGTGATGGACACGCAGAGGGCACCGGCACCCCAGCAGATAGACAGGTGTGATCAAACTCTGCACCTCACATCTAATAAATGTCGATTCTTTTTTTTTAAATTTGAAAACATGCACTTTAATGTCAGTTAAATAATGGACCAAAGTAAAGTTACCACCAAATCAGCGTCTTTCAGGCCCCAACGTATGTAGCTCTTTATTGACACGGCTTTATAAACACTGGAAAGAATGGATGAAATGCAGCTATTTTGTGACTGACTGACTAGAGGTGGGAATCACCAAGTACCCGACCATTTCATTCAATTCTGACTCAGAGGGCTATGATTCAATTAATCGCGATTAATTGAGAATTGTGATTAATCACGATTCTCAATTAATTGCGATTAATTGCAATTAATCACAATTAATCACGATTATCACGGTTCCTCCTCCACCTCCCCTGTGGGGGGTGCTCCAGGAGTATGGGGTCCGGGGCCCTCTGTTAAGGGCCGTGCGGTCCCTGTATGATCGGAGCAGGAGTCTGGTTCGCATTGCCGGCAGTAAGTCAGACTTGTTCCCAATGCGTGGACTCTGGCAAGGCTGCCCTTTGTCACCGGTTCTGTTCATCATTTTTATGGACAGAATTTCTAGGCGCAGCCAGGGGCCAGAGGGATTCTGGTTCGGGAACCACATGATTGCGTCTCTGCTGTTTGCAGATGATGTGGTCATGTTGGCTTCATCAAGCCAGGACCTCCAACGTGCGCTGGGGCGGTTTGCAGCCGAGTGTGAAGCGGCTGGGATGAGAATCAAGTCTGAGGCCATGGTTCTCGACCGGAAAAAGGTGGTTCGTCCTCTCCGGGTCGGTGGGGAGATCCTGCCTCAGGTGGAGGAGTTCAAGTATCTTGGGGTCTTGTTCACGAGTGAGGGGAGGATGGAGCGTGAGATCGACAGGCGGATCGGTGCAGCGGCTGCAGTGACGCGGTCGCTGTACCGGTCCGTCGTGGTGAAGAAGGAGCTAAGCCGAAAGGCAAGGCTCTCGATTTACCGGTCAATCTACGTTCCCACCCTCACCCATGGTCACGAGCTTTGGGTAGTAACCGAAAGAACGAGATCGCGAATACAAGCGGCCGAAATGAGTTTCCTCCGCAGGGTGGCTGGGCGTACCCTGAGGGACAGGGTGAGAAGCTCGGCCACCCGGGAGGAGCTCGGAGTAGAGCCGCTGCTCCTCCGCATCGTGAGGGGCCAGCTGAGGTGGCTCGGGCATCTGTTCCGGATGCCTCCTGGACGCCTCCCTGGGCAGGTGTTCCGGGCATGTCCCACCGCGAGGAGGCCTCGGGGAAGACCCAGGACACGCTGGAGGGACTATGTCTCCCGGCTGGCCTGGGAACGCCTTGGGGTCCCACCGGATGAGCTGGAGGAGGTGACTGGGGCCAGGGAGGTCTGGGCATCTCTGCTAAGGCTGCTGCCCCCGCGACCCGACCCCGGATAAGCGGCAGAAGAAGAAGAAGAAGAAAGAAGATCACGGTTCCTTTACCACGATACGCTGCCTTTCAATCCCGAAGGAGCCGGTTGGTTTTTCAGTCACTTTAATGCCGTGTGTGTCGGTGTCTCGTCCGATGAGTTCATTTTGGCTTGTGTGCTAGTGTGTCTAGTGTGCGTCACCTTAAATGGTCCGGTACGACGCTACAGCGCAGGTCCGGCCTTATTAAAAAAAAAAACAAAAAAAACAAACAATTTTTTAAATTTGTGAATCGCTCAATAATTGTCAATAATATTATAAATGTCATAATCACAATTAATCTAAGGACGAAATAGAATTTCTTCAAGTTTGGATGGCCCTGATTAGGAAGCCTAATGGGCCGTATGTGGCTCCCGGGCCGTAGTTTGCCCCTGCCTGCTCTAAGGTGTGCTGTGTGTGTGCAGGATATCAAAAGTGCAGTGGCAACCAGGATGAAAGCAGGTGGTGCTGGTTGAAGATGCAGCACAAATATTGATTCAGCGGCGTAAATATTGACTGCCGGCTGTGCAGGAGCGGTGTTGGCCGCTTGTGTGTGAGTGGAAACACAGACGGAGGCTCGGAACTTTCTCGCTGACGCATCGTAAACCTGCTAGGGGGAATAAAAGTGGCTCATTTTAGCTTGTTGTTGTGACAGAGAATCAAGTGAGCAGTGCTACTCTGCTCATTGCATACATTAGTTAACTGTCAAACACCTTGTGTTGCATTTTATGTGTATGAGATGTGCGAAATAAATCAGTAGTGAGCCGTGTGCACCACGCTGAGGCCATCAGTGACGTCACATTTATGCATCCATTCTAAATGAATACACCTGATAATACCCTCAATACGACACCACGGCTTGAGAATCCATAGAGAATCACACCAACACATTACATCACCTTCATGCAGTGGACCCAGTTGGGCAGAAGGTAGCTTCTGGTTCATTTAAATCCTAGTTTAGACTCCATAACCGAGGCCACTGATGCTGTCAACACTCAACAGGTCCACCAGCACTGAGCTCTGAGAGCTTCAACTCTGCTCCAAACTGCTCCAATAAACTGAGCATTGAACCCACAACCTTCTTTCTAACCACTCCAACACCATGCATCATGAAGAAGCCCCAGCTACGCACAGTGGCTGGAAGGTGAACATGCGAGTGGATTCTATTGTCTTCATATGTTCTCTGTCCACTCCTCCTCCTCCCCCCCCCTCCTCCTCCACATCCTTTCAACAGGTGGCTGAGGAAGCAGTTTCAAATCATGGACAGGAACCGTGAGGGCAGGTGGGTGACGTTTTCCAATGCCACTTGGGTGTCAAAGTCATTTTGGTCCACGGGCCACATAGAGGAAAATCTATTCCCAAGTGGGCCGGAACCATGGTAAAATCATGGTATGGTGATAATAACGTAAAAATAACAACAACTTCCAGTTGTTTTCTTTGTTTTACTTCGTCCGTGTTCTTTTCGTCTAATTTGCTTAATTGACAATTTGCACTTGATCGCAACGTAATGACACCAGGAAAAGTCGCTAGATTTGTCGCTAGTCGCTTTTGACAACAACAAAAAAAGTCGCCATGGGGAGAATAGCGACTTTTTTGGGGGGGGGGGGGAGTCGGCAAGATGGCAACACTGCTCTGCATCAGCTTTGTCTGTTTCAACAGAGACATTTTGGGGCAATGAGGGTAGCCAATAGGAGACGTTCTGGGGCAATGAGGGCAGCCAATAGGAGACGTTCTGAGGCAATGAGGACAGCCAATAGGAGACGTTCTGGGGCAATGAGGGTAGCCAATAGGAGACGTTCTGAGGCAATGAGGACAGCCAATAGGAGACGTTCTGGGGCAATGAGGGCAGCCAATAGGAGACGTTCTGAGGCAATGAGGGCAGCCAATAGGAGACGTTCTGGGGCAATGAGGGCAGCCAATAGGAGACGTTCTGGGGCAATGAGGGCAGCCAATATGAGACGTTCTGAGGCAATGAGGGCAGCCAATAGGAGACGTTCTGGGGCAATGAGGGCAGCCAATAGGAGACGTTCTGGGGCAATGAGGGCAGCCAATAGGAGACGTTCTGAGGCAATGAGGGCAGCCAATAGGAGACGAGAGTTGCTGTACTTGTACCGATTTGCTCAGCCCCAGTATTGAGTTTGTTTGCCAAGCAGAAACGATATTGTGACACCAAGTGGACACATTTAGAACAGCACTTTCTTCCATTGAAAAATTGCAGTTTTTACGTTTTGCAAAATCATTTCGCGGGCCGGAAAAAAACAGCGTGGAAAACCACCTGATGAGAGCGTCAAAACCTTCTGGCCATATTGGAGAGGTTTTTCCTAGTGGAGCTGTTTCCACCACCAGGTTTTATGGCCATATTGATGTTTTGCAGAATTCTCAGGGTGATGGAAACGCAGCTCCTGAGGTGAAAGTAGCTCCTAATCTCATCAGAGGGGTGAGGACCTTCTCCTCCACCTCCACCTCCACCCTCCCATCCCTCTCCTTCCCGTTGCACCATCATTAATGAACCCGGTGGTTCTGTTTTGGGTGGAAGCCGCTCTGGGATAAACAGCCTGCCAGCTGCTGATAAGACGCAGGAAGTGATGCGTCGGGACCGGGTGGGAGAGGGCAGCTTCCAGTCTCCTGTGAAAATAGCAACAGTTTTGGTATGAGAGAGAGAGAGAGAGAGAGAGAGAGAGAGAGAGAGACTGTTTTCCTGCTCGATCCTGCTCGACCTGTTTTATCCACTTCCTTCTCACGCTTCCTAACTGAGGAATCATCACCTGTTGTGTAAATCAGTCGACGCCACTCACTGTCCTGACAGGGAGCCCTTTCTCTTGTAAGTTCAAGCTAAAATCAAATGGAAAAAAAAGTTCTAAATACCATGAAATAGTTTGAGATATAGATGCAATCATTGTCAGGTGGAATTCTTTTTTTTTTTTTTTTTTAATTCCAAGTACCTGCATAAGAACAGCATGGAGCAGCGGATTCCGACTCTCTGAGCTCTTCCTCTGATGTTGTCATACCTCCACATGGGCTGTCCAGAGAGAACAGCTGGCAGTCTGGAGGTGCCCTGACTTTCACAAGAAAAGCATTGGTGCGTTTTATGAAATGTGATTTCTGGAGCTGAGTGTTCCCCCCCATACTACCAGTTAACGCAACATTCCATAAGGAAGCACAGCCAGAAGAGCCAAAAGAGAAGAGACACCCACGTTATTGGTAGAAAAGTAGTTTAAAGTAGTTTAAAGTAGTTTGTGACGGTATGATGGTAACAACGAGCTTTAACGGTGGCTTTTGGGAATCGCTGAGGTTGCAATAAGTGCAGCCAAGTCTTGGAATGGAAGAACTTGCAGGTGTGTGAAGGGGTGGTGGAACCCTCTGAAGCCAGACCCTGTTTCTCTGAGTACCACGGTTCCGAGCTCACCTGCTGCTCCTTCTTCTCCTGCCAGCATCACGGTGAAGGACGTGAAAGCTCTGCTGCCGCAGGTCAACTACAGAGTCCCCAACATGCGCTTTCTCAAAGACAAGCTTCAGGTCAGACACGAGGCCCCTCCCTGGATGTTGTGATGTCACTGCGTGGAGAGCCGCCACTCACATGCTCTTCTTCTTCTCCTTCTTCTTCCTCCCATTTGGAAGGAGGTGGAGGCCAGGAGCGACCTGTCGTACCTGCACTTCACGCAGCTCTGCAGAACTCTGATGTTTGACGCTCAGAAGAGTGTGAGTGGCAACTTCCTTCACTTTCACTCAATAGATTGCACAGCAAAGGTACGGAGGAGAGTTAGCGCCACGAGAAGAGGAAAGAAATATTAAGAAATGACTTTTTTTTCAAGTTTCCATCTCGAGAACAAAGTCGAAATTTTGAGATTAAATTTGAAATTTCATGATGAAAGTCGAAATCTGAGAATAAAGTTGGTATTTCAAAAATAAAGTCAACATTTCATAATTCAAGTAAAACATTTCGAGGATGGAAATTTTAAGATTAAAGTCAAAATGTGGAGAATAAAGTCGAGAGGCTGCACTCGTTTACGCCACTTTACTTTGACTTTTTTGAACAAAATTTCAATTTAAAACTCGAAATGAAATCTCCTTCCTGTAAGATTTTTTTTTTCTAATCCTCTTTTGTACAAAGGCAGAGTTTCCTAAAACAACAAAAATAACCAATAAAAATAACATTTTCACTACATGCATCTTTTTTTCAGTATTAACATAAACCTTCTAAATACGGCATGAAGTCAACACAACACTGCAACAAATGATGCATGGATTCATCCACAGAATAAATGTTATGACAAATTGTCATGAGTTCTGGTTTCCTTTTCTTTGAAAGCAGTTCCAGCCAGAGTTGCTCCACCAGCAGATTTCATCTCTAATTTACAGTGCGGTCCAAAAATATTCACCCTCTTTTCTTTTTATATATTTTTATTTTTATTTGCTCGAACTGAATTAGAGGTTATTGCCAAATAATGTTTTGCACAAAAGCACAAACTAATCAGGTAATTTAAAAGCTAACTCACTTTAGCTGTGGCATGACAGCCTGCATGCATTCAACTGGCAGCTCTCATACAAATCCCAACTAACAGCAAACACCAGCTGAGTAGTTTAAGGCTTGACCGCCCTCACTCATTCTAATACCAGTCGCTACTTAATCCACTTCCACTCTTCCTTAAGTAGTCATGACTACTACTGCTACTACTACTACTACTACTACTACTACTACTACTACTACTACATTGACACTAATCCCCTCCCCCTGTCCTCCCTGTCCCAGGCATTATCTTAAAAGATCATGAAAGTGGAAGTTTTAGAAGAAACTTCCGGTAAAAAGTCTGAATGCCAAATTCAATCCACTGAGGTCGGAAAAAAAAGTTTCTTCCTCTATTGTGATGATGATGATGATGATGATGATGATGATGATGATGATGAAATACGACGGTACCAATTTCCAAATTTTCCATAGACTTTCAAAGACCGTGTATAATTTCCTTATGACAAAAAAAAGACTCTGTGACACAGTGGTGCCAGTGATGTTGCTCATCAGATGAGGCAGACGTGAGAGGAGAGGAGAATCTCTCTCTCTCACACACACACACACACACACACACACACACACACACACACACACACACACACCTCACTCACTGTGTCCTTGCTGTTTATGCTCCACCACTTGCACCACCTGCTCCACCTGCTCCACCTGCTCCACCTGCCTGTCCCCTGCCCGGCTCCTCCCGTTCTGACCCCAGATCATTGAGCAGCTGGAGCTCTCCTTCCCCCTGCGGTGAGTCCCTCCTCCTCCTCCTACCTCAGCCCTCTCCTCTGCATATCGGCTCCGCAGACTTCACAGTCCTCGTTCCCTCCTCTTCACCTCCCCTCTTTCCATTTGTTTGTTTTATTTCATTTATTTATTCTAGGGATGCACCGATACCATAACTTGACGTGCTTGCATTTCAGTGCTCAGCCACACCTTCAAATTCTGTGGGCCGGAATAGAAAGTTTAACGGGCCACATGTAGCCCCCGGGCCATAGTTTGGCCCAAATAGACATTTGCATGCCCCATTATTGTGTCTTTTTTCTTTCGGCTCAGCTCATCATCGCTGAACCTCTCACCCGTTCACCGTCTGGCGTCTTGGAAAATGTCTTGCAGGAATGTCGACCGACCGGAGCTTTGTCAGATTTCCCTCTATGATTTCCAGAAGTTTCTACAGATGGACCAAAAGGTACGGCGTGAAAAACAGGGTTGTGTTGTTTTAAAAATGTGGCCTTTGCGTTGTTGACTTTATGACGGCTATGCCGGTTTCAGGAGTCGTGGGCCTCCGATCTGATCCGCGTCAGGGATTTCCTCATGAGCTACATGAGAAGCGGAGCGCAACCGGAGCCCATGCTGCAACTGGACGAGGCGAGACAGCCGCGCACGACAAGCCGACAAATAAAACCAACGTATATAATCTATAGGCTCATGAAAAAGTCTGACGGTGTCATTTTGTGTTTGTAGTTCCTGACTTTCCTGTTTTCCAAGGAGAATTCCATATGCGACCCCCAGCTGTCTGCTGTTGTTCCTGATGACATGAAGAGGCCGCTGTCTCAGTACTGGATCTCCTCCTCTCACAACACGTACGGCTTTGTCTTGCACACCTGCAAACACAACAACAGTGTCAAGCTGCTGTGTTGAAATGGGGGACTGAAGAGAACAGGATCGTTATCATTTTTTTTTTTGCATCCTTTCACGGTGCCTAAGATTTTCCTTCCCCCTCCTGAGCTTGAGGCTTGCCAGTGACCTACTGTGGCCAGCGAGCACAAAACTACATACCTCGTATATATACATGCATTTTTATATTAACATACATATTGGCAGTATAAAAACAGTAAGTTTTTATGTATGTATGTATGTATGTATGTATGTGTGTATGTGTGTGTGTGTGTGTGTGTGTGTGTGTGTGTGTGTAGTACACACATACATACATATACATATATACATACACACACACATATGTATATGTATATATATATATATATATATATACATATATATATATATACATACACACACAATATATATATATATATGTACAGTATATATATATATATATATATATATATATATATACATATATAAACTTAACATACTACCAATAAATATGTTAATAAAAGTGTATATGTGTGTGTGTGTGTGTGTGTGTGTGTATAAATACAGTATATATATAACTGGTGTTGCTCCCTCAGTTACCTTACAGGTGACCAGTTCTCCAGTGAATCTTCTCTGGAGGCCTACGCCCGCTGCCTGAGGATGGGCTGCCGCTGCATCGAATGTAATTTGGTCAAAACTTTTCATTGTAACTTTTACAAGAGCAACTTTTTGAACAGTCGCTCCATCTTCATTCTTTAAATCTGTGCTTTGTACTCGCAGTGGACTGCTGGGACGGGCCCGATGACCTGCCAATAATCTACCACGGCCACACTTTGACCTCCAAGATTAAATTTTTCGACGTTCTCCATACGATCAAAGAGCACGCCTTTGTTACATCTGAGTAAGATGACTTGAGCATTTATTTCCAGTGCCAGTGCAGCTTCTTACAGTGAACCTCTCACATGGGCTGCTGTGGTGTTCAAACAGGTACCCAGTCATCTTGTCCATCGAGGATCACTGCAGTGTGGTGCAACAGAGGAACATGGCCACGCATTTCAAGAAGGTGTTTGGAGATCTGCTGCTTACCAAGCCGGTTGAGGGCAGCGCAGAGGAGCTCCCGTCACCGTACCAGCTGCGGAGAAAGATCCTCATCAAGGTACACGCACATAGATGAGCCGCAGACAGGGACCAAACTGATAGTACTGAGACGACCTTCAGACAGTGGTGGGCCGTCAGGGCCGTCTAGGTCTTCTCTCCATACTTAAATAAAGTACATTTTCCAGCAAATACGATAATAAAGTTATTCTTCATAGTCTGTTCTTTCACTTCGTTTAACATTTACTTGGTTGCATTGTTTCCATTGTCGTATATATGTAGAGTTCAGGATGATTACAGCTCTCAGAAAAAAACTTTTTCAGTCTGTTTTTGGCTTTGATGCATCTGTAGCGCCTCCCACAGGCTAACAGGGGGAGTTCAAAGACACTGATTTTATTGTAACACTTTTATTCATCCCGCGTTATATATTTTTTCTCCAATGAGGAACCGGCCCACTCTGTCAAATTTTCAAACCCATTGCAAAAAAATTGGCCCACCCCTGGGTTAGAGGGAGTTTGTGGCAGTTGTCTCTGCTCAGTTTTCACTGTTCAATGCTCTAAAGATGTGACTGTGACATCACGGTTGTCTCCTGGTGTTGCAGCACAAGAAGCTGGTGGAAGGCACCCTCTACGAGGAGGTGTCCACGGCCAGCTACTCCGAGAACGACATCAGCAACTCGCTCAAAAACGGCATCCTGTACTTGGAGGACCCCGTCGACCACGTACGAGTCGCCCCCTGCTGGAGAGTCCCTTCGTCCTCGCAGCTCAGTCACTGTTAACCGACGGCCGGCGTTGGGCCTCTCGTCACCTTACAGGCATGGACGCCGCACTACTTTGTCCTGACCAGCAACAAGATCTACTACTCGGAGGAGACGTCTCACTACCAGACCGCTGATGAAGAGGAGGAGGACGAAGGAAAAGAGGCACGGCGGACTCCTGGTCCATTGGCAACCAAGCACTTGATTGATTGATTGATTGATTGATTGATTGATTACTTTTATGGTCAGAATTCCTCCTGAAATTTGTCCTGCTTCCGAGAAGCCTGTTTCTTCCCCACAAAGCAAAAAACACAACATATACAACAGCGACATAACTCTTTGATCAGACAAAGTGTAACACCAGACATGCAACGTGCTATACGAGGCAAAACATCAAAGTGGCCGTGGTGCCTCCAAGTCCCTATGGTAACACTTATTTAACTTTTTAATAGACTGGCTGAGGTATAAAAGTACGAAAACGCATTGCTGCCCCCCTAGAAAAAAAAACAGGGCTCAGTATCATTTTATAATGTGAAGCTAGCATCGCTTTTACATGATCATTTTCACGTTATTTTGTGATAATTTTCATGTTAATTTGTGAAAGTTTCATGTTATAATGTGAAAATTATTTCACACTATTTTACTATTCATTATTTCATAAAATAACATGATAGTTTTACACGTTTTTATGTGATGATTTTCACCTTATAACGTGAAACTTACTCAAAATAACATGAAAATTGTCACGAAATCACGTGATAGTTTCACGTTATTTTGCAATAATTACGTAATAATGTGACAGTTTCACGTTATGACATGATATCGAGTCCTGATTTTTTTTTTCTAGGGTGGCAGCAATGTGCTGAGTTCCTGAGTCTGTTTAACCTGACTTTGGGTCCTCTATCTCTCCTGCTGGATGGCAGTGACTGCTACTCCTCAAATAGAATATGTGTGCACTGAGAGTCCAAGTGCAATAACTTGTCGGCTGGACAGCTGATTCACCGCTGCCCTCCCCTCCCCGCTGCAGGAGTGCAACAACAACGAGCAGCACTGCGCCGAGCGCTGGTTCCACGGGAAGCTGGGCGGAGGCCGCGACGGTCGGCAGGTGGCCGAGAAGCTCCTGCAGGAATACTGCGAGGGCGGCGGCAAAGACGGCACCTTCCTGGTGCGGGAGAGCGAGACGTTCGTCGGCGACTACACCCTCTCCTTCTGGTCAGTCACACTGCTGGAGACGAGCCGTCAAACTACACAAAACGACCTACCGTTTTGTTTCTCAGTTTGATGCACAGTTGAGAGGAGTCGAGGAAGCGGTGGGGTTTGGGACGGTTGGACGGTAAAGGGTGAGTGTGGAATATTTGGGGAAGAAACGGCGACATCAAGTGGTTACATTTTTTATTGCAGCATCTTTTACTCTCCCTCTAGGGTGTAATATTTGGAGAATTTGAGTGGAAACGGTGACATCAAGTGTTTACGTTTTAGATTGCGGCTCTCTGTCGCTCACCCTCAGTCTCCCCCTCCTGAGCTGCCAGTGAACTACAGTGGCCAAACTTGGACACCTCGTCCACCTTGTTCTTTGTTGCTTTATTTAAAGACGTGAGCGTTCACCCTAATGACGAAACGCTCTGCTGTCAGGCAGCTGGATTGTCCTCACCAGGCTTCCTTAGAAATATGGCGGCGCAAGATGGCAGCTAACTGGGAGCAATGGGACCCTTATTGATCTATGGAGATTCTAATATAGAAATAATAACCGTTCTACGAGTATGAAAGTCAAATTATTTATTATGCTGCGAGTATACACTTTTATATATTTTACATTTTAAAGTGTTTTGTGTTGACTGACACTTGTGCAGGCGCTCAGGTCGGGTCCAGCACTGCAGAATTCACTCCCGCCAGGAGTCCGGCTCGACCCGCTTCTACCTGACAGACAACCTGGTGTTTGAGAGCCTGTACCGCCTCATCTGCCACTACAGAGACACGCCGCTGCGCTGCAATGAGTTTGAGATGAGGTTGGGCAACCCCGTCCCACAGCCCAACGCTCACGAGAGCAGAGAGTGAGTGACCGGAGCCCCCTGTGGGCCGTCCACCAGCGACCGGACCAGGGACCCGGACGCTATAAAGCCTTTGCTGCTTCTTCCAGGTGGTTCCACTCCAACCTGAGCCGCGTCCAGGCTGAACACATGCTGATGCGGGTCCCCAGAGACGGAGCCTTCCTGGTGCGCAAGCGCAGCGAGCCCAACTCCTACGCCATATCGTTCAGGTTTGGCTCCTCCGTCCAATCATAATGCAGCTTTTTTTTTTTTTTTTTTTTTTTTTAATTCTTTTTATTCAGCGTCACCAATATGGAACATAGATATGCATATACAGGTGTTACAATGCTTATTTTTGTATTTTGACCCTCCCCCACCCCACCCACAAGAACATGTTGGACACCAATCGACATGGAATGTATGATTAAATGAGATAAAAGCAAAAAATAAAATATAAATAGAGTAAGCAAACATTTGCCTGAGCTTGTCAAGACAGGCTGTGCACTAAAACAGATATGGTTAACATGGAATTCAATAATAAACATGCAGTACTACCCAGAACATTAGAATGTCCTGAAAAGGTTGCTGTATATCTGCAATTCAACTTAAAAGGTGAATGTGACATATTATATAAAGGAATAATATTCAAATCAATATATTTCAAGTTTTTTATTTCTTTGGATTTTGCTGATCAGGTCTTGCAGCTTAAAAAAAAAAAAAACTCAAATAATGTTCTGTGTTTGTGGTTTGAAAAGTCTGGGTCTGGTCTCAGTCTCGATACTCTCTGGTCTGGATGAGGTCTTGGTCTGGGTTGGTGCCGTCTGGACTACATCACTAGGCAGAGGCGATGACGATGATGATTCTAATGGCAGTGGTTTGTTCGTCCTCTGGTCTTTCTGTGCTCGGCCTGCAGGGCGGAGAAGAAGATCAAGCACTGCTGCATCCATCAGGAGGGCCGCCTCTTCATGCTGGGCAGCTCGGCAGACTTCGAGAGTCTGGTGGACCTCGTCAGCTACTATGAGAAACATCCTCTGTACCGCAAGATGAGACTGCGGTACCCCATCAACGAGGACACCCTGGACCGCATGGGCACAGCGGTCAGTCTCGACGCTAATATGCAACGTTTTGAATTTGATGTCCTTGTGAGGCAGTGACCCTGCAGTGACCCTGCAGTGACCCTGCAAGCAAGACCTGTTCTCATGGATAAATAAGAATATAACAGGAGGAAAACCAAGTTCATTATTTTGTGCTGCGAATATACACTTTTATTATTTTTTATATACATATATATATATATTTTATATTTTATAATGTATTAATGGCCAGTATATTAAAACTCTACCAAAATAAAAGTCATTAATTAAGCCAAATTTTACACACTGTACCTTACGGGTGTAATAGTTGGAGGTTTTGAGTGGAAACGGTGACATCAAGTGGTTACATTTTAGATTGCGGCGCTCTGTCGCTCACCTTCAGTGTCCCCCTCCTGAGCTTGCCAGTGAACTACAGTGGCCAAACCTGAATACCTTGTCTGCCTTCTTCTTCGTTGGTGTATTTGAAGACGTGAGCGGTCACCCTAATGACGAACTGCGCCGTCAGGCAGCTGGATTGTCCTCGCCAGGCTTCCTTGGAAATATGGCGGTGCAAGATGGCAGCTAACTGGGAGCACTGGGAGCCTTATTGATCTATGGAGATTCTAATATAGAAATAATAACCGAGGCAGTGAGTGCTGGAAGGACGATGAGGGCGAACAGCAACCTTTTCAATGAGTGTACATCATTGTTTGTTCTTTTACACAATAACAAGCATCACTTGAAATTGAAACCAACCTGCTGGAGTGACTCTGAAATCATCCCTTCCAATGTCCATCCACTGCTTTGTCCTAGGAGCTGGACTACGGGGCGTTGTATGAGGTCCGCACTCCTCACTTCTATGTGGAGGCCAACAAGATGCCCACAGCACGAGTAAGTCATTCAGTCTGTGCTGCTGCCACCGCTCACATCAAAGTGAATCAGCAGCAGTGGGGAACAGTTCAGTTCAGCACATCCAACAGATTGATGGTACAGCGGGTAGTGACTGTAGGTTGATATACACCCACCTGACACTTTACGTTGTTTCAATACAAATCAGTCCATTACAGGACAGATTCTCATCTTGAATGAATTTCAGGGAGTTTTTTTTCAGTCATTTTTGAATTTATAACACCAAGAGTTTTGTCATGTGTGAAGACAAAAGGCATTTTGTCAGTACTAGTGAGTAGTGATACCTAGTTGAAGTACCTAGTAAGGTATGAGGTAATAAAGCGCCCGGTGAGTGTACGCAATATACAGCAAGCGTTTCAAAAAAATATTGTTTTTTGCCTGGATGTATTTCTCATATTTCTTTTTTTTTTTAAAGAACGAGCAAAACGCTCAGATGGTGGTTTTAACCTTTGTCACTGATTGAGTCCTTCTTGCCTCTGTGTGTCTCAGTGCACCGTCAAAGCTCTGTATGACTACCGCGCCCAGCGGGAGGACGAACTCTCCTTCCCCAAACAGGCGCTCATCCTGAATGTCGACAAGCAGGAAGGCGGATGGTGAGCATCACACTTCTTCTTCTTCTGCTCCTTCTTCTTCTTCTTCTTCTTCTTCTTCTTCTTCTTCTTCTACTTCTTCTTCTTCTTCCCTGTTGTTGCTCTTGTGTCCAGGTGGCGAGGTGACTACGGAGGAAGGAGGCAGCTGTGGTTCCCTGCCAACTACGTGGTGGACGTTCCCGGCTCTCCCGTCAGAGAGCTCGACGAGGCCGTGAGTTCCATCACACATCTTCTCATCATGATCTCCCTCCAGTCATGCCAGTAACAAACTCTCTCTCTCTCTCTCTCTCTCTCCCCCTTTCTTTCTGATCAAACTGTTGCCTCAGTCCACGGAGAACAGCCCCCTCGGAACGTTCCTCAAAGGTTTGATTGACGTTACGACCTGTCAAGTGGGTGAGTAAGTCTCTTCAGCAGCTTCCTCCAAGAGCCCACATGAGAGAGATATTATTTCCCTGCTGGGGAACTTGGTCATGGGGAAAGATCAGGTTTTGAAAGTTACTATACTGTACACATACTGGAGTCAGACGTCGTGTTTTTAAAGATTGCAAAGTTACCTTGAGCGAACCACCACATCTTCACCTTGGGTTCCTCAGACCTCAGTGCTAACTTGATGCTCTGCTGCCCTGCCCCTCTATCCAGTGGTGCAAAAGGACGGGAAGAACCTGCGGCCGTACGTCTTCACCATCCACTTGCAGCAGCTGTCGTCCCACCCGGTGCAGACCCTGGATGTGGCCGCCGACAGCCTGGAGGACCTGAGCAGCTGGACCAGCAAGATCAGAGAGGCTGCTCAGAACGCCGACGCACGGGTCAGTGGAACATCCATCCATCCATCCAACCATTCATCCATCCAACAATCTGTCAGTCCATCCATCCATCCATCCATCCATCCATCCATCCATCCATCCATCCAACAATGCATCCATCCATCCATCCATCCAACAATCCATCCATCCACCCACCAACCCATCCATCCATCCATCCATCCATCCATCCATCTATCCATCTGTCCATCTTATCCAGCCATCCATCCATCCATCCATCCATCCATCCATCTGTCCATCCATCCGTCCGTCCATCCATCCATCCATCCATCCATCCATCCAACAATCCATCCATCCATCCATCCATCCAACAATCCATCCATCCATCCATCCACCCACCAACCCATCCATCCATCCATCCAGCCATCCATCCATCTTATCCAGCCATCCATCCATCCATCCATCCATCATCCATCCATCCATCCAACCATCCATCCAACCATTCTTCCATCGATCAATCCTTCCATTTTATCCATCCATCCAACCATCCATCCATCCTTCCATCCATCCATCCATCCATCCATCCAACCATCCATCCATCCACCCATCCATCCATCCATCCAACCATCCATCCATCCATCCATCCATCCATCCATCCAACCATTCTTCCATCCATCCATTCAACCACACATCCAACCATCCAACCATCTATCCAACCATCCATCCACCCAGCCATCCATCCATCCCTCCATCCATCCACCACACCCTGGACCAGTGGCCACTTCATCACAGATCCACATAGAGACAAACAACCATTCACAATTCACAATCTTGAGTTTCCATTTCACCTCACGTGCATGTTTTTGGAGTGTGGGGGGAAGCTGAGGAACCTGCAGGAACCCATGAGACACATGGAGAACATGCAAACCCCACACAGAAAGAAAGGCACCAGGCCTGGAATCACATGGAACAAACAGACAGTGAAATAATCACGTCGGTTTTTTGTTGCAGCGTGTAATCATGAGCCCGTCGAATGAATGAATGAGGTTCAACCTTCAACCACCCAGTAGCTTCTTCTTCCCATGTCTGTGACGACAGATGCAGGAGGAGAAGCAGATGGAGAGAAGGAAGAAGATCGCAGTGGAGCTGTCGGACCTGGTGGTCTACTGCAGACCCGTCCCCTTTGACGAGGACAGTCAGTAACTCTTCATTTCTCCCCTTTGTGATTGGCAGCTTGATTCACTCACCAGTTTGCTCACATTTTTTGTGACAGATAGATGGATAGATGTATTTTATTCATCCTCCTCCTCCTCCTCAGAGATCGGGACGGAACGAGCTTGCTACCGCGACATGTCGTCCTTCCCGGAGACCAAGGCGGAGAAGTTTGCCACCCGCAGCCGAGGGAAGCGGTTCCTGCAGTACAACCGCCGGCAGCTGTCCAGAGTTTACCCCCGAGGACAGCGGCTGGACTCGTCCAACTACGACCCTCTGCCCATGTGGAACTGTGGCTCCCAGCTGGTGGCGCTCAACTTCCAGACCCCAGGTGATTGCCGTGAAGCAGCTTTGCACTAGAAAGATTCATCAGACGTTGCTTTTCATAGCATTTTGCTCAGCCTCCCTCACCTCCCTCTCTCTGTGTTCCCTCTGGATGTGTCAATGTGTGTGTTTCCAGATAAACCCATGCAGCTGAACCAGGCCCTGTTCACGCTGGGCGGGGGCAGCGGCTACGTCCCCCAGCCTGACCTCATGAGGGACGATGCTTTCGACCCCTTTGAGAAGGACTCCCTGAACGTGGAGCCGATCATCATCCAGCTACAGGTGTTCAACCAGAGGCCACTCGGAGTGACTGTCCCTCCTTTGTGAGCGAGGTTGTCGTCGTCTCACCTGCAGTACTGCGTCTTCCTCTCGGTCAGGTGCTGGGCGCTCGCCACCTGCCGAAGAACGGCCGCAGCATCGTGTGTCCCTTCGTGGAGGTGGAGGTCTGCGGAGCCGAGTACGACAGCTGCAAGTGCAAGACGGACGTCGTGGGTAAGAATGCTGCAGCTGCTGCTGCTGCTGCTGCTGCTGCTGCTGCTGCTGCTGCTGCTTTGAGGTCTCCATGTGGGAATCAGTGGTGGGAATCGCTCGGTACCCAACGATTCAATACGATTCCAATTCAGAGGGTGACGATATATACATATATATGTATATATACATATATATGTACATGTATATGCATGTATATGTATATATCTGTATTTTGTGAGTTGGTGAAGATAAAAGAGAACAGAGCACATCCACCATAGGGGGGCAGCATTTCTATCCACAGACATGTTATGATGACAACCGGCCGAGTCACGTTTGTGTGCATGTGATCTTTGCAGCCGACAACGGCCTGAATCCTGTGTGGCCACAGAAGCAGTTTCTCTTTGACGTCCACAACCCCACCTTCTCTTTCCTCCGCTTCACTGTGTACGAGGAGGACATGTTCAGCGACCCCAACTTCCTGGCTCAGGCCACCTGCCCCATTCGTCTGCTGCGGACAGGTGACCACTCCGTCAGCAGCGCAGTTCTGAGGCTGCGGTGTCAGGCGGTTTCACTGCAGGGACGTGTTGATGTGTGTCCTCAGGTTACAGGAGCGTCCCTCTGAAAAACAGCTACAGTGAAGAGCTGGAGCTGGCGGCCCTTCTGGTGCACATAGAAATAGCCAATGCCAAGGTACACGCCCACTTTTGTTTGTTCAGAGTGAATGGATGAATGGTTTGTTTCCTTTAATTTTGTGCAATCAACTGACAGAAATAGACAAAAAAAACGTTACGAAACAAAATTGCACGTTATCTACACGACCAGTCAAGATGAATCGTCAAGATGAATCATCAAGATGGATCGTCAAGATGAATCGTCAAGATGAATCATTCACTCCTTGGCTGCAGGAGGAAGACGACGACAACCTCTACATGTCCATCCAGCAGCTGCGAGACCGAACCATCGAGCTGTCCAACCAGGTGTCTCTCCTGGAGCGGTCGGGTTCAGGAGACGTCAGCTACCAGCAGAGCCTGGAGGAACTGAGAGTGGCCCAGGACCAGCTGAGTGAGCTGGTGGAGGCTCGCAACCGCAGGTACCGACAAGGAGCTTCACAGAGGGAGGCGCTCGGCTCTTCCAATTGGACAAACCTTCAAATGATTATCATTGGTTAAACCGTCTTTTGTAAAGTTAAGTGTGCAATATTTGGAGATTTTGAGGAGAAACAGCGACATCAAGTGGTTGCATTTTAGATAGCAGCGCTCTTTCGCTCACCCTCCCTCTCCTGAGCTTGCCAGCGAGCTACGTTGGCCTGCGCTTATTGCTGCGAGTATACACGTTTATCAATGTCTTTATTGGCAGTATAGTAAGCTGTAACCAATATAAATATACATTCATAAATCAGGCCAAGTTTTACACATTGGACCTTTAAATATTGTGGTATTATTAAATAATCATAATATTATCATATAATAAGATTCACATTAACAAAGAAAACTTTCAGACCATTCAAATCAAATCTTTAGAGCAAAACGCACCTGGTCATCTCTCATTTAATATATTCACAAAGTAGCTAAAACATATATAAACTTACTAACAGCAGAATAATCTCTCAGTCTTATGAAACATCTCTTCAATAAGTCTTTGTTGTTTTTTCCCTCCAAGGCTGATGGATAAAAAGAGGCGAGAGAAGCTGAGGCAGCAAGTGGCAAGCAAGCGCAGTTAGTCCTCCTGGCCACCGTGGCGCTGCAGTCCATCACAAACCAGCGCGCCGGACTCGGACTCGCTCGCCAATGCCCCCTTGAGGCAAACAGGGTTAGAGGACGGCGGGATCACCAACCGCAGCGCCGCGCAATCCACACAACAAAACTGGAAAAACTAACAAAGAAAAACCTGCCCGAGGGAAAAACATTGAAGGAAGTGAAACTGAAAAGAAGAAAAGTGAAAAGAAGAAAAACCTCATGAGAACTAAGCTATAAAAACAATCACAGGCCGACTGCTGAAACGCAGTGAGAGGGAACTGATGAAACTTAAATCGCGTTAGTGCCCTGAGTTAACTCGCGATTAATCGCAAATTAAGTGCAATTTTTTTTTTGAATGACATTAGAAATATGAGTTAACTCTCGCCGCAGTGAAGGAAGGCGACACATTAAAGTGGTTTGAGGCCCTTTCTGATGTTTTTATCAGCGTCTTTATCCACCAAAGATGTTTGGAAGGACGGCGTTTTTCAAGCTCATCAAGTTCGTTCCGACTGCGTTTCAGTGCTCAGCCACAAAGCAGCAGGACCGACGGGAGGAGAAAACTCAGGTTCCACCGGTGGATGGACTTTTTTTTTTTTTTTTACAGAGAGGAGCGACCGTCGGTGGCCGCACAGTAGCAAAAATAACTCCAAAACTAAACAACACAGCTAAATATCATACACGTGCCTTTGACTTTGTGGAGTTCTGTGTAGTAACTCAGTGTTGGACCGTATGAGCACAGTGACGCGTGGACGCGTTGAGACCACCCACGTCAACGGCTGGGACACATTGACCCACTCGCCTCACACCACTGCTCATGAAATGAGTTCCATGGGGGGGGGACTTGGGAAGCTCCAACTGAGACCTGAGGCCTGATTGGCTGAGGTTCACCCACTCAACTGTTGACCCACTCTGACTGATGGATCGAGACTGAAGGCCCCCGTTGAAGAGCTGGGAAGCAAACCTCCCAGCTGCAGAGACATTTTCAACTTCTACAGTATAAACTGCACCAGCAGTCCACAGTGTGGACTCACCTGCTTCTTCTTGATCCTGACTGCTTTCCACACTGCAGGTCCACACTGAAGACATCAAATACATGAGCAACATATGTGGATTACCTAAACATGTGATGTTCTATATATTTTCTATGAAGGGTGGCTGTTCTAGATCATCGAAAACAGAGGTCCCCAAACTACGGCCCGCTGCGTGTCTCTGTCCGGCCCGCGTGAAGGCAGTCATAAACCCCCCCTACCCCCATCACGTAACTTTGCCGACACGTTAGCGTAGCGCGACAGCGATAGCGCGCTCCCGCTCCCGTTCCCCCGCTCAACAAAGACGTTAGCGCTATTTCCAACCAGCACCCCCCACCCCCCGTCAATATTCCAGATGTCTTCATTCATAGTTTGGATGTCTTGAGTGACAACCTGCAGTGTCAATAGTCATGACAATGAAAGGAAAAACCATGAAATCAGACGTATGGGTCCAAACTGTAGACTGCTGGTGTAGATGATAATAAAGTCCACCAGAGTTTTGGATGCCTCTGGATGTGGTTTGATGAGGAACCATGTGACTCAATCTCAGGCGCTGGCTGTGTCATCAGTGAAACCACAGGTTTGGATTTTTGGTGCCTCCTCTGCCAGGTCACGAGCTCCTCCTTGCGCTCTGATTGGTCTATTTGGGAGAGCGCAAGCTGAGTGTACACAAGGAAGGTCTGTCTATATCCTTCAAAGGGCTCTGGATACACACATCTATATCTATATCTATATTTCTATGTGTTGGCGAAGCAGAGGGAGCATCGTGTCACCTGCACAGGTTGGGTTGGGCTCAGGTGTGTTGCATGTCGCAGATGGATGCACTCTGCAACCAAGGGCTATCAGAAGAGCAGGACAGTGGTCTGAGGTCCACTGGGCCCTGGGAGCTGCCAGCAACAGCCCAGCCCAGACCAGGCGTGATCAAACCACAGCCCGGGGGCCACATGCGGGTCCTTAAGTTTTTAAATCTACTAACTCAGTGGTAAAATAACTGTATTTCATCCATTTTTTGGGGGGTGTTTTAAGAGTCATGTCAATAAAGAGCTAAATATTGTGGGGCTTCAAAGACACTGATTTGGTTGTAACTTTGCTTTGCTTCATTTTCAGTTGACATTGACAACAACGTGTTTTCTACATGTCCCTCATACATATTTATGGGCCCCCTCTGTCAAACTTTACAACCCACTGTGGTTGTTCCCCAGATGTTCCCCAGGAGCCCCTGATCTTCTGTACCTCCTTCATCTTCTCACTCTCCTCCCTCCTTCTGGTTCCTAATGTACATCACTGTTGTTTTATATTTATCATCAGGTGCAAGGTTCTCTCGAGAACTGACAAAACACAATGGACCGACCGGGGACTAGAATGGAAATATACTTTACGTATAAATAACTGTGTTTGTGTTTGTAAAGCTCCTCTTTAACTGCCCCATAGCAACCAACCTCTGTTCACCCCCCCACCCCCTCCCCATTGCTACAGTTGCACTGCAGAGGCTCTTCTATGCAAAGGCCTACAGAGAAACTATATCAGTCAGGCAAGTTGATTAGAACGTGTTTTCTCTCAATATTGATGCTAGCTGTTATTTACTCTGCATTGCAAATCATGTGCAAGTTTTCATGAAATAAAACCCTTTCATGTCCTGCACACACTGGCTTCTTTCAACACAAGGCAGAAGACACATTTGAAATTCTAATACATCTGCATATATATGTGTGTGTATATACTGTATATATATATATATATATATATATATATATATATATATACATATATATATGTATATATATATATATATATATATATGTATATATATATACATATATACATATATATATATATATATATATATATATATATATATATATATATATATATATATATATATATATATATATATATATATATGTATATATATATATATATATATATATATATAAAAGAAGAACAAGACCTTTATTGATCCCACGATGGGGAAATTTGCAATATATACATATATGTATATATGTATATATGTATATGTACCCCGTGACCCTGACCTCGGGACTGAGCGGGTATGGAAAATGGATATATATATATATGTATATATATATATATATATATATATATATATATATATTTATATATATATATATATTTATATATATATATATATATATTTATATATATATATATATATATATATATATATATATATATATATATATATATATATATTTATATATATATATATATATATATATATATATTTATATATATATATATATATTTATATACATATATATATATATATATACATATACATATATATATATATATATATATTTATATATATATATTTATATATATATATATATATATGTATATATATATATATATATATATATATATATATATATATTAATTAATTAAGTCATTCATTAGTTTTTATTTTTCTTCATTTTACACATACATGTGTTTTATTATTTTAACACTGTTAAACATATAAAGGGAATTACTTGAATGTACAGGTACTACCGGAAAAATGAGAATATCCAGTAAACGTTTTATTTTGGCAATTTAACATAAAAGATGAAAGCAACACATTTTATTGAGCCATTCCACGCAAATTGACATCTCAAGCAGTTCCTTGTTGTAACTTTGCTGATTAAAATTTTCAGCTTATTAAAACCACAAACCCACAAACTCAGAAAATTATTATAAAATTTGAGGGTTTTTTTTAAGCTGCAAAAAACTTGAAATATATTGATTTGCATATTATTCCTTTTTATAATATTACAAACTCACCTTTTAAGTTGAATTGCAGAAATACTGCAACCTTTTCAGGGTATTCTAATTTTCCCTGTACATCCGCACCATGAGCAGAAAAGCCCGTTTTTCTGCGGTTGACCACACGGTGTCAGTGTTTGGCTTTTGAATCAAACCAAATCTATTTATGGTCATATATTCCCATCATTG
Source organism: Nelusetta ayraudi (assembly GCF_046127955.1). Classification (NCBI taxonomy): domain Eukaryota; kingdom Metazoa; phylum Chordata; class Actinopteri; order Tetraodontiformes; family Monacanthidae; genus Nelusetta; species Nelusetta ayraudi. The sequence goes on from NW_027466134.1 coordinate 5,196,030, forward strand.
CTAACCTGGGTGGAGGTTCCAGTGAATCACCAGCACGTATGCAGACTGCGACAGTCAGTTTGTGAATCACTGTCCGCCTGTTGACAAAGCGAACCTGTGGCAGGTGACTGCACAGACCTTCACTGCAAACACACTGGATTGTTCTTCCCTTCACGCCCCAAGTAAAAGCAAGCTTGTTGAAGCAAAAATATTATCATTATTATTATAACTTGTATTATACTATAATATATGTATAGCGGCAATATACTATGTATGATAATTAATAATGAGCACCTTGTGAAATCTATGACCTAGTGCTTGTATTAATAACTTTGTTGCTACGTAACTGAGCGCTCATTTGGATAAGACTTTTCTTTTTTTTTCCTTTTCTATTTTCTCTGCTTTCTCAAACACAATTAAACTCTCATGTTAATCTAATCCTCAGCGATGATTGTCTGTCTGTTTTGGCCATCTGCCTGCTGACCTGCCTGCCTCTCTGATTCCCACCGCAGATAGGATGCCAGTTAGCACATAGGGTACATCTGATGCGACTTGACTGGAAACGTGATGTACAAACAGGAGAGAGGAGGTGAGACAGCAGCGGGAGGCGAAGGAGTGCAGCGGGTCTCTGAGAGGAGACCTGCTCCTCTCCTCAGCAGCTCCAGAGCACCACAGGCTTCCAGGCGCTGGAGACACTGGAGCTCAAGTGTCTCCACAGGCTTCCAGGCCGTGGAGACACTCGGCACAGGGATCCTGGCCAGGCCTTCAGCCTGCTGCTCTCTCTACTCCTGTCCTGTTCTTTTATTGGTTTGTCTGTTTTTCCTTCCTCTGATTCACTGACACACTCTTGGACTCTCCAGCAGAAAGTTCTTCTTAGTTGGTATCTCCTATATAACTTTTACAACCAATTTTAAAATCATTAAATTGGATAAGAGACATTTTCAAACATTAATGTTCAACATGTGGTGACAGCAAAGCACCCAACTGCTGAACTTACTGCAGAGCCATGGTCTATGCAGGTCCCTGTCCCACTGACTTCAGGTACAATGTCAGGCCTGCCAAGGATGCGACCTCAGCTCAACCACAACTGCAGCTCAGGTGAAAAACAAAGGGCCAGTTGGACAAAGTCTATGGCTGTGTGTCAATTCAGGCTCTGCATCCTTCCAAGGCTGCATTTTGAAAGGAAGTTGCGTCATAGCACTGCGCGAAGGCTCCTCACAATTCCCAAAAGTCCAAAGGACGCTCCAAATGCGCCCTGCTGTTAGCCCATTCCAAGGCTGCACCGCTACTATCCTTCACCTCCTTCTGTATCACAGGATGCTTTGCGTGCTGCTGCAAAGCATCCTGGGATCCTGGGAAGTTGGCTGAAATTAGCGCCATCTACTGGCAAAGACCCAGCGTATAAATTTAAGTATTGAAATTTCACATCAAATATTCAGTTTTTAACGTAGGGTTTTTATTTATCTGAACATCCAACGCCATCGTTAAATGGTGAACCAATGGTTAGCTTGATGCTATGAAAACGTCACTTCCGGGGTTGGCCAGCAGGAGGGAACGGCGGTGAGGCAACCAGGAAATACGGCGAAGGCTAGACCGTCCCGTGTGGTTACGGGGAGGCGGGGTTTGGGTCGGTCCTTCTGGGCCGGGTCCTTCAGAGGACGCTTCCTTCAGACGGAGGACACTCGGTTCGAAGGATGCAGACCCTGAATTGAGACACAGCCATTGTGTGGCTTTTGCGGCAGAAAAACCTGCGCAAATGAGATGAAAAAATTGCATCCTATTCCCAGATGGCATGCAAAGGTGAAGAGCAGTGATTCAATGGGCCACAGGAAGCTTCACAACTGCACCAGACGCATTAGAAGATATTTCAGTGGATCATCTCCATTTGTTTTGCACGTGCGTTAGTGCATGCATGAAGTCGCCATTTCATCAATGATTCCTAAGACACTGCGTGAGTGTCAGTGCAACAAGGCCACCACATGTCAAAACATTTCTGCCACCAGCTACAGTTACACATGCTGTAGCTTTACAGGCTATTAAAACCTTAAAAGCCATAAAAAGATTCAGTAAATAGAACCATCAGAGTAAGTTAACGTTGCATTGTAAGAACGCAATGCACACTGAAAACATGCACGGGACAAAAGTCACATGTATAACTTGTTATGACTGCGGAATAGAAAGAATCTGGGGTTAAAAAAAAAAAAAAAAAGGCAACACACAAAAAGCTTTGACAAAGAGGAAGCTGTTGAATGAAGACACAGAACACACACACATTACCGCTTGAATTATTCACTGTAACTGTGGAACCCACTGGCAATCCCTCCTCCCACCTGTTGCCTTGAATATGCAGCTGAATGTCAGCATGGGGTCGCAGGTGGGTGGGTGGGGTGGGGGGGGTCCCACCTGTCTGGCAGCAGGGAGGCTGATGGCTCTCTGGCAGATACAGCTGCTGCTGCTGCTGCTGCTGCTGCTGCTGTGGGCACCACCAGGATGAGAGACAGCAGGGGGGACACCTGGGAGAGCAGTGTGAGAGGTCAGACAGTCAGCATGCAGGAATACACCATGCATGCACTGTCAAAGAAGGCAGAGAAGTGCACCACCCACACCTGCTCGCAGTTGGATTTTTTATTTTGTTGCTTTGCGATGATATGTAAGAAGATTATTCTGATCATTTCCCTCAAACTAGACCCTTCAACGTCCACATCCAATGACCTGCCTACTGTAAATGCAGGCAATGCACCGACGCATCAACCACTTATACTTGAATCAAACACAGAAGGTCTGATTTCACTGAGTCTCCAACAGTATCATGACGACAGTGTGTCTTTAAAACATGAATGTTCTTCTGTCGTCTTCCCTGAAAACCACTGGGCTCTGCTGCTCCTTCTGCATTGTTTCTCCTCCTCCTCCTCCTCCTCCTCCTCCTCCTCTGTGGCTTCTCCCTCTCTCTCTCTCTCTCATTCTCCCTCTCTCTCTCTCTCTCTCTCTCTCCCTCTCCTTGGTGAAATGGTGTCTCTTTCATATAAATCCTCCCCAGGGATGTTTTAAGCTTCATACATTTACACCTCATTTACTTTGCCAGCCTGGGGACAGCAGTCTGGCAGTGACAGCTCATCGCCTGTGTGTGTGTGTGTGTGTGTGTGTGTGTGTGTGTGTGTGTGTGTGTGTGTGTGTGTGTGTGTGTAGGCGGGAGGGTCTGTGTGTTATTGTGGTGTGTTTGATCTTGTACCTAACTGAGTTTTAGTAAATCTGTGTGGATTTTCTGCTGCCATCCCTACAGGCTCATGACTCAGAACATTCACTCACTCACAGCTAAAAACTAACGGCTGGCTATCAACACTCGACGTTAGCGAAACACCCAGGGGGGAGGGGGGGGGGGCAGCAAGTGGGGTCGCCCACGTTGTGCCGCAGGGTTCCGAGATTTCACTCGCTGCATTTCCATTGCAGTTTTTCCTAAAATATAAGCAATATTTGGAACATTTTGACAATGTACAGTTGCGAATTGCAGGTGTTTCCATCGAATGGTGTGAAGAGCGTGAACCAGGTGGGACCTCGTCCTGCCAGACGCCACCGTGAGGAGGATGGAGGCGCAAAACCTTATTCCGTCTCCTCCTCCGTCCAATCATAACGCGCCATTTTCACTGGTCAGCGAAGTGGTCACGTGACCCCGTACGTCACGTCCGCTGACGTGTCAATGCCAAAAAAAGTCTTTCCATGACACTTACTTAGTTTCCATGACCATGTTCATTGCCGAGGGGCGATGGCGACGCAGCCAATGACTGCGATCTTCCTCGGTCTTCTTCAGACTCTTCATCAGGCCACTCGCTGGCTGTCACCACCAGGCACGCAGGGATTCGTTCATGGTTGTTTTTTGGCAACGTGCTGCAAGCTCACCGGGTCGCACTTTGGAATGTGACGACGACATTTAATCGTCGTCACATGCGGCACACTGGCGTACCGTGAGATGACGTCAGGTGCGCAGTGAAAAATGATCCAATTTCCCTTAATTGGTCTAAATGAAATAATAACTTCCAGTGTGGAGTCGCTGTGCTTTAAATGGAACACAGCCTGTTTTCCTCCCGGCTTTATATGCATGTAAACAAGCCCATGTTTCACACTGAGTGAGCATAAATCCATTAAGAAACTATGTTGTCATTATGAGGCCGTGTATATATTTTTGTGTGGAGGCGTGCCATGGGATTTTTTTCAATGTAAAAAATGTGTTGTGACTCAAAAATAGGTTGAAAAAGACTGATAGAATCTGTAATTTCTAGAAGAGCCTTCTATCAAAGTGTCTTCTGTTCTCACTGTCGGAAATGAAGCAAAAAGAAATGCGTGCAATTAACGCCAGTGTTATGAGGAAAACAGCGCTAACCTTGATGGATTTCCTCCTGGTGGTTGCAGAGTCAAGCCGGTCTTTTCTCACTTCCACTCTTGGCTGCTTCCGAGCCCACTGGGCAGCGAGCTGAGGTTTATTTATACGTGCTATCAAAAAACAGCCTCACGCGTCATTAAGCTTTGTTTTGTTACTCTTCCTGCCGGTTGCCATTGATTGGCGCTATGAATAGCGACGCTCGTCCGGATGACAGACGCGGAGCAGAGCGACAGGATGTGCGTCGACTCCGCAGACGCCGGGCCGCTCTATTCAGGCAGTCGACTGAAGTGGAGGCAGCAGGGGGCGACGTGGTGAGGGAACGCTTGTTACTCCAGGAGGAGGTGAGACACTTGAGAGGAGGGCGTGGCCACAGTAGGTTGCTGTAGTGATGCAGTGGCACCGTCTTGACTGCGTGTGTGTGTGAATGACATCTGTCATTGTATCAAAGGTCCAAGAGCAAAGTGCACACTTGGCTGAACTTGAATCATTTTCAGTTTGATCTTAGTTGAGGAACAGCCAGTGTGACTAGCATGTTCATTACATCACACATCACACTTTCCCGCTCTCATGGGCTGCATGAAGTCATGTGGTTGTCTATGTCCAGCCTGCGGGCAAAAAATGTGACTTCCAGGGAAAGTAAACAGTCTTGTATTATCAGAGGAACGTAAAAGGTGCTCTTCCCTTCGTATTGTAACTTCCCTTCCGTCCGCTGCGGTACTTTGTGATGAATATGCTCCCACACATGAAGACCACGTTCCCCAAACCACTCAAGCTAATGAATTACCCCGAGGGGAGTGCTTTTATTGTCATGAAACAGGATGTCAATGTGTCAGTGACAGGAGTCGTTAACTGAATGGAATAATTATTCATCAAAGGGGAAAGAATGGGAGGATTGGTGGACGGACGGATGGATGGATGGATGGGCGGATGGATGGATGGGTGGATGGATGGATGGATGGATGGATGGATAATTGGGAAGATGGATGGATGGATGGATGGATGGATGGATGGATTGGTGGATGGATGGATGGATGAATGAATGGATAATTGGGAAGATAGATGGATGGGTGGATGGATGGATGGATAGGAGGATTGGTGGATGGATGGATGGATGGGTTGATGGATGGATGGATGGATGGAGGGATGGGTTAGTGGATGGATGGATGGATGGGTTGATGGATGGATGGATGGATGGGAGGATGGGTGGATGGATGGATGGGTTGATGGATGGATGGATGGATGGATGGATGGGTTAGTGGATGGTGTCCAGGGTCTGGTGTCTACTGAGAGATGCTGCTAGTTTGCAGCCTGTCATCCTCACGCTGCCCTCTTGGTCGCTCCCTCAGCTCCTGGTTCTGCCCTCTGTCCTGCATGGCTTCCAGTGGGGACGTTCTTGGACGAGTCCATCGTGTGCATCTTGGATTCTGAGCTAATTGGATCCTTTCCTCGAACTCACAATCCTATTTGCCTTGCGTTGCTCTTTGCCTCCTGTTGCTTGGCCTGCTTGCTGGGAAATGATATCACCAGGGGGGAGAAGGAAGAAACTCCTCCACTGGAGTTGCAGGACTCCTGGTTGCTCTCCAGAGTACAGCTGAAGCTCCAGTGTTTGAAACGACTCTTAAAATGCTGAACAAATGGATGGAATACAGCTATTCAATGATTTACTGACTGTTAATATCATTTCTCCGAGTTCGGTGGGCCAGATTAAAAAGCTTAGCGGGCCGCATATGGCCCCCGGGCGGTAGTTTGCCCACGCCTGGTCTATTCTAAATGTGACTGATTGCTTTGTCTCCAACGTTGTGGAGAAAACTGCCGCTGAGAAAATGGCCAAAACACTGCGTTCAGTGCCAGTGCGACACTGAGGGCAGATTATGAAGACTAACGAGCGGCTGTGAGGTGAGACGGAACGTCCTGTCCAGGAATGGGAATGCCGGGACACCTAACGCACTGTGAGATACGCGGTGTTCGACGTCGGAGACCTTGCTCACCGAAGGACGAGCCGAGCCTCTCCATCCCTGCAGCGTGCGGAGTGCGTTGCCATAGTAACTGAGCCGGAGATACGCTGAGGTGGCTCACGCCTTCCTCCTCTCAGGCCAAACACACTTGGAAAACGCTCACTGGTGCAGTGTTCTGGAACCAGGCTCGGCCTTGAGATTGGGTCACGTTAACATGTTAACCTACAGTATGTTTTAGTCCACGCCTGTAGCTGCCGAGTAGGCACTAGAGTCAAACTTGGCATTGTGAGAAGCGATGGAGCTTTTAGTGGACCTTCCTCTGGAAACCTTATCGGTTGTTGTGTGTAAAAATCCCAGTAAGTCAGCAGTTCCATCCCAGAGCAGCCAGTATGGCACCGAGCCACATCCCAGTGTTGGAGTCCAGGCGGCACCAAGTGAGACCAAGACCTGATCCAGACCAGAGAGCATCGAGATCCAGACCAGACCAAGACTTATTTACTTAAATACTGATTTTCTTCAACTATTTTGAAACATTTTCACAAAAGCAACTTTGCTTCATATAATTGGAAGTAAATAAACTGGTAATAAGGGGGCAGGGTGTCACTCTGGGTGTCACCAACAGAGCCAAACAAGCTGGAGCCGGATTCCTTTCTGTTATTACCGTGTTATTACAGTGTTGGCTGAGTCTCTAGCAGCGGAAATGCACCGTCTTTGTTCGCCTGTGTTATGAATGAGACCTGAATCAACGCTAGCGACTGCTATCCCTGGGAGAATGACAAACCTGGCAACCGACAACAAAAGGTGTGATCTTATTAACGTTGCTAATCGGAATCAAAACATCTCCCACTAGCAAGAAGCTGCACGACTCTTAATGACCTCATTAAAATATTGGCGACGAAGTATCTTAGTCCGTGAAGACGCAGATGAATTTTATTGGTTTGCCTGTTTATTGTGAGGCAGGATCTCAGCTACGCAGGCCCTCTCTCTCTCTCTCTCTCTCTCTCCCCCTCTCTTCTGCTCTTCTTTCCTCCCCCACTGTCTCTCATCCTTCTCCTCCCTGGTGACAGCATGGTTTGCAGGCGAGTGTGTGATCTGAATTTTAACATGGCTGTCTGTATCCCAACCAGACTCCTGGGATGTCGCTGCCCAGAAATTCTTCTCTTTCCCTCCTTTCCATTCCTGCTGATTATTTTCCCTCTTTCTTTTCTTTTTTTTCCTGATCTCGCCGCCGAGTCAGAAAAATCATATTAATCTCCCCGATAATAGTGGTTTGGGCTTGTGCGTTGGTCTTCGCCGGGTCTTTGTGCTCGGTATCAGACTCATCAGTAGAATTTCACTGCGTGCTCAGTCCTCCCACTGCTGCTGTCATGAGAACAAAAGCTGTGACGCTGAGGAGATGCTAGGCTGAGGAGGAGGGTGCGCACAGTACCGGATCATTTTGTTCTGCTGTGAACGAGTGCGGTGGCCACGGAGTTAAAGAGGAGGCGCTAGTTGAGAAATAACAACCTCCATCAATTAAACCACCAATTATCTAATAGTTCAATCCACCCCGCAGGTTCCATTATCAGCAAATGATGCCCTTTGTAGCAGGTTGTGATCATTCTCATGATAATGGGGATGATTTGCAGTGGTTTCGTGCAAGCACATGAATGGCACGTTGGGTGTGTTAATATTCTGTCTTCACAGTCATTCGCTGTGTTGCCATGACAGCTTTTGGCAAAATAAAAGCCGTGTTTCTAAAGTACAGCTGCGATTTGCAGGTGTTTCCATTGAATGGCGTGAAGCCGGAATTCTGGTCAAAATCCCATCCAGCCAGACTCCACTGGCTGTGAGGAGGGTGGAGGTACCAAACATTTGGCCATAAATCTGCATTTCCATGTAGTTTGCTGTCCAGAATGGTTGGCATATTTTTCTCTTTCTTCTTCTTCTTCCTCTTCTTCTTCGTCCTCTTCGACCCCTTGGGAACACAGGGCGTCAACCATGGATCTCCACCTCACTCTCTTCCGGGCGGTTGCTTTTGCCTCCTCCCAGGAGGTCCCCGTCTTGGCCGGCTCAGCCAGCGTGTACCCAGGGCTGGATTAAGAATACAGAGGCCCCTGGGCCAGACTCTTGGAGAGGCCCTCCCACACACCACCTGATTTATTTATTTGGAAAATTAAAGAAAATACTAGTATTCATGTTTTCCCACATTACAACTTTAGAGCACACAAACCCAACAAAGTTGGAAGAACGGCTTGCCAAGAAGAACTCGGATTTCCGACACCGCATGAACGCAGCATACGTGACAAAAAAAGAAAACTAACTGCCGGAGCCCGGAGGCCCCTGAGAGCTCGAGGCCCCCGGGCCGCGGCCCAGACGGCCCGGTTCATGTTCCGGGCTTGCGTGGACCTCCTCCAGTTGTTCTTGGGTCTTCCTTGTTTCCTTCTGCCCTGTGGTTCTGTGGATTGTAGTCCAGGGAAGTCCTTGCTATGTTGTTTGGATCTTTCCTAAGTGTATGGCCAATCCCCTCCAATTTGCTCCTGTTTCATCATTCTCCACAGGTCTACGTTATTCATTTCATCGTGCCACCAGACTCTCGGAATGTGCCTGAGGCAGTTGTTAACAAACACTTGTAAGTTACTGATAAGCGCTTTGGTGGTTTTCCAGGTCTCGCAGCCATAGAGGAGGACAGATTTTACGTTTGTATTGAATATTTAGATTTTGCTGTTTCTGGAGAGCTGAGAAGTCTTTGATGACTGGTAAAAAATATTCCGTCTCCTCCTCCGTCCAATCAAAACGTGCCATTTTCACTGGTCAGTCAACTGGTCACGTGACCCCGTGCGTCACATCCGCTGACGTGTCAATGCCAAAAAAGTGTTTCCATGACACTTTTGCGATATTCCTCCCTATGAAAAACCGCCTGATGAGAGCGTCAAAACCTCTCAGTCATATTTGAGAGGTTTTTCCAAGTGGAGCTGTTTTCAGCACCAGTTTTTATGGCCATATTTAGATTTGTCGCAATTCTCGGGGTCATGGAAGTGCAGCTACTGTTTCACTCCAAGCTGTTCTCACCGCCAGTTCCTCATTTTGCAGACGCGGAACACGAAAGTTCAACCTCCTGGTGTTTATTCAAGAACGCCAGTAAGTTAACATGCATCACCTGACATTTCCACCTGCCAGTTCAACAGTCAGAGGGTGCGGGGGGTTTGGGGGGCGGGGGAGGGGGAGTGAGGTTGTCTTCCATATAAACAGTGGCTGTGGTGAAACCAGGTGGAAGGATGGTGGTTTGCTTGGAGCTGCAAGTGATCCTCCTCCATCTGGACCCATCAGCTGGTTCACATGCATGGAGCTGATTTTCCATTTCCACTCTGTCACTCCAGACAACATCTCTCTCTCTCTCTCTCTCTCTCTCTGCCTCTCTCTCTCCCTCTCTCTCTCTCCCTCTCTCTCTCCCCCCCCCTCTCTCTCATCGCGTTAGATCTGTTCATTCATGAACAAATTGTCTGAAGAGGCATATTGTGAACACGGCTTTGTCTTTTTTGAAAACAAAAGCTTTGCATGTTGAAAACAGATTGGAACAATTCTGCTAATCGCAGTCAGACTACAGCAAAGGCTCAGTCCAGATGAGATGACACATCTTGTTGTGCTTCAATTGACACACAGACAGTCACATACGGTTTGCAGCAATGCCACAGGGCTGTCAGGCAGACCACATTTCCCCACAACAGAAACAACAAGAAGAATGGAAAAACAACTAAAAAGCAAGAGTCGGATCCATGAAGTGAGTGAAAAAGCAGTGACAACAGGACCTGGAACTGCATCCCAGCCACAGAACAGACACAAAGGTGAGAAACAGAGCAGAGTGCAAGGAGGTGGAGGCTGCGCAGGCTTTGGCAGATTGATTTCATTGTATATTATTAATAGATAATTCACACACTTTTTACATTGACACACACACACACACACACACACATAATTTACATACATCGTTTTCGTTGAAAGTATTTGCAAAGAAAATATTCCTAGTTTTTTAATTCTATGAAGCAAAGTTGTTTTTTTGAAAATGGTTCATAGAAAATTATGAAAAGCCACCTTGCTGAAGAGAGATGTTGCTGTTCCATTTAGAAGCTTAAAAAAAAAGTTACTGGTCATTTTGTTTGTTTGTTTATTTTTCTTTAATATTTAAAGTCTTGGTCTCGAAGCCCTAAATATGTGGTCTGGATCTCCATGCTGTCTAGTCTTGATAATGTCTTGGGTCTGGGTTTGCGCCGTCTTGACTACAACGCCACTGCTCACACCAGAGTCCATGACTGCTCATTGTTTTATTTATGCAATTTAAAAAAAAGAAGAAGAAATTGCCTAAATGCGTGATGGCATCAGGAGAAGACCTCTCGGGCCTCTTCTGTGCTCTCCTGCGGTTACAGCTGATTAAACTGGAAGGGAGGTCAGAGGTCAGAGCTGGAATGGCCAGTAGTTTCCTCGTAGCTGCACGCATGGAAAAATCTACAGTACGATCGCCAGCAATCACGGAGCTTTTCTCAAAAATAAAGGGTTTGTTTCCCCCCCCCCCCCGCCCCCCTTTTTTTTTTTTTGTATTTGTCGAAGCAGGAGGACACGAACCCAGCAGCAGCGATGTTCACATCCTCTCATCCAACTGTGGGACTGGTTAAAGAAGCCGCGCTGCTATTGATCGTGAGGAAGAGCGGGATGTCAATGGGGCTCCAGTGGATTTAACAGGCCATTGATCTGAAGGGAGACGAGGCCGTAGCTCACTTTAGCCTTTAGCTGCCGCTTCACTGCAGTTGCAGTGGACTGAGCAGGATGAAGCAGTGTGCGCTTGAATGGACGGGTCAGTCAGGTGGGCCATTCGTCCTCTTCTTAGGAAATCACAGAGCAAAACAAGACGCAGCGTTCACCCATCATTAGTCCAATTGGTTGAGCTGCAGCTTCAAGGTCCAGTCTTCAAAATTTGGTGTAATTTATAATTTTTTATATTGTTAGAAGCCGAACATACAGCCCACAAAGACATCAATTAAAGTGTATAGTCACAGTACAATAAAAGTAATTTGGTCTTCCTACCCATAGAGCGGTCTGGGACTGGGCGGACTGGGGGGTTTTGATCCAGACCAGTGGAGACTCAGCCAACACTGTAATGACACGATAATAACAGAAAAGAATCCAGCTGCTGCCTGGTTTCACTCTGTAGGTGACACCCAGAGTGACACCCTGCCCCCTTATTCCTAGTTCATTGATTTTTTTTAATTTAATGAAGCAAAGTTGTTTTTCTGAAAATGGTTCAAAATAGTTGGCAAAGCATCAAAATGTTCCAGAAAAGACACCTTGCTGAAAAGAGATGTTGCTGTTCCATTTAGAAGCAAACTGGAATCTAAAAAGAGATGCTGGTCATTTTGTTCCATTTTCTTCTTATTTTTTTTTGATATCTAAAGTCTTGGTCTGGTCTTGATGCTCCCTGGTCTTGATAAGTTCTTGGTCTGGTCTTGATAAGTTCTTGGTCTTGGTCTTGATGCTCTCTGGTCTTGATAAGGTGTTGGTCTGGTCTTGGTCTTGAGGCGCTCTGGTCTTAATAAGGTCTTGGTCTGGTCTTGGTCTTGAGGTGCTCTGGTCTTGATAAAGTCTTGGTCTGGTCTTGGTCTTGAGGCGCTCTGGTCTTAATAAGGTCTTGGTCTGGTCTTGGTCTTGAGGTGCTCTGGTCTTGATAAAGTCTTGGTCTGGTCTTGGTCTTGAGGCGCTCTGGTCTTGAGAATGTCTTGGTCTGGTCTCGGTCTTGGTCCTCTCTGGTCTTGAGAATGTCTTGGTCTGGTCTCGGTCTTGAGGCTCTCTGGTCTTAATAAGGTCTTGATCTGGTCTCGGTCTTGGTCCTCTCTGGTCTTAATAAGGTCTTGATCTGGTCTCGGTCTTGATGCTCTCTGGTCTTGATAAGGTCTTGGTCTTGGTTGGTCTGGGTTGGTGCCGTCTTGACTACAACACTAGTTACATAAATGCACCAATTGACAGCTTATATAAATAAAGAAGACTGGACTTCTTGCAGAAGTTGAGAGCAGAGACATCTTGGAGGTAATGGGTTTAGAGGAGCTGTGTGAGATGTGTGACCACGGCTTGATGGACTGGACTAATCTTCTCAGCTCCTCAGACCCTCTGGTTATTTCTGGTGGCTTTCCCCCCCTTTTTTTTCTTCACAGTTCTTGACATTAAGCTGCGTCGTACTCTGATTTAGTGACAGTAGGCACGGGTCACGTGGTGTGTGACATGTGACAGACACAAATGGCTTGTGGTTGTGACTTTTGCACTGTGTTTATGAGAACCATCCTCTGGGAATTGCCAAGCGACTGTGCCGTGGGAAGAGGAGCTTGGCACTCACAGGCGCAGCTGTGTTTCTGCTCCATGGAACTCCAGAGCCCTTTGGAACATCAACGCTAATGGATTTACTCAGCGCCCCAAGATTTGGAACACAAGCGGACACACAGAGTTTCAAAGTGTCATGTTGGAACCAGACGCACGTCACTATCTGCGTGAGCCAAATACAGCCAGGAGGGGGTAGAAGAAGGGAAGGTGGTGGAGGAGGAGATGGAGGAGGAGGAGGAGGAGGGGGAGGAGGAGGAGGATGAGGAGGAGGAGGAGCAGGGGGCCGTATCTTAGGGACAAACGATGCCAGCCAAGTGGTGTGAACCAGAGCGACTGGAGCCTCTGAATGCTGCTGCTGCTGCTGCTGCTGCTGATGCTTTGCATTGTTTGTCCATAGAAAGTCACACTGAATGGCGGCACTGCAGTGAATATCAATACTGCTGCTTTCTAGTTCAAGAAGTCACTGAGGCCATTGGCCAGCTGGACACATAGTGGAAGTGAACCAGAGCAAAGATTCCAACTCTGAAAACTGTTCCTGTTTTTGATGGAGATTGAATTTTTTTTTTTTTAAATAAAGTTACGTACAGTTTGTTGAGTATTTAGTGGGTGTGGCCTGCATAGTTTGTTCTTTTTGAGTGACGTTTAGAGTGACGCTGGTGAGACTGAACATGGACGGAATCCCTCCAGAGTGTCGCCTGAACATTTCCAGCTGTTCTCTATGTACCAGAAGCTGCAGCTGCAGCTGCTGGTCTGCTTCTCTTTGTTTCTCTCCCTCCGCCTCCCGACACGCCTCCTCCTCTCCTCAGCTTCGCTCTCAGGTAGAAATTCTGTTGCCATGGAGATTTGAAATCACTGCTATTGCCACAGCGTGGTGAGGAGCTCCTGCCGGTAAAGTGCATTACATTTACATTCCCCAAGATGCACTGCTCTCTGTTCTCTGCAGGCATCTTGCTGCCAGATAGAATGGCTGTCTGTCAGGGCCTTTGACAATTGCAAAGAACTCCGAAGAGAAGATAAAACTAATCCATCTAAATTCATATTAATAAATAGTTGTCGTTGTTGTTTTGCCATTTTGTTCATTACGAACCTGTGATTTTTATTCATCGTCGTCTTGCCTGTAAATAATATTGAATGTTTAAATGTCCGAAATGTTCTTTTGTTCTTGTTTTTCCAAGAGTTATTGTTCACGTACATCAGCTGCGTTTCCATGACTTCTGGATGATTTCTAAAATCTGCAGTTGTGATTTGCAGGTGTTTCCATTGAACGGTGTGAACAGCATCAGCCGTAATTCCCGACAACTCTGGTCCAGCGAGACGCCACCGTGAGGAGGACGGAGGTACACAACACGTTGCCATGAATCTGCATCATCAATCATTGCCATGTGGTTTGCTGTCAGGAGCAGTTTGTTTCTCTTTGATGACTTGTGATTGACCTCTGTATGGATACCTCTGAAAAACCAAGCATAGTTTCTATGACCAGTTTTTTTAGTGCCATATTTAGCTTTTGTGCAGTTCTAGGGGTCGTGGAAACTCATGGGGGGGTTGCCCGAAACCCGAAAGGTTGCATACTTTCGGGTTGATGCAGTTATGTGAAAAATCTGCTCCGACAAAAAAAAAAAAAAAGTGCCTTAAAAGAAAGAAAAAGGGATTTATTGGCTTTTTTTTTTATCAGCATTGGTATAAACATGTACCTCCAAAACGATGCGTGTGCATATAAATCTGCCGCTCTGCACTGTGACCTCCACACAAGGCCAGACAGTGTTGACTTAACTGTACATGTTCATGCTCCAGTGCTGACAGGAGACAAGTTTGCACCTGTGCACATCCCCCCCCCCTTCCTCCATCATGGCTGCATGAAAACAACTCAGTGTTGCAGATGTTTTCAAAGCTTCACTTCAGAAGGCGAAATATTGACTTGGTTTAGGACAAAACTCAAAGTATAGCTTATATACAGTATGTACGCCGCACAATTTTGGGCTGTTAATTTACAGTGAATTACTGGCGACTAGTGTCATCACTTTCACCATAATTTAACTGTAAAAAAAAACCCAAACAAAATAAAAAACAGTAATTGCCTGTTTTGCACTGTTTTACAGTAATTTACTGTAAAACACAGAAGTGGGTCCTGCATTTTACTGTGAAATCATTCACTAAAATACTGATTTTGCACTAAATTCTCAACGAAGCATCTTACTGAGTACTAACACCACCCTGGTAACGTTGGACAGTGCGTGTCCTGCTCCCAGGCTTCGCTTGGTGTCAGCCAGCCACTTCATCCCACTTCTTCACACTGCCAACCCCCACTGCACTAAACATCCCCATTATACGACTCCCACCCCACCCCAGCCAGCCAGCCTGACACACACACACACACACACACACACACACACACACACACACACACACACCGCTACCGCCAGCACTTGAAGCAGCCCTGCAGATCCACATGCATTGAAACGGGCCAGTTGCTATGGCAACCATACAGAAGTATGTTATTTCTCTCTCAGAATTCAGAGGAGGATCAATTAGTGATGATGTCACTGCATCACGATGAGCTCTCAAACCCAAACCATCATTCCTTCAGCCTGCAGCTAGATATCTGTGTGTGTGTGTGTGTGTGTGTGTAGGTGGGTGAATATATATGTATGACAAAGAAACAGAGAAAAACATCTTTGTTGCAGCTGAGGAGGGGAAGCAAAGCCAGTCCTCTGGATGAGATACTGCGGTCCCTGTCTGCCTTGTGACGACAGCCAATGACCTGAGGAAGAAGCTGAGGAAGACTGGAAAGATCGCAATCTCTAGCTGCCTTTCCATCGCCCCTGGAATTACACCAAACCTAAATATGGCAATAAAAACTGGTGATGGAAACAAAGTGGCGCAGTGTCAGTGTCACAAACTGCTTTTACTGAGCGATGATGCAGCGGGGGGTGGGGGGGGGGTGGAGGTCGAGATGGGGGGGAGGGGTGAGCCATATTGGCTTTCCAGCTTCATGCTGCAGAAGTTCCTGCAAATTTCCTCGCTTGAAATTACGACAGAGTTCTCAATTAGGCGGCGGGCCGCCCGGGGAACTCGCCAAAGTCCAACTTCCAGCGGAACGCTCCAATTCTCAAGCCCGAGTTGAGTCCAGCGGAACAGTTCTGCATCATTTGTTATCTTAAAATAAAAAAAAACTACAGACAAGTCAGAAAACAGCAACTTGGAGAAACCTCTGCAATCTGGCTGAAAGGTTTTGATGCTCTCATGAGGAGGTTTTTCACATGTGTCCATATAGACGTATGTCGCAAAACTCTCATGGAAACACTTTTTCACATACACAAAATCACGGCTTATAATTACAGTTTATGCAACTGTACTTTGTCAAAATTTTAGAAATATGGCTTTTATTTTTTGCGAAAAACTGTGAGGGAAACGCAGCTAGCGATGCCCAATGCTGCAGGGACCAGGGTCAGTCTAAGACTGGGGTTGTGAGTGTCAATACGAAATAAAATTAAAAAACAATTAGGTACGTATGGAAATTTGGGAATGAGGATCGACCCTAAATCAGTGACAGTGCAGTACCAAAAATAAAGCAGAGTAACTGAGGACAAAGAAGGCGTCACTGCAGAGTTTTCAGAGTAAGAGGCACTGACCACTATCTCATTAAATCAAACCTGAGTGTTAAGAATGCAAACATGCCAAAGCAAAATCCCCATTGAAATTATATCAGCATAATTCATGTTCATTCAGATTGTCTCAGCACGTTGCTGTATATGCAGACGACTGTCTTCACTTTGAAGACAAACACTTACTGGGAATTTTAAATTCAAAATAAATGAATGAA
>NW_027466134.1:5215000-5342500 GCF_046127955.1 Nelusetta ayraudi
CAGAACCCACCGCAGGGAGGAGTTCTTGAGGGTGGTGGGAGGCTGAACATCTGTGAACAAAAGAGATTTAAAAAGTAATGAGATTACACAAGGTATGTGTCATAACCTTGCATTAACATTATAGTAACCAAGTCAGTCCGCCTTGGAGGGTTTTCAATATGTGAGCAACTCGATCTAGCGAGACAATGATGTGAAATCTGGGTCCACACCAACCACAGTCGTGTTTGCATTGACTCAGTTCACTGTAGAAAAACATCAGAGCCAAGTTGAAATCGTTGGCAGTCTTTGCCTCTTCAGCTGCAGATTGCTGGTTTGAAGCCTTGCAGTGCAGCGTTCCGCCTCTGAGCTTTGCAAAACGTTTTGTGCAAAACGTCTTCTCTCTGATTCATCTTTCGTGTGAAAACACCGAAGGTTGAACTTGCAAGGCTAGCGCGGTCACAGCGCCGCACCATCACCTGCGTTGACGCGTTTGTGTACAGAAAATCCTTTAATTAGAAATGCAAGCACGACCTGCAGCGTTGACAGAAGCCCAGGCTGTCCACTGCATTGCACTGCACTGCACTGCACTGCACTGTCTGACTGAAACAACACACTGCCTTGTTTACTGCTGGACGTCAAATTGAATTCATCAGATCTGAAACATGGTCACGATGGCCCCCCCGATAAGGTGTTGCAAAGACGTAGACGTAGCTGTCGGAGCCAAAGGCGGAGATGTGCAGCCCATCAGATATCCGTCACGCTGACATTCTAATGGCCCAATTAGCCCGGTGGCATTTTCTGTGTGGAGTGGCAGCGGCGGAGGAAAGTGAGGGAGGAGAGACAGAGGAGGCTCGCCGTGGAGGCGGAGTCTCAGCACTGTGACAGACACCCTAGCAGCTGTCTCCACTGGTCTGGAGCAAAAAGCCCGGGTCGGTCCGGTCCCAGACCCAGTCTAGACTGTACCTTCAGAGTCCGTGTGGTCAAAAATAGAATTTTTTTTTTTTCCTTAGTTTTGTTAATTTTGTTGCGATAAATGCGACCATTTAGATTGCAGTTCTTTTTGCTTCACTGCCTTTTTTTTTACCGCTTTCCTGTGATTTTCTTCATCCTAATTGAATTTTTAGAGGCGTAAACGAGACAAAAGCGACAGGAAGCAGGAAAGCAGGACACTGGAAGTGTAATCAGTGCACCTCCCTCTTCCCTCTTCCTCCCCAAAATAATGATGATGGTTAAGTAACGTCTGAGTATAACAACCCCCCCCCCCCCCCGCCGCCCCCACCCCGCCCCCCCAACATCCCGACTGCTTCATAATTCTTTGAGCTAAATTTAGAGCCTCAGACTTGAGTGACTTACTGTGATATGTGGCGGGAATTAGACGGTCTAGCGCTGGATTAACATGCTGCATGATGATTTTTGAAGTCGAGCTGAGAATATCTCCGCTATTCATCATTAGCTTTTTTTTTTTTTTCCCTCCCCTCCCCTCTGGATAAAAACAGCGTTGCATTAGGAGGAGATTAGAGGCGAGGAGTGGAAGGCAGGAGGTGTGTGTGTGTGTGTGTGTGTGTGTGTGGGGGGGGGGGGGGGTGAGAAGCCTTCAGCCTGCAGCTGTCAGCACCTGACCACCAGATATCCCAGAGGGGTCCCAGCAAAAACACCAAGCACAGGCCTTGTTGTCCACAACCATGCAACCTCACAATGCAGCTGCACCGTCCCAACCTTTGTCTGATGCAACCACTGCAACCACTGCAACCACTGCAACCACTGGCATTAGAAGAGACATCACGAGCATGGACGGACGTAATGAGCATCAAATTAATGTCAGAGAGGTCTCTCTCTCTCTGTCTCTCTGTCTCTCTGTCTCTCTCTCTATCTGTCTGTCTGTCTGTCTCTCTCTGTCTCTCTCTCTCTCACTCTCTCTGTCTCTCTCTCTCTCACTCTCTCTGTCTGTCTCTCTGTCTCTCTCTCTCTCACTCTGTCTGTCTCTCTGTCTCTCTCTATCTGTCTGTCTGTCTGTCTGTCTCTCTCTGTCTCTCTGTCTCTCTCACTCTGTCTGTCTGTCTCTCTCTGTCTCTCTCTCTCTGTCTCTCTCTCTGTCTGTCTGTCTCTCGCTCTGTCTCTCTCTCTCTCTCTCGCTCTGTCTGTCTCTCTCTCACTGTGTCTGTCTCTCTGTCTCTCTCACTCTGTCTGTCTGTCTCTCTCTATCTGTCTGTCTGTCTGTCTGTCTCTCTCTCGCTCTCTGTCGCTCTCTCTCTCTCACTCTCTCTCTCCCTCTCTCTCTGTCTCTCTCTCTCTCTCCCTCTATTCATTTCCTCTTCCCTCTACAGTCACTCTGGAGAAACATAGATTCGGATCCACAAAGCGGCTGTTTTGCGTTTGTGGCAGAAAAGTCGTTGAGATGGTACCAAAAAGGCTCGTTCAGGTGAAAAGCGCTGGAAATTACAATGAGTCGTGAGTAGCAACAGGGCGGCGCCAGACTCATTTCAATATATTTCAGTTGATCGTTTTGCACAAAACGACTTCGCCTTCCATGCAAATATGCCCCATTAGAACCAACGCATGATTCACAAAGACTTTGCGCTGCAGAAAAACAGCCGCTGCTTCTGGCGTCGTCTCCTCAGAGCTCATTGGTTGGGCCTCATATTTCTGACTCAATGGTTTTTCTTTCATTTTCATGACTGAACGACGTCGTTTCCCGCTGTGCTCCACTCTGTGAGGATCTGGCCCAGTTTGTCTTGCTTTCTAAACTTGTGTGCGAGTTGATTTTATTTTGTGTGCGAGTATCCGTCAACAGTTTGTGTCGCACACTAAGAGACGTGCGAAGCTGACACCACTCCAGCTGCTGAGACTGGCTGGTGTGCTGATTGCAGCTCAGGAGACATTCCTGGGCAGACACGAAGCTCTGACATGCTGTGAGTTGAAACGTCTTGTCCACAAAAAGCCAAAGCTGAGGTTTGGAAAAGAAAACATCTGAATGCTGAATGATGAAAAAAAAAAAAGGGGGAAACAACAACAAATGAAACGTTTTGCAGAGGATTGGGTTAGGACAGGTGATATAGTTGGTGCTAGAATATTTAATTTGTATAAGTACTTCAATGCATATATGATGAAATTACGATAACACTGTGTACAGTTGTACAGTGTTTTCCCAACAGATGGCGCTACCCTCAGAAATGTAGCATCACCAGTGTGACTACTGCAAAGCTGCGATGATAGCGTCGCCATCTGATACCTGATTGGACGGAATGCCACTGCCGTCCTATCAGATGCAGGTGCAGTGCTGGCCTCCAGACGACCACACTGCCTCTGATGTGTTTGCACTGGAGCGATCTAAGAGTGCTCTTCACCGCCCGCCTCTTTGTCGGAGCTCACAGTGTGACGCCACCTGCTGCGGCTGTATGAGATACCATCAGAGATTCCAAGGTTGGGGGAGATATGCTTGTTGCAGAATTGAATCACCGGCAGCCTGTGCTGGCTGGAGCATGAAGCATGAAAACTCTCTCTAAGGCCCAGGATCAGCAAGCTGACGTTGCTGTGGTCCAAACAAAGCTGGCCTGACACATTCACCATCTACTGTTGCTTTGTGATGTTTCTGGCAGGTTTACGAGTCCCTCGATTCAAGTCAACTCAAACCCCTGCATTGCTGAGTTCTTGCGCTGAGCTTCTCGTTGGCGTGCGTGGATATTTGTGCTTCGATTTCCCGGTTGGAGTTTTGAAGCAATGGAATACAAAGAGCAGCGAGACCTGAGAAATTCTATTTCCAGTGAAGCAGGAGGTTTGAGGTCCATGTGGTGAGCGTCAGATCCAAACTCAGCAGCTCTCAGCTGTTGCTCTTGACAACGGCAGTAGGTTGAGGCAGTGTGTGTTGCTGGCAGCATTCCGATGGAGCGGGAGCGCCAAGCGCTTCCTGGGGGACGAGGCCGAGCGCTCACTTCTGCCACTTGGCTTCGCTCGTGCCAACGCTTCGGGCCTGCCGGGTCGGTCCGCATCCATGTGGACCCACAGATCCAGCGAGGCAGGCGTGCCGCCGACACCTGGTTTGATATTTGGATTCCGTTGGTGTGTGCCCCGGTATTCAGTGCGCTCGGTCCTGGGGGAGGAAGTCAGTCCATTCCTTCCCCAAACTGCCCCACTTTCAACGCTTGATATTTGCCATTTCCAGCTGCCACTGTGGCCAGACTGGCCGAGGCTGCTGAAGACTCCAAGTCTTTCACATTACATTCAGTTGCAAACCAATTTATTTGCATCTGAGTTATACAGTCGATGTCAATCGCTGTTACCAAGAATCACAATGAAGTCTTCACTGCCGCCTCATTGACATTTAAAGCATTGAATTTCACATCCACCGTTTTGATTTCTTTGATATTGCACTGGAGCTGGTTGCTGTTGCGTCATACAAGCCTCCATGTGGTTTACTGTAGGAGGATGCAAAGAGCAATGCAATTCACTTCCATACAAAAAGGCAGACAGGCAGTTGCACTGATGTTTGACCGACGTTCCTCCAGACTGCAGGAAGTTCAACACAACGTGCCAAACATTTGGATTCCTTGATGTTCTCGACAATGAGGATTTCTTGACAGAGGTTTCTGGAGACACTTGGAGAGAGTTTATATTGGGGTGAAGGTCCAGACTGAGTTGATGTCTTTCCTCCCGTCAGGTCCCGAGGTGAGCTACTGCCCTGCTGCCCTGCTGCTCTGCTGCCTGGATGCTGTGAACGGTTGTGTTGGTAAAAACAGAGACGACCACCATGTCTGTTCCCAACGTCCTCGCCCTCCTCTTCCTCCTGCCCTCGGTAAGATGACTCAAACCGTTGTGTTTTTACATCTAAGCTGTTTCTGAATGTACAACACAATCAAACTCAATCAGCAACAGGCCAAATAAATCAATGAAATCAAACGCTTTCCCAGTGCGTTGCTTAACACCTGTTTGCGGTCACATTGAAAAGCTCATTGTGTGTCTGCGTCAGTTTCAAACGATGAGTGGGTGAAGTGCACAGCAGACTCTTCCTGGGCTCAGGCACCCAGCGCAGCCCCACTGGGAGCAGAAGAAGAAGCCTTGACCTCCGGAGCAGCCGCGGCCGTGGCCTCTGAGACGTGCACAGATGTGAAGTACAGATGTTTGGCCGTCAAAGCCCTCAAGTGCAGTGAGAAAAGCCTGACTCATACATTGATTCAGGCCTATTATGACCCACATAAATGGATCATCTTCAACTGCAACTCTGCAAAATGCTGCCCGAGGGCCGCGGCCAGCAGGTCGCCCTCACTGTGCACTGCTTCCTCACAGTGCTCACTGTTGCTCTGGTCATTATCCAAAGACAAAAAGGAAAGATCGAATCAACCATAAAAGTCATGAGAAATGGAAAATATTGTGTGGCAGAAAAACTGTGAATGGAACTACTGCGTTATCGTAACGGAAAACTCAGTTATTTCAGCAGTGATATCGAAACTAAGGTCACTGGAATTGTTAGTAAGTGGGTTCACGAGTGGCAGCGGCCCTGGACTCAGTGATGCGAAGCCAATCATGTAGAACAAGCTCTGCTTGACCCCATTAGACACGGTGGACGGACTCGCAGCAGATATAATTGACCACAAGATGTCGCCGAGCAGTGGAATAAACAGAGACTACTGTATTCATTAACTTCACCAACACTCAGCTGAAATATAATATAATATATAATATTAGGGAGGTACCGACACCAATATCAGTATTGGGTATCGGGTTGAGTACTTTACCACGACACCAATACCAGGTGTATACGTATGTATGTAAAAAAAAAAAAACAAAACTCTCCAATTTGTGTTTGTACAGCAGCTCCTCATCTCACACTGGCAGTGAGGGAGTCTGGAGCCACAGTCTGCCACAGCGATGTGTTACTCATCGCTCGTTCTGGGAGGTCCCTGGTGTTTGATCGATCACACCCTCCGCCCACGCTAGTTTTCCTGGGAACAGACAGCATGATGTTTTCTTGCAATCACCCAAAACCTCCTGCAATGACTTCCTGTTGTCGAGTCGGAGCTGAAAATGGTTTCGAACAGTGAGAGCGAGATTTTTTTTTGTTTTGTTCTCGATATAGTTCCACATGGACAGAAACATAGAACATAAAAATGTAGACAGATTACATCGCAGTTATTTGTGATGTACTCTCATAGATTTGAACTGTACTGTTATTGGAAAATACAGCATTATATTTGATTAGAGCAAAGCAAAATTCCTGTCAATCGACAAAACATAGGCGTTAGCATTTTAATTGCTTTAATCTATAATGGGGGTATAAAACAATTCATTATTATTACGGTGAGAGTAGAGACAAAGAAGAAAATGTAAAAAACAAATAAAACTGGTTGAAATAGGGGGGAAAAAAATCCTTTAATACTGAAGATATGAATGATATGTCACATGGTACCCATGTTCCCAGCTGAGAAAATCAAATGATTGACGGGCACGTGTCCCCCTCCCCAACACCAGGGGGCGGTATCAGTCTTTCCAGCGTCTTCATTTCCGGTGAACCTCCTTTGTTGCACTGGAGTGCGATATAACACCGGTGTAATGTGCGCACTGGTCTTTCATTTAACGAGTTCCCTCGCCCGACGGCTGCAGATGTGCGTCGCCACCGCTGGGAACACACGTGAGTCACTTGTGCGTCGGCTTGTGTGTCGACAATTACTGCACTAAATCGTCCGTGCGACTCCCAAGTGGGGCGGGGCTGACGTCAGCCGCTCATTTGCTACACCTTGCAAAACTGGGACGCTGCGTCTTAGCCGCTGACCCCCAGAGATGCAAAACCATCCTCCCACCACCATGAATAAGCCCCTCCCCCACCCAGCCACCCAGCCAGCCGCCGGACGCCTTGTTGTTCTCCGGCTCTTTGGCCTCTGTCTGCTGTCAACATCTGTATTAAGAAACATCTGCTCGGTCTGGTGGGACAACCCACCCCAACCCCCCACCCCCCTGGCCTTGTGTTCCAGGGACTGATGGTGGTCGTCTGGGTGAATTCATTGGTCGAGTGTTTAAACAGATCCCTGAAAGCTCTTCCACACTGTGATATGAAGCGCATGCTGAGGCTCATCAGGCAGCCACTTCCTGTCTACTTCTGGGTCATTCCTCTGATCTGTGTGTGTGTGTGTGTGTGTGTGTGTGTGTGTCCAACACTCATGCTCCATTTCCCAGGTGTTGAGTCAACAAGTCCCTTCCAACTGTGTGATCAAGAGGGAGCAGGAGAAATGCATGGAGATGATGGCCTCAGATGATCCTGGAAATGATCCTGAGTTTGGTAGGAGTTCAGTTTGAGCGTCTGTTTGTTCGCCCTCCATGTCTGTTCCTCCAAATAACAATAATAATAATAATAATAATAATAATACATCGATACAAACAAAAATATCTCTACAGCCTGGATATTGCCGATGGCTTCCTGATTCTTTGATACGGCTCTGACTGCGAGCACTTGGTCTGAGGAATGAAGGGCTGTTGAGGTCTTTAGTGACGATGGCACTTGAATGGCTCTGACTCACAAGTGCCTCTTCTGGCTGAGGAGGAAATGACCAGGAGAGAACAGTTTGGCCTCGTTCTCCTCACTCACCTTCTTCTCCTAACCAGTTTGTCAGGACAGCAGAGCAGAAAGGCTCAGAAAGTACTGTCTTCTACTCGTTATGGAACATCTGGAGAAGTTGGTCCCTGAAAGCATTGGCGCTGTCTTTGGCGTATTGTTCAGTAAAAACCACTCAATTGTTTTTAACGTGCTTCTTCATTTTTCTTGAAAATGCACAGAGATGAGTAAGAGGTCATAAAACTGGGTTTTACAAATAATGAAGTAGTGGGGGAAAAAGTGTCAAATGTGTTAATGTTCTAATTTGATCATGCATGAATTTGATATTGGAATGAGATTTGCCATTGTGTGTCCGCAGGCTGTCCATGGATGTGGGACAACCTGACCTGCTGGCAGCCTGCCAGGATTGGAGACGTGGTTGCAGTCAACTGTCCTGAGCTCTTCTCTCAGTTCATGAGTGAAGAAGACTTTGGTCAGTTCATCCTGTTGCTTCACATGTGTCTGATTGTGCCCCGCTGACAGGAGACCAAATTCAAAGTTTTAGCTTTGCATTATTTTATTTTATTTTATTTATGTTGCCAAAATGAGACTCATTCACATACTCCAAATTAGACATTAAGGCAACATGTTCTCGACACACTATGGTACCCATTGTGGTTTTGCCCACAACTGTTCTAGGCGGTTAAGGGGTGGTTTTGGGGTGGTTCTAGGTATACCTGTGGTGGTTCTGAGTTGGTTCTGGGTGGTTCTAGGTATGCCATGGGTGGTGCTGGGTTGGTTCTGGGTGATTCTAGGTATGTCTGGGGTGGTTCTAGGTTGGTTCCAGGTGGTTCTAGGTGTGCCATCTGTGGTTCTGGGTGGTTCTAGGTATGCCAGGGGTGGTTCTGGGTGGTTCTAGGTATGTCTGGTGGTTCTGGGGTAGTTCTAGGTTGGTTCCAGGTGGTTCTAGGTATGCCATGGGTGGTTCTGGGTGGTTCTAGGTATGCCAGGGGTGGTTCTTGGTGGTTCTAGGTGGTGGTTCTAGGCCAGATATGAGCAAACTACAAAACTGCAAGCTATATTTTCTCCTCCTATGAGGTGGCTCACCAAAACACTTCATCCATCTGCTGCTGCTCCGGTGCCTCTGGCACATTTTGCAACCAAGTGTGGATGTGCAGTATATTGTCCCACATATATGCTGTATATCTTGTCACTATTTCCAGGTTTTCATGTCGACCGGCTGTCTCGAACTACTGAACTGACGTGAGGCTCGTGTGTTTTTGTCAACAGAACTGGGCAAAGTGAGCCGCAACTGCACAGAGTTCGGCTGGTCCGAAACCTTCCCGCACTACATCGAAGCCTGTCTGTACGAGGAGGGGAACGGCAGCACTGTGGTGAGAAGACTCTGATGCTGTCAGATGGTTCAGGATTCAGAAGAAGAAAAAACAAACCCTTCTTTCTATGATCTATAAGTATTTGTGCTTTCGGGCTTGTGTTCCAGGACATGTACTACGTGTCGGTCAAGGCTCTCTACACGGTTGGCTACAGCACCTCTCTGGTCTCCCTCACCATGGCCATGGTCATCCTCTGCAGGTTCAGGTGAGACCTCCGAGTCTGACGGTGGACACTGGCAGTGTGGGTCCCAGTGGCTCAGTGCTGCTGTGTGTGATGGAGTCAACGGTTGTCTCAGTCAGTCACTCTGGAGACATCTCTGCCGCTCTGATGCTTTTCCTTGATAGTAGAACATCCTGTCACTGTCCTTTAAGTGTCACTTCAAGTCCTCCACTGTACAACATCTGTCCAGTCATCTGAGAACCGAACACATTGCACAAACTAGATGCTTCAATAAAAGCATACTTGTTCAAAAGTACACTGAGATAAAATCTCAGACTCTTGAGGTCTTGTAAGTCCATGATGTCAGTGGACAGATTTGATTGGTCCATTCAGTGTGGCCTTGACCATACATTATAGTATAGTTATACACTTTAGTGTATCACACGTTCACTTTTTACGTCATTCACACTCTGAGCTGTGTGCTTGTGTTTCTGCGCAGGAAGCTGCACTGCACCAGGAACTTCATCCACATGAATCTCTTTGTCTCCTTCATCCTGAGAGCTATTTCAGTCTTCATCAAAGATGGCGTCCTGTACGCCCAGGAGGACAGCGAGCACTGCTTCATTCACACTGTGAGTGCCGTCAGACGCTGCTGCCTACGCTGCCTTTCCTCCTCCAGCGCTTCTCCCGGCAGCAGCTCACTGCGTCTCCCGGGCCGCTCTCTCTCTGCCTCTCTGTCTCTCTCTCTCTCTCTCTCCCTGCCCCCCCCCCCCCCCTCCCTCTCTCCCAGCTGGAGTGTCGAGCCGTCATGATCTTCTTCCACTACTGTGTCCTCTCCAACTACTTCTGGCTCTTCATCGAGGGACTGTACCTCTTCACCCTGCTGGTGGAGACCTTCTTCCCCGAGAAGAGATACTTCTACTGGTACATCATCATCGGCTGGGGTGAGAGTCCTTAGCGTTGGCGCCCTCTAGTGGTGAATCACTACTGATTCTATCCTCAATCCTGCATAAAAAACAAGTCGTTCTTGTGTTGTTTTTTTAATATCACTTCTTATCACATTTCTTTTATTTTATTAAAACTGCATTTGCCTTCAGTCGCTCAACCCCCATCCTCAATAAAATTATGTTGAAATTGAAATGGACGTTGAATGTGTGCCTCTTCAGGAGCCCCCACCCTGTGTGTGACCGTGTGGGCGGTGCTGAGGCTTCACTTTGATGATATCGGGTAGGTCCGCCACCACCAACCCCCACCTACAGGGTGCTGATGTCATTGAGGTGATTTCTACGCAGGCACTGAGAGCTTCTCGTTGATCCAGGTGTTGGGACATGAATGACAATGCTGCCATCTGGTGGGTTATCAAGGGACCAGTTCTGGCCTCTATTATGGTATGACGTCATTTAAAAAAAAAACAAAAAAAAAAACAAAGTTTGTCTCTGTGATAGTGTGATCTTTTTTCTTTTTTCTTTTTTTGAATACAATTTTGTAATGCAATTTGGTTTTCCATAGGTCAACTTTGTCCTCTTCATCGGCATCATCGTCATACTGGTGCAGAAGTTGCAGTCTCCAGACATCGGAGGAAATGAATCCAGCATTTACCTGTGAGTTCATCGTGTTTGTTCCTTCAACTGGAATATTTGACGTCCGGAATCTTTCAGGTCAATTACATTTTTTTTTTTTTTTTCAAGTCGGGGAGAACAGAAAGCTAAAGAGAGAACTTTAGAGAAAATCTTTCAGACCCTGGGTGTCCAGCGTATAATATTTGGCTTTGATTTATCATTTTTATACTATATTGCTAAAAGTTTCAAAGTTTAACATACACTGCCCATAAATACATGTGATATGTTTGAATGTGTGTGTGTGTTCCAGGAGGCTGGCCCGCTCCACTCTGCTGCTGATCCCCCTGTTTGGGATCCACTACACCGTCTTTGCCTTCTCCCCTGAGAACGTGAGCAAGCGAGAGCGCCTGGTATTTGAGCTGGGCCTGGGATCCTTCCAGGTGACTCCCACCTCCCACTGGCTGCATGATGAGTGGCCCGTTGCCCCTCACCCACCGTTCCTTCACCGCCCACAATATACAGAATTCCGCTGATTGAGACTCCACACTGAAGCCGCTGGTCCATTTTGAGTTTTAATTTAAAATTTGGTGAATAAAGTCGATGTAAACAGGAAACTGGCGACAACGGAAGTACTCCTCTGGGGTTGTGTGCAGAGCCTTTCCACTTTATTCTCAACATTTCGACGTTAATCTTGGAAATTAAATTTTTTTTTACTTTGACTTTAATCAGTAAAATTTTGACTTAATTCTTGAATTTTCCACTTCCACATTATCCTCGAAATTTCAACCTCGGAATTTTCACTTTAATCATTACATTTCTACTTTAATCCCCCCCCAAAAAAAAATTGACTATTTTTTTTGTGAAATTTCGATTCTAATCACAAAATTTCAGCTTTAATCTCAAAATTTCAGCTTTATTCTCGATATTTTGATTTCAATCACAAAATTTCTAATTTATTCGCGAAATGGAAACTTGAAAAAAAATATTTCTTCATATTTTTTTTTCTCTTCTTGTGGCCCTAATTCTCTTTTCTTCTTTTCACATTTTCATTTGTAAATGTGCTTTTCTTTTTTACTCTTCTAATGTTGTGTGGATCTCTAAAAGGAGACAGCAACATTCTATTCTGTTCTGTTACACCAAATATCTTTTTGAGGTGAATCCCTCGAAATCTTCATCTCTCACTAGCTTTTCTCAGTGGATACAAAACAACCACAATATAACACAATACAATACAATATCATGACATTACACACAGGTGCATGTGTGCACAGTGAAGTCATCAGCAGCTCCGTCTAATGACTCTGTGTTCCTGCAGGGCTTCGTGGTGGCCGTCCTCTACTGCTTCCTGAATGGAGAGGTAAGCCTCAAAGCAGCCACTCACACAGCAAACTGCCTCCACTCACACACAACCACACTGACAGTGCTGTCAAATAGAAAGTGGGCCAAAGTCGATGGCTCTTTGTGTCTAAAACTGACAGATTAGCTGAAAATCCAAAAATGCTAAAAACCAGCCAGCGTCAAGAACCTGCCCACAACCCGGTCCAGAACCTCTCAGAACAAAATGTGCTTTGTTGAACTTCGAATACTTGCCTAACAACTTCAAAACACGACCTGCAAAATTGCAATTAATGCAACACTTTTGTGATCTCCCTCTCTATGGAGACGCCTGGAAAACCTCCTGATGGGAGCGTCCAAACCTTTCCGCCATATTTGAGAGGTTCTTCCAGGTTTCGCTGGTTTCCATCACCGGCTCTCAGGGCCACATTGATGTTTCATGCAGCTCTCGGGGTGATGGAAACGGCAGCTCGTGTTGGGCAACAACATCTAGTCAACCTTGCAGCTGAGTGAAGCTTGTCTCTTTTCAGCGAGGTCCATTAATAATGACCTTGTGAAGTATATCCCTAAAGGTGCAATCGGAGATCAAGAGGAAATGGCGCAGCTGGACGGTGAACAGGTATTTTGCTGTGGACCTGAAGCACCGGCATCCTTCGCTGGCGAGCAGTGGGGTGAACGGGGGCACGCAGCTGTCCATCCTCAGCAAGAGCAGCTCGCAGATCCGCATGTCCAGCCTGCAGGCGGAGACCCCGGCGACCTGAACCCGGCGCTGGCCGACCACCACCACGACAAGAACCCACCGGCCGGCGCCCCCGTCCTCGTCCCCATGACCAGCCTCAGCAACCCCTTCAACAACCCCTACCCCAACCCCTACCCTGAGGAGAGCACCCTGGAGACGCAGCTCAGCTCCAGCGACCCGCAGCAGCCTCTCGTCTGAAACCACACTTTGATCGCGGGTCGTCCACCCGACTGGCCCGGCCCGGTTCCTCTCGCCTGTCGCTGGCGTCTGGAGGGACCGGGCGGCAGTGAATCCTTTCAGTCCGTTCAAAGGACCTTTGTCTACAAGGTCTTGTTGTACATAAGCTCTCCACTCTGTTAGATGTTGATCACAGATCCTACAGCTTGTAGCTGAGGGAGCTGCTGGTGCTGCTGCTGGTGCTGCTGCTGGTGCTGCTGCTGGTGCTGCTGCTGGTGGGTGTCTAGTGGTGTAAAATGCACAGTTCTGCCAAATCATCACAGCAAAAATCTTTCCAGAGAATTTTTTGGAATCCCGTCTGTATTTAAAAAAAAAAAAGAAGAGGGCGGTGTTTGTAGTTTTTAAATAGCCGCTAGTACAGAATATGTCAATGAAAATGAGCGTGCGTTGCATCGCGCGTCTCACTTGTTGCATGGAGTTGTATCGCTAGATGTTCTGAGCAGCACATTTTATAGGTTTTTTTTGTGTGTTTTGTTCAGGGGGTGGGAGAGGGAGGGGGGGTTGGGCTCAGGGTGCCAGCAGCAAAATGCTTCATGTGTTCAGCGGCGTTTTAAAGTGGCCGAGGTGAAGGTTCAGGTACCAGTGACACTTCTGGATAACAACTGGCAAATCTTTTTCTGTTTTCAATGCTTTGTAATCAATCCCACAGCTGCCGTCATTTCTTCACATCATCTGTGGAAAAGTTGTCACTTTTTCAACGCTTCAATTTAAAAAAAAAAAAGTCCTCTGGCCATCCCAGAGAGACGCTAAATCTCTTCACTCAACATGTTTCTCACATGTGTGTATTTTGCTTTGCACTGCAATCTGCTTTCAAACTGAAATCCCCCCCCCCCTCTCTGTGGTCATTCTGGACTCTTCTCAATCCAAACATTCAACTCTTTCTTTAATTGTGTCTCCAAAAGTGCCTTGAAGCACAAAACCAGTGAATTCACTTTTGTGAGAATTTGTCTTTTTCATTTGCAAACCAAACTGCAAAGTGCTTCAGCAAAGTGCTTTCAATCCTCCTTCAGACTGAAGCAGTGCTGCAAACTGGCAAACCTTCTAGGCGACGCTAACTCGTCTCTGCTAGACGGTGAGCAGCAAATATGACTATGATGATGAATCCCGCTGTTTTTCCAGTGCAAAACTACAAAAACGCAGCCAAACTGTATTTGAATGCAAACAGCTGCCTCACCCAGGAGTCAACGAGAAAAAAAAAACATCAAGT
Organism: Nelusetta ayraudi; assembly: GCF_046127955.1. Classification (NCBI taxonomy): domain Eukaryota; kingdom Metazoa; phylum Chordata; class Actinopteri; order Tetraodontiformes; family Monacanthidae; genus Nelusetta; species Nelusetta ayraudi. The sequence continues at coordinate 5,229,130 of NW_027466134.1, forward strand.
GTTTTTTTTTACATTTCTATTTCTGACCTCAAGTCAGGAGGTTCTATCTGCTGACAGGCCGTCTACAAGCAACATGTGAATTGTGGGATATTTCCAGATGTGTATTTATTTTGATTTTCTTTTCATTGCTGCAGAGGTCTGTAATCAGCCCAACACCGCCCCCTGGTGGTGGTGGTGGTGGTAGTGCTGGCTCAGTCCCTGCGTGAGGCCTCCTGCAGGCTGTTGTCACTTATTGCTGGTGAGCTCGGTAGGAGAGGTTTCACCTCGCGTCGTGACGTCATCATGAGCAGACTGCTGCTGTGGAATTGAGACTACACACTGAAGTTATTGTAATGAGGGCAGCGCTGAGCGTTCCACTGCACCTGGTTGTAGTTTGGAGTTGCCGACTCTCCCGGACGCCTGCGTTGACGCCCTGCAGCTCATTTCTCTATCAGTGTCGTGTTTATCTTTTCCTTAAAAAAAAACAAAAAACAAAACCCACTGACATTCATTTGATGGTGCGGATGGAATCAGTTGGTTGTTTTTGTTTGAAATGGTGCCGATCACTGGACGTCCATCGTAGTTTGCGTTGGATAAATTGGGAATTCTCTTTTCTCTAAGTGACGTCCCTAGTTTTGCTCATCGTGCATTTTGACCAGCAAATGACCAAAATGATTGGAGACCGACGAAGAAGACCTGACTGGAAACTGCACTGCGGGGTGGTTAATAATCACTGTACAGATCCGCCAGCAGCCACCAGAGGGCGCTGCTGGCGAACGAGGTGCTGGACAATCAGCGTCGCTGCTTTGCTTCAGTTGAATGTTGAGTTTTAGACAAACATGGAGACAATCTCACCACCAGGTCACTTTCTTTTCCTTCTTCCTTGGGGTTTTACTGGGAGTCACTTCCTGTCGTGTTGATGTGGCAGTCGCAGCCTTATATTGCCGGTACTACATTGATGTCAAAACAAAAACAATATGGGAAAAAAATAAATAAATACGTTAATATATAGATAAAAATAAAAATGATGAAAACAAAAATGATTCTTTGAACTCTTGTTGCCATCGCGTCATACAGTAGTTAGCTGCAGTGTTTTAAACGAGCCGACATTGTGACTACATTGAAATGTGTACCTTTGTAAAGTTCTCTGTGGTTCAATTTCGATCGCTGTCGTTTGGGGAAGAAGAAAGACAGAAAAAAAAAATAGACAAAAAAAAATTGTGATTGCTTTCATATGTTTTATTATTCCTGTTTGTTTTTGTTTTTCTGAAATGGTGATCGTGTTTGCAACAAAAGAGAAAAGCTCTAGCGCCTCCTAGGATTGCCTCTGTACTCTCCGTGGGCTGCTTGCATGCGTGTTGAAAACCTTTTTTTTTTTTTTATGTCATTTGAGTAGAAGATGTAACGACCTCAGCGCAGGGCTGCGGGTTTTGGCTTTCAGGAGGGAACCGTCTTTCTCCGGTCTGATGAACGGATGAGGCCGTTTGTCGTTCCCCCCACAAAGTGAATACTGGCTTTCATTTGATCGGCCGAATTTGTAGTTCCAAACATTTTCCTTTGAATGTTACAAACAAACATGAGGAAAAGTGAATGACAGTCAAACAAAACAACAACAAAAAATCCCCTGGTTTCATCTTTTCTTCCCCTCGACTTGACGTCAAAGCATGACATGAACCTCCTGTTACTTTGTGATGCTCTTCGTGGACTCGCGTCATTGTTTGACTCGCAGAGGTGATGGCACTCAGCTGCTTTAGTGCCAATTGATGAATGTAACTCAAAGTGCTTGAGCTCATCTCTTCTCCCTCATCAGACATTTTTCTTCTGGTCGGACCAGGACATTTTGTACATTCCAAAAGTATCCCCAATAAATGTTTTTAACTGGTTGGCTCAGCTGGTTGTCTGTCATGAATCCGGGTGACGAGCCGCCTCCAGCAGGAGTGGGCGGCTCCACAAAAACTTTCCAACACGGCGAAGCCACAAAAGGAAAATCATTTATTTATTCATCATAATAGCAGAAACAGACGCTTGCCCACGATATGATGCATCTCACAACCATTTCCAGTTCCACACGGTGAAGCAGAACATTCAAAAGAAGCACAGCACAATGCTAAATTAACACCAGATTACGATAAATTACAAGAGAACGTGACCAAGTCGACAGTAGAGGATGAGAGGGTGTGACCTGCTGGACCAGACGATGTCAGAAGGCCTCGTCCAGAACACAGCGCTGCTATAGAAGATACGTTATAAGTATTTAGCTTTGGTAAGGATTACGTCCTCCATAGAACATGGAAAACCTTTATGACACACAGCATATTGAGGTCTGGATGGAAAACGTGTGGCTATGCAATTTCCTGTCGCTCACGTTGGCCGGTGTAACGCCAGAGTTCCTAAGCCGAGTTTTCTTTTCTTTTGTATTTATCGTTACTGAAGTAGTAGTGGCTTTTTGTAGTCATCTTACTATTGAAAATCAATGAACACTTTGCTTTCAAAAAAAGAAAAAACCCATAGAGAATAAAGATGGAGAACTTGGATGGAAGCAGGACATTCAGATCAATCTCACGTGCTGCGTGATGCTGCTTAACTCCAAGCTACCACAAAATGATTCACAGACAGCACAAAAAAAAAAAAAAGAGCCAGTGAGTCGTTCAGCTCCAGCAACACACTGTTTATGTTCAGACAACAGTTTGAACAGAAATGGACTGCAGTGGATTCCAGCTGAACTGCAGACAGAGGAGGACAGCCGGGCCAAAGGCACTGTAGTGGTCAGCAGCTGAGCTCCACACGTCCACTGGGAGAAGACACACAGTGCAGTTGCAGCTACGCTAGCGGTCAAGAGTTCTGGATACAGCCTATAGGAATATAATATCTGTTCTTTCATTCTCATGACTGTTGGCGTCAAAGCTACGCATGAACACACAAGGAATTATGGAGGAAACAATCACAAGTGTCAAATGACTCAAAGGCCTTTTATATTGAAATTCTTCCAAATAGCCGCCTCTCATAAAAAGCAGATTACGTCACGTGTTTTTCTTTGCTGCGTAATTACAGACTGCGTAAGCATGACTTTAGAATGTACATGAAAGTATAAGCACAAAAAATACCAAATTTAAGCACAAATACAATGAAAAAAAAATCTCATGTAGGTTTTAGAGATGTGAGGATTTCAGTTCAATATCACCTGAAGGCAGCGCTAGCAAGCAGATCTGCAGCATGATTCAATTTTACACCTTGTGGTTTCCCAGAATGAATCTCAAATATCTCACACAGAGCACTGCAATATACATACCAAACCCAAGCTGTTCCTCCACCTGCGGTTTGTTTTCTTCTTCGAGAGTTGCAATACGATACACATTAACTCTCTTCACGTCTCCACAAGCAACAACAATAATCTGACCAATGGAAAAACAGATGTTTACAGTCGAGTGCTCCAGATGTGCCGACGCAGAGCTGCTGGCACTGACACACTGCATCAAGAAAAACAAAAAAACAAAGACAGAGACAGAAGTCCAAACCAACACACACACACACACACACACACACACACACACACACACACACACACGCACACACACACACTCATGGGCCAAGTGACAAAAAAACCCCCACCTTCCTACAAATATCAAATCAATAACTGTAATCACCTTCTTGAATATATAAATCTCTCCGTCCCCCCACCCCCTCTCTCTGCATATACATATATACACTGCTGGAAAATGAAGTAAGGCATCAGATCTAAATGGGGGAAATAACCTCAGAGGTCTTTGCTGATGATGATGAGCAGGTGTTGTAGTCCTGGAGGTTGGTCCTGGTCTCCAGGCCTCAGAGGCATTTGTACTGGTTCTGGTCTCAGTCTGGGACTGGATGGACTGGACGGACTGGGTTTTTTTTTTAATCAAGACCAGTGGAGACTCATTGTTGCCACTCAAAATGATGCAGTTGTCATTCTAAGATATGCCGATGACACCTTTCAATGAGGAGGACTGACAAACAGGAGCGGCTGGGATTGAGTTGGTTGGTGCTGGTCAAGAACTGTCGTACACTCAACTTGGATTTAAGGAAGAAGACGCCCCCTGCTGGTCAAAGAAGAACCCCTATAGCTGCTATATAGGAGGAACAACACACCAGGTCAGGTCAGGGGAGGGGTTTGTAGAATCATCAACAATGCTAATGCTAATGCTAATGCTGTATTTAGGAGAAGCTCACGCGACACAAGCAGAAAGTACCTGCGAAACATTGTTGTAGCAGCAGTCAGACCGTCAGCTAACACACACACACTGCACAACTACAACACTTTTCTGTACAACTTGAATGTTTCTACCTTTTATTCAGTGTGATTTGGATGGCTGTTATATTTGTGTGTACAGCTGATGTTGACTGATGTCTCTTTCTAACAGAAATAATCCTAAATAAATTACAAATAAATATGACAGCTAAAGATTGACAAGATTTATGTGGTAGACGTGATCAATATCTGCTCTATTCTTCTCGGCGTGTGACAGTGACTGCGAACTTATCACGAACAAAGTGATTTGTGCATGAAATGTGTGGAAATATAGAGTCTGCACTCCACCAGCAGTCACGTGGATCTCGTGTATGAGCTTTTGGAGTTTGGATTGTGGACGAGAGTGCGTAAGCAAGGCAGAACGGTGACAATAATAAAACCTGCTGAAGTTCTCCCATCTGACGCGGCTGCTCTGAAGATTGAAGAAAATCACAGTTTTGTTTAATTTCCGCGACGCAGAAAAAAAATTCCGTCTGGTACTCAGGAGCTCAATCAGACCTGCCGGGGCTCATTTCTGAAAAGAAATCACATCGCCTGTCATCAGCCGAAGCGACGCAAGGAAGTTAACGACGTTGAATTGGAGGGAAAGAGTGCAGCTGTTGACGTGCTCCTGCCTAACAGAGGGAATTAGGGCGGCTGTGAGTCAGATGTGGAGGAGGAGGAGGAGGAGCAGAAACTACGAGGAGCACACCGAGCGGACGTGACCTCTGCTCCTGGCGGTGAGAGAGAGTGACTAACAACACCGCAAGAGGCGGGAACATCGTAAATGCGGTCGAGTTCGGGCCGAGTGGGACTCGTCAGGCGGCCGTGACGCGGTTGGGTTGAATCACGCTCACACGGGAGAGACGCTGCTGCCGGTGCCGGTGCCGGTGCCGGCAGGAGCCTCGCTGGCGGGCAGATCTTTGGGGCTGGACTTGTCCAGGACGGAGATCTGAGTGATGGTGCTGCTCTCCGTGAACAGCGTGCGGCGCCGTTTGTTGTAGCTCAGGTAGCTCTGGGTCTGCCACTTCCAGAAGCGCTTCTTCAGTTCTGCCTGGACCTGAGGGCGAGTGCACACACACACGCACACACACACACGAGAGAGAGAGAGAGAGAGAGAGAGTCAAATTGTCGAATAGTCTTAGATTTAAAAGGTTTGGCGAGGAAGAAGTGCAGCTTGTGAATCAAACACGATATGAAAATTCAATTCAATTCATTCAGACAGATTTTAGAATTTTATTCTTTTTATATTGATGAAAAATTTCACTTCCTGGTGGTTTACATTTCATTTAGCATTGGTCTGTCAGTGCTTGGAAACAAAATGATTCAATGAAACCAGAGATACCTGATAGCAGTATTGGGTATCAGTATTGATGCTTGAACTTAAAAGGTGAATGTGACATATTATATAAAGGAATAATATGCAAATCAATATATTTCAAGTTTTTATTTCTTTGCATTTTGCTGATCAGGTCTTGCAGCTTAAAAAAAAACCCCTCAAATTTTATAATAATTTTCTGAGTTTGTGGCTTTGTGGTTTTAATAAGCTGAAAATCTTAATCAGCAAAGTTACAACAAGGAACTGCTTGAGATGTCAATTTGCGTTGAATGGCTCAATAAAATGTGTTGCTTTCATCTTTTATGTTAAATTGCCAAAATAAAACCACTTTGACTTGATGTATGTAGCCTTTCAAATACTACATATCAGAAGCGGTGAGTATTGGTACTCTGTGGTGTATGAAAGCAGTGTGACGATGCAGTCAGTGTCACACACCTCACCATTCAGGAAGCAGTAGAGCAGAGCCACGACAAAACCCTTGAAAAACAGACACTGCTTAGTCACACTTGACTTCTCTTCCAGGACAGCAACAGGAGAAGCTGACGGCGCACACTGTGTCACACACTGTGTCTGCTGCATCTTACCTGGAAGGAGCCCAGGCCCAGCTCAATGAAGATGCGGACCTCAGCGCCGGTGTGTTCTGGCAGGAAAGCGAACACCATGTAGTGCATCCCAAAGAGCGGGATGAGCAGCAGAGTGGACTTGGCCAGCCGCCTGCACACAAGCACAGCCGTGAGGGACGATGGAGGCGGTGCCCCTGTGTGTGTGTGTGTGTGTGTGTGTGTGTGTGTGTGTGTGTGTGTGAGAGAGAGAGAGAGAGAGAGACGGTGCGGCTCGAACGGCGGCTCTTACTTGAAGTGACTGGTGTCGTTCCCACCGACGCCCGGAGATCTCAACTTCTGGACCAGGATGCGAATGACGTTGATGAAGATGATGAAGTTGACCTGCACGCAGACGAGCAGCAGAGCAGCCGAGCAGCAGAGCCAGCAGGTGTTTCCAGTTGGAGTGAGAGGAGGAAAAATCAGATACATAATTCAAAAGAATTAATGCCCACAAATGCTGATTTTCTTCACCAGTCTGGTTTTATTTTCCAGTTTCAATTTCATACTGAAATCCAAAACAAAGAGTTGCAATCAAAAAGGGTTTATCTACAGTACATCATAGCAAACAAGAGGTTTTCCACTGAGGAACCAGCCGGTGTGTGATGAGAACAGAGGTTTGACTTTTGGAGTGGAGGAAAGAAAAGAAAAACTCCAGTTCTGACTGCTGCCCACTTACCAGCAGTGACACTGTTATTGGAGCTTTTATGATCCACCAGATGAAGGCCATGTCTGTATCATCCCAGCACCTGGGACACACAGCACACAGTAATGAGATAAACAAAAGCTGCCGCAGAAGGATGACAACGCTCGGCTCGTTGAGAAACAAACGACTCCTCGGAGCAGCCGGGGAAAAACAAGAGGAGAGGAGCGAACTGCAGATCCTTCCTTCCATTGACCGCCACGACGGTGGACGTGTTGACTGCATACTGTGTGTCTGCTCCCAATCAGCAGACTGGCCCAGATTATGCAGCCGTCGGAACAAAGGGTGCCGGCCAGTTTCTTATCGACTTCAAACAGGGCGGTTCTATGGAGGCGACTATAGGTTCTGGCTGAGGACACTCTGACCTTGAGCTCGGCAGCAGTCACCGTTTCACTGAGTTCACCAGCTGCATTTCCACTGCAGTTTCAACAAAGCACAACTGTGATTTCCGGGTGTTTCCACTGTATGGTGTGGAGTAGGGCTGGGCGATTCTGGTCAAAAATAAAATCCAGATTTTTTTTCTCTGAAAACTCAATTTTCGATTTTGATTTTTTCTTTTTTTTTGGGGGGGGGGGGTGCGGAGGCGGAAAACTCATTAAATATGCTACAAAAACGGGACAGGTGCGTGTTGTATGCGACTTCAGAAAAATAACTGACCAGGTAGTGGTGAGGGCAGCAAACAGAATCACTTCCTGGTTTGAACAGCTGCTGTGGCTAGCTAGCTAGTGCAGATGCCAGTCAACAGAGCTAGCCAGTTAACAGCATCTCCAGGGTGTGGGGGGAGGAGGACTACAGTACCCAACAGGCGCCAACCTGGAAGCATGAAAGAGGAAAATCCATTTTCCTCTATTTCACATCGTTATGACTAAAAAAATCTGATTTGGATTTAAAATCCCTTAATCGCACAGCCCTAGAAGGAGGTATTAAACACTTTGCCATAAATCTGCATTTCCATGTTGTTTGCTGTCAAGAATGATTGTTGTATTTTTCTCTTTGATTACTTCCCTCGTCTTCATCAGTGTGCTCACGCAAGGAGTGGGGGGGGGTGGGCCAATGACAGCAGTGTGGTTTGCACAGCAGGTGCAGTGGTGGGTGGGCGTACAAATTGGTGCTGGTTGCAATAGAATCATTCAGCAGCAGCAGCAGCAGCAGCAGCAGCTTACCCTCTATTATCAACAAAGTTACGAGTCAGGATCCAAGCGGTGATGATTGTTGTTGGGAGACCTGGGAGTCGCAAAAGAGAGAAAGCGAGTCATCGAGCTGAGTCAACAACAAATTGCCAACAAGAGACTTGGATGAGAAGACGAGAGGAAAACAGAGAGCAGCAGCAGCAACAGCAGCAGAAAACTCACCCCAGCCGATCACTATGTACCACCAGAAGTACTTCTTCTGGAAGGAGAAGGTGAGGGCCAGCAGTGTCTGCAGGTACATCCCCTCCACCAGCAGCCAGAAGTAGTTTGCCAGGATGCTGAACTGGAAGAAGGCCACGGCCGACTTACAGGAGGCCTGCAGGGGAGGAGGAGCAGAGGAGCGAGTGCTTGAGTGACACACCTGGAAAACTGTACCTCAACAAAAACAAAGGTTTCAAGGTATTATTACTGTGTCATGAGTACAACCTGAGGGTAGTAGTATTTCAATAATGATGTTTTTCACCATTGTCCTGCCATACATTGGCAATTATTTTCTTTTCGTCAGTTTCAAGTACAGTCTGTTTTTGTACTTTTGGGATTGCCGGACATGCAAGACTCGGCTTGTTTTATGATCTGAACATCTGCCCTGACTCAAACTCACCGTCGACATGAGGCAGTGGTCCTGATCCTCATCAGAAAACAAGACAGCGTCTTTAATGAAGACTGCACTGGCTCTCAGGATGAAGGAGAAGAAAAGGTTGATGTGGATGTAGTTCCTGGTGCAATGAAACTTCCTGCAGAGCCATGCAAAGAACGACAGCATCGTCACTGAACGGGGGTGTTGGCTCTTTTAAAAGTTTCCAAAGTTGTGACCAGGCAAATTTTTCACTTTATTATCATATTTTTCAAATGCTTCAATATTGGTTTGCTCTTTGGAAGAAGGCAGGAGATCTGTTTCTTTCTTTACCTGAACACAGTGAAGACAAAGATAGCTGATATCAGAGAGATGAGGGAAGTGGCGTAGCCGGCAGTGTACACTTGTTTGAAGTTGGAAAAGTACGTGGGCTGAAATGCAATAAAAGACAGCAAGGCGAGAGTCGTTACCAGCTTTACCCTCTGAGTGGAGTCACAACAGCAAGCAGGAAGTCATGTCAACCAACGGCCACCGTCCAATCGTTTGCAACAGCATGGTATCATCCACATAACAACAGAACCTCATACCACAACCTTGCATTTAATCAGTCTCTCGTATAAAATACGAGGATGGATAGATAGATGGATGGATGGATGGATGGATGGATGGATAGATAGATAGACAGATGGATAGATGGCTGGATAGATGGATGGATGGATGGATGGATGGATGGATGGATAGATAAAGAGATAGATAGATATATAGATGGATAGATGGCTGGATAGATGGATGGAAACAATTTTCTTTTGTAGTTCTTTTTTCCCTCTACTGCGGCGATTAATTAACGTCTACCGGGGGTTTGGGGAGAGCAGACACCAAGTCCAACATATTTGGTCCAGTGATTTCTTCAGGGGTCCATGTTGAAAATGCTTTTGCTCTCCTTACAAGATATAAGACATCTAAAGGAAGGCGTACGTTTGTTTAAAATACGACATCTCCCACAGCTGATTTACCTCCAGTTCAGTCTTCTCGTACTCGATGAACTCGCAGGCGTCTTCGTAGGGGGGGTAGGGCTCGGACCAGCCATCCTTGGAGCAGTTCCTGTAGATGAAACCTGACAAAGACGCACATCTCAACAGAGTCGGTGAAAGCAGCTTAAACACGGGTGAGTACGAGACGCAGAGATGAAATACTGTCCAAGAAAAGAAATGTGAAATTGGGGGGGGGGTGGAGACTTCCTTCTCCTCTTTTCACATTTAAAAATCCTTTTCTTCCCCTTCAGTAGGGGTTTCCTCTCCTGGATTACCGACGGTTTACCATCAGATCAAGCTACTGCACAGGTACAATGTAATGAAGTTGATCCAGTGATGGACTTTGTCAGGCTGTTGACGTCCTCTATATGCTGTGGTCTACAAGGCAGGAACAGTCCCCTGAGCCTTTCACTCTAATCCTCTACGTTGATGATATTGTGGTGAGTGAGTGGAGACATGATGGTCTGTATGTCTCCTCGGCTTTGGCAAGAGCATTGTCTGGTGTTTTTTTATGTTCTTGGTGTGAACACGAGCTGTATTACCCCTAGAATTGACTGGCCAGTGAAAATGCTCCAAAACACGAAATGTTTTGTACCTCCATCCTCCTCCCAGTGGGGTCTCGCGGGACGAGATTGGACCAGAGTTACGGCTTATGTGCTTCACACCATTCAGTGGAAACACCTGCTAATCGCAATTTAACTTTGTCAAAATTTTGGAAATATTACTTTTATTTTGTGCCATGGAAATGCAGCGACAGAAACCACAATAATTCACCATCCACAGTTCAGAAATACTGCGCAATGGCCTGAAAGTATATATATATATATATATATGTATATATATATATATACATATATATGTATATATATATGTATATATATATATATATATATATATATATATATATATATATATATATATATATATATATATACATATATATATATATATATATATATATACATATATATATATATATTTTGTAATTGTGGAAATGAAATTATTCTGCACAGTCTGTTCTATTCATGTCACCTGACATCCTCTTGGTTGTGCTGCTTCCATTGTTGTGTATCACGGGAGAGTTTTTTTTTTTTTATGTAATCCTATTTCAGCTAGCTTGTGTTGTCGGGTTTTATGAAATCTGCCTGAGGCCTTCGGAATCAACACTGCAGCCTCCCGCGCGCTGGCTGTAAGTAACTGGACCCCAGTCTGTTGCGATAGCAAATCAGATCTCGAGTCTGCCAAAACGAGACCAGCAAGCTCGAAGGTCTTACACCAAACCCGACGTGTATGCGCCGTGTGATTGGATAAACACAGAGAGCCTGAAAGACTTGACTAAACTCCACGAAATCCTCGACGATTGACGCCGTTGCGTTTCCTCTCGGATTCACAGCCCTGTTCTCGCTCTCTCTGTACGGAAGCAGACACCATGTTTTCAATTTGTTTACATGAACCCCATTTATATATTTTACGTTTCTAATTGCGTTTGCCTAATCACGTTCGAATGACCAAATTATCATGCATTAAAATTATCAGAACTAAATATATACATGGGCGACACGGTGGCCCAGTGGTTAGCGCTGCCACCTCACAGCAAGAAGGTCGTGGGTTCGATTCCGGGGACCTTTCTGTGTGGAGTTTGCATGTTCTCCCTGTGTCTGCTTGGGTTCTCTCCGGGTTCCAGGGTGTCACCCTGCCTTCACCCTAAGACAGCTGGGAGAGGCTCCAGCAGAGCCCCCTGACCCTGAGCTCGGGACTAAGCGGGTATGGAAAATGAATGAATGAATGACATATATACATATTTTATCAGCAACATGGTATCAACCCATCAACGTTTAATGGTAAAGCGCTGCATCGCAACCAAAGGCGTCTCAAAGTGCTTTTGCACAACTGAGAGAAAACCAAGTGAAACCCTGCAGAGACAGTGTGTGTATAATGTGATCCCTCATTATACAAACTGTCAGAGCACGAGGGACACGCAGATATGAAATGAGGATTAGTTTTCACACAAGGTAACCCTGCAGCAGTCCTGCCAGGTGAATGCATTAGAGATCCATCTAACGATGTTCTTTCTTCCTCACTGGCCTGGAGGTGCAATGATGGACGTGACCTCTCCTCAGCATGACGTGACACTCGCCGTGTACAAAAGGTCACCCGGACTTTTTTTGTGCGAGCTGGTGAAGCAAAGTGTCGACGGAGAGACAACAGATCTGCGTCCGTCTCCTCGCCGCTGCTGGGAGTCTGTGGGTGGTTCGTTCGTGGGTGGTTCTTGCGATGAGCCGCATTAGCCTCAGTGCTCGGCGCTGAGTGGAGACCGGCGGCCTGCGGCAAGCGGCGGCTGGATGGGTGGATGTGAACGACGGAGGGCAGAGTCCAGAGCTTTTCCAGACTTCCCACTACATTTTGTTCTCTGCATGCAGCCTCCTGCTGGGGAGCCGCTTGACTTCAGACAACAGCGTGCGTGTGGAGGAGGAAACCCATGAGCTTCTGTAATCTCTCCGAGCCATGAGGTCAACAAACAGCCCGCGGCGGAGAGAGAACGTCCAAACCACGTCTCTCGTTGCATTTTCGGATCTAATTTTGGTCCAACGTGAGACTGTAAGCAACTTTTCATGGACTCCAGTTTGGACATACATAGACTTCCTAATGAGACCTGATTGAAGTCCATGTCTACACTAGCAGTCAACAGTTTGGACACATACTTCTTTCATTGTCATGACTGTTGACATTGTAGGTTGTCATCAAAACTATGAATGAACACATATGGAATATGTATTCAAAGTAGTCAAGATAAAGAAAGTGTGTCCAAACTGGCAGTGTAGTCCAGTCGTTCACACGTTTTTTCCTGCTTTTTCATTCTTTTCTTTTTCTTTTTTTTTTGTAATATTTACTGCAGTTTAAAGTATTTCACCTTTGGGAATCTGTTTTGCTAATCAGTTTTGATTGAGTGTTGCATTTAGTTGCTTTGGGATTGGACCGTCCCTGTGTTACATTACGCATATTAACAGCGTGTACTTCATATAATGTGTATTTTCTATCCTCTTTTCAATCAAATCTGCACTTCTCCTTTCCTTAACAATGCTCATCCAACAGGATTCAGGATCAGTTTCTGTGTGCCGGTGTAGGTACAGAATTAGTCCGGGTGCAGAATCGTTCCGGGGCGTAATATATGGATAGATCACGGTCAAAAATGTACTTCGCGGGTGATATTTAGATAGATAGATACTGTGTGTTGAATACATACATTCGTAACTGTATTTTGATTTACCTTGTATGTATATCTATACATAGAGAGAGGGAGAGAGAGAGAGAGAGAGAGAGAGAGAGAGAGAGAGAGAGAGAGAATTTCGTGTATACAACATTAATACAAACAAAGTACCGTAAATACACCAGGGATTGACAGAAAAAAAAAGCTTAATCAACCGATGTAGTTTGTCCTAATAGAATTGCGGTATGTGACGTCGTTGGCAGTTGCCCACCGGCTGTCGATGAACAATGAAAAGCAAACGTTTGAGAGCAGCGATGCCACTGCATACTATTTCTTATGAGTGACTGCCCGCTGAGTTTGGATTTACATATTTAAAACAGATAAATGCAGGAGAACACATGACAAAAAGAAAAGAAGATAAAACACAGATTGTGGTTGTGAGCAAACAAACAAACAAACAAACAAACAAACAGCGGGCTATGGTCATCAGTGGGTGGAGTCATTTACCTTGGGTATTGGCAAACAGCTGCGAGACATTTGCGCAGGAGACACTGACGACCTGGCCCACCTCCGCACGGGACCAGCAACAAATGTCGTCCCACGCCGTTGGACAACCTGAGGGCGGCGGCACAAAACATCCCTTCAGCAGGCTGATCAGCCGAGGAGGGCGCGGCGAGCGGTGCACACCCTGTTGAAGAAACATGTCTTCCACATACATGGATGCATTTTGTTTTGTTTATGACCGCAAAAAATGCAAAATTCAGTTTAAACCTTCAACCTTTTCCACAGCTAGAATACACAAGCCCCTCTCAGAATGTATCCATTAATAGGACATGTGTACTCACACTGTATATAAAAAACAAGACTAAGGTTTAAACCAACTATTTTAAATCTGAGGAGACAAAAATATCGCAACAGTGTCATGGAAGAACTTTTTTGGCATTTGCACGTCAGTGGACGTGATGTGCGGGGTCACGTGACCAGTTTCTCTGACCAGTAAAATTGCCGTGTTGTGATTGGACGGTGGAGATAGATGCAATATTTTTTTTTTTTACAAGCAATCACAGAGAAAAATGAGAAGAACCATTCTGGACGGCAAACTCCGTGGAAATGCAGAGCGACACAAGACGTTGTGTGCCTCCTTCCTCCTCACAGGGGCTCCAGCTAATGATCTTCACACCTTTCAATGGAAACTCCTGCAAATCGCCATTGTACTCTGTCCAGACTATAGAGGTACGGCTTTTATTTTTGCCAAACACTGCCATGGAAACGCAGCTTGAGGTGTCGCCGAAGTCACAGGTCACAAGAACAGTTCTAAATTGCGTTGACATTTCGTTTCTCTAACCCGGCAATTTACTGCAACATCTTTTGTTATTTGGGGGTTTCATAAGACTGTGGCATTAATATCTAATCAGACACCTGATTTAAAAAAATAAATAAAAAAAGATAAAAAATGTTCAAAGTTTTAACAAAATGAAGTCACGCTTCTTCTTCACCAAGAAGAAAGTTTTCATTTTTTTAAATCAATTTTTAGACAGGCGACACGGCGACACGGTGGCGCAGTGGTTAGCGCTGCCGCCTCACAGCAAGAAGGTTGTGGGTTCGATTCCGGGCCTGGGACCTTGCTGTGTGGAATTTGCATGTTCTCCCTGTGTCTGCTTGGGTTCTCCCTGTGTCTGCTTGGGTTCTCTCCGGGTTCTCCCTGTGTCTGCGTGGGTTCTCTCCGGGTTCTCCGGCTTCCTCCCACACTCCAAAAAACAGTGTGAATGGTTGTTTGTCTCTATGTGGCCCTGCCTGCGATGAACTGGCGACTTGTCCAGGGTGTCCCCTGCCTTCGCCCTAAGACAGCTGGGAGAGCTCAGGACTAAGCAGGTATGGAAAATGAATTAATTAATTTTGAGACAATAATTCTGTTCAAACTCATCTGCAAAAAAACCTGGGATGACTTGTCATCTTGTCATCTGACTTAACATTAATTAGCTTTGTCTCACATCTTACACACACACACACACCCACATGGGTGTGTGTGGGTGTGTATGTGTGGGACAAGCTGTGGCTGCAGCCTGCCTCTAATGAGGGAGGTGTGAGCAGAGGTGGCAGTGTCAGTCGTAATGAGGACGCAGTCTCTCCAACATCAAAGTTGTTTGGCCTGATATGAATTAAAGCGGCAGTGCCCGGAGACGCTCATTCAAAATAAAAGAGTTTTGGCGACTGCCAAAAGATCCTCCTGCCAGAAGCCGTGACGAGACCAGCGTCTCACTGGAGGAGTGTCACTTCTAGCACGTCGTTCCTCTGCACGTCAGCGGCTTCCTTGTTGTTGGGTTTGCTCAGTCGCTCGTGAACATTTGATGCATCAGTTTGGAACAGCAGGCGCTTGAGGTCCGTTTTGAACATGAAATACTGGCAAATGCTTTCCCGTATCAACAAAGAAAGAAGACATTCCTTCCTTCCTTTCTTCCTTCTTTCCTTCCTTCCTTCCTTCCTTCCTTCCTTCCTTCCTCCCTCCCTCCCTTCTTTCCTTCCTTCCTTCCTTCCTCCCTTCCTTCCTTCCTTCCTTCCTTCCTTCCTCCCTTCCTTCCTTCTTTCCTTCCTTCCTTCCTTCCTTCCTCTTGAAGGAGGATCTCTTGTATTGTATGGACGGCAGGTACTTGATTAGGTGGTAATTGGAGCACAGCACACTGCAGTCACTGCAGCAGTGGACTGCTGCTGCTTCTCATTAGGGAATGAATCTCTTCCATCTCTCCTCAGCGGTGAATATCTGAGTTTGATAGAGTAACAAGCCCGACCCTCTCCAGAGTCCCACTTATCTGCCTCTGTTTTCTGAGTGACAGAGTGTTCCTTAATGGGCTGCAACTGCATACCAATGCTCATTGGTGCGTGAACATTGCATTGACAGCCACATCATGGTGCCGACCCCAAGGCACGTCGCAGCCAAGAAAGCAGAGCCAAAGAAAATGAATAAATAAACTCTGGTTGGAGTTCTCTGCAAATCTGGTTCACGGTGTTTGCTTTTAAGATGCACACGGACGCAGTGTTTCTTCATAACCTGACATTCACACTCTGAAAGCAGCAGTGTTGTTCCATCAGGACCAGCTGGGCCTGCTCTGCTGGCCTCAACACACTTAGAAAAGTACATTTTCCTGTAGCCCCCACACCTCAGGAAGAGGCTGGTATTGAAAATGGATGGATGGATGGATGGATGGATGGATAGAGAGATAGATAGATAGATAGATAGATAAATAGATAGATAGATAGATGGATAGATGGATGGATAGATAGATAGATAGATAGATAGATAGATAGATAGATAGATAGATAGATAGATAGATAGATGGATGGATAGATGGATGGCCTCTCATTGTCATGACTATTTACATTGTAGACTGTCACTCGAGGCATCAAAACCATGAATGGACACATATGGAATATGTATTGAAGAAAAAGTGTGAAATAACTCCGACAAAATAGCATGAAAAAGAATCTGAGACAATACAGCAATAAATCGTGGCTGCCGACTCCAAAACACATCAGTAAGAATCACGATGAAAGGATTTCTCTGTTATTGCGTGCTAGCTGCCATGTATTCCACTTCCAGTGATTGTCTCCAAGCTGAAACCCTGGCTGGTCCAGCAGCAGCAAGACTGAGGTGCGTAAAAAGGATTTAGTACTTTGACATGTGTGCCCCACAATAAACAACAGGTAATTGGCAAATTGGATTGAAGCAAAAAATCCATCTGAAATAACGTCCTGTGTTTCCTCTTGGCCTGCTTGATCCCATCTCAGTCGAGGCTTCTCTCGCACGTCACTGTCCAACCTTTTCATGTGTCAATAAAGCATTTTTCTTGTGTTGCCAATGTGTATTGCTGCCACTGTAATATTGTTAAAAAAATATTGCTGGGGAAAAGGCTCCAGTGGGATATATGCTTTAATATCCCGCCTCCAAAATAAAACAACGCTATGTGATAAGGGAGACGCAGAGGTGTATAGTCAGTCACGGAGGGGAGGCATTCAGAGAGACACAAACCCGTCCCCAAAATTTGGTTTGTTCTTCTTGATGTTTTTGCAGCAAAGCAGAAGATCTTTACGACTGTTTAATGTTTTTTTCCCCCCCGTTTTGTTTTTATGATCAATTTTCTCCAAACACAAAAATCAGATAAACTTCGTTCCGCTGAGATGCCAAATGCTCTTGCTGAACATTAAATGCAATTATTGTCTTGATTGAACACAAATATTTGTAATTTAGTCCTGTATTAAACATTTTGCCAAAGCGTGTTTTTCTGAAATTTTAGAACCATACCACTGCACTGTAAACAACAGAACATACTGTAAAAAAACAAAACAAAACAAAAACGAAAAAGTATTTTTCAGATTAGTTTAGTTTTTGCAGATTAGGGTTGGGCTGAAATTAGGGTTAGGGTTTCGGGCTTCCTCATGGGCTAGAAGCCCCCAATTTGGCGTGGCTGTGTCTGCGGGGATCCCGATGAAGCAGCAAGTGGCCCCATGTCTCTAGGATAAAGTTGACCTTTGACCCTCATAGACCTGCATTGAATTAGGGTTAGTGATAAGGCTGAAACTAGGGTTAGGATTAGGGTTAGCTGAAATTAGGGTTAGGGTTTCGGGATTCCTCATACGCTACAAGCCTCAAATTTGACGTGGGTGTATCTTGGGGGCTCCTGATGAAAAAGCAAGTGGTCCCATTTCTCTAAGACAAAGCTGACCTTTGAGAGTATGTCTCTCTCTCTCTCTCTCCCTCTCTCTCTCTTTCTCTTTCTCTCTCTCTCTCTCTCTCTCTCTCTCTCTCACACACACACACACACAGACTTCATAGCATGATATGTACTTTAGCTGATCACAGCCTGGCATTGTGGTCTGAAGGAACACCCAGATTTAAACGTGTATTTAAAATAATAAAAATAGCAAAATGATAAGAGGCTGACAAGCTACTGCTTTTCTTTTAACTGTTTGCTGTGTACACAATACCAGACTGATTATCACGTGTCAGCAAGGCATGGCAGTAATTCATTCTTACATGACTCCTGTTTTCTCACCTCGTTCCCTTGTGTGCTTTGGTCTATTCAAACAGCAATTTGTCCCTATGTGAAAATATCTCTGTATAGGGTTCGGTGGGAAAGCGATAAGAAAAACCAACTGAACCAACATCACACCGAGCCGCTGGCTGTGTTCTCTGTCTGGCTGTGGATGTTGAGATCACCTCCAGGAACCTCCAGGGTGATTCAGGTGGATTTTGAAAGCTAGGTGGCTAACGCTATCACAAGTGCAAACTGTCATCAGCTAGTGGAGTGGAATAAAGCCAAATGTTTAATGATGATTTGAGTTTTGTTTGTTTTTTTAAGCTGCAAGACCTGATCAGCAAAATCCAAAGAAATAAGAACTTGAAATATATTGATTTGCACATTATTCCTTTATATAATATGTCACATTCACCTTTTAAGTTGAACTGCAGAAAAACAGCAACCTTGTCAGGGTGTTCTCATTTTCTGGGTAGTACCTGTATATCATGGGATATGTAGAAAACACGTTCTAATGTCACTAGAAAAGGAACCAAAGCGCTAGAACACAATATCCCCACTCCTGCCCCGACCCTACCCGACTACCCAAACACACAGTCTGGAATACGCTTTGTTTGCTCACTGCAACGTTTGATTTCTCCCAGCGCCAACAGTGCTTGGTGCCGCTGCACAAAGACAGTCAGTCAAGTGGTAAATGGACTGCACGTACATCTCGCTCTCCAGCACCTCCACGCTTCCCCAAAGCGCTGCACATTGGCCTCTCATTCACTCACACACTCACACACCAGTGGATGGCTGCTGCCTGGACAGTTGGAGCCGGGATTTGAACCGCCAACCCTTCCATCATCACTTTGCAGCCACAGCTGCCCAAAGGTATCTAACAACTTTTCAAGGATATCGTTGATGGATGAAGAGAAACAACAGAAAGGTCTCATTTCAAACCACTCGTTCACACGTCTCATATGTGACTCATCGTCAGGACGTCACGCTGCAGTTTTGTGTGAGCTGACGTCAGGGAAGGAGACAAAAGATGCAATCAATGGTGAATGACAACAGCTGGGCCTGATGGGCCAGACTTGCAGATTCCACCATCTGTGAGCCATTCAGCATCTTCAGGAGCCTTGACCTGTCGTCGAGCCAATTCACATTGTAATCAGGTTTCAGTTGCAGTGACTAACTGTCTTCTTCTGGGCACTGAGGTGGGGATGACCTGTGACCTGATGTGACCTGAGCGCAGTGGTGCAGTCTATTCAAAGTCTCTCATCATTCGTAGCGCATCCTCTTTTATTTTGATAGTTCCACCCCACCACCCCATCTGTTTCCTTTATTTTTATGTCCTGCATTTATTATTTTCCTTCCTTCGGGGACCCTGGCAACTCTGGCGTGTTTTGTCTGCGTCTTGTCATCGCTGCTGCCCCCTCGTGTATTTCAGCTGCTCCTCCTTCCCCTCTGTGCCAGATCATCCTCGTCTGAACCCGCTCAGCGTGCCAGCAACCCTCCCTTCTCTTTCCTTTGCTGACTTTTTGTGCATTGAACCTGATAATTGTCACCTGGCATTGTGATAGCTCTGTCTGTCTGTCTGTCTGTCTGTCCCATCTGCTGAGGCTCAAACAGGGATTGGATCCTATTCGAATTACAGGTACTACCCCAAAAAATGAGAATATCAAGTAAAAGTGGTTTTATTTTGGCAATTTAACATAAAAGATGAAAGCAACACATTTTATTGAGCCATTCAACGCAAATTGACATCTCAAGCAGTTCCTTGTTGTAACTTTGCTGATTAAGATTTTCAGCTTATTAAAACCACAAACCCAAAAACTCAGAAAATTATTATAATTTATTTTTGTTTTAAGCTGCAAGACCTGATCCTAAATCTCTGGGTAGTATCTGTATATGCAGGGTAAACACGTTGCATGGTTTACAATGGTGAGTGATCTCAGTGTAACTTTTCTAAATTCAGCATCTCTGCTACTTTGAAACGTGGCACCGTCGACACCGAGACTGAATCGACGAGCTTTTAAACTCTGCTGCGTGTTTTCTGGACCAGCGGTGTCGTCTACGATGAGCCGGAGACCCTTCGCCGACGCCGCTCCTGTCTCCAGTGAGTTTACACACCTGTTCTGTTGGAGCGGTGGCTCCGCTCCAGTCTCAGGATCTGGTTGCATTCCTCCTGAGCCTTCAGATGCTGGAACACCAGGGCACATTCAGGGTGCATGGCCTCCGTCTGAGAACACAGAACACAGACGACAACGTTATGCACTTACGGACGCTGCGACGGACGACACTGACAACAGACGGACGACCGCTGATGGACAATGATGGAGATGAAGGTGCAGCCGAAGGAATTCCTTCCGGCCGGAGCTGCAAGCCTGAGTTCTGCCCAGCAGCGCTGGCTGCGGTGCCAAGGGTGGACCACAGGCTGTATCATCATTCAACATTACAATAACAAGTGACACTACAACCACCAACTTCACTGCAACAGAGGAATGAAAGAATACACAGTGAGCATGAATGCAACTAAACAGTACTGGAAGAAGGAGGAGCTGCGGTGCCTTGAGGAGAATCCCAGCTCCTGTCACAGCCCTGTCGGCCAATCACAGCCGAAGGCTCATCTCAGTCCCTTCCTCCCCATGTATCAGTCAGTCGTCAATCAGACGTGCCAAATGCAGCTGGCTTCTACAGGTGCTACCCGAACAATTAGCATATCCAGTAAAAGTTGTTTTATTTTGGCTATTTAACATAAAAGATGAAAGCAACACATTTCATTGAGCCATTCCACGCAAATTGACATCTCAAGCAGTTCCTTTTGTAACTTTGCTGATTAAGATTTTCAGCTTATTAAAACCACAAAGCCACAAACTCAGAAAATTATTATAAAATTTGAGTTTTTTTTTTTTTTTTTAAGCTGCAAGACCTGATCAGCAAAATCCAAAGAATTAAAAACTTGAAATATATTGATTTGCATATTATTCCTTTATATAATATGTCACATTCACCTTTTAAGTTGAATTGCAGAAATACTGCAACCTTTTCAGGATATTCTAATGTTCTGGGCAGTGCTGTACTGGCTGACTGTGTACTGGAGAATAGCACACATACGGATGAGTTGCTTTTCCCTGTGATTGTGTAAAATGCTTTGGTACACATCTGAATGTCGTCGAGTGATTTATAAATAAAAGTTGATCAACCGATAATTAATAATAATAATTGATAATTGACTTTATTTTGAGTTTAATAAGAGAATTGAGCATTAAGAGAAAGATTGTGTGCATGTAGAGAGGAGGAAAATAACCAGCTTAACCAGTCTATTATTATTATTATTATGATGATGATGATGATGATGATGATGATGATGATGATGATGATGATGATGATGAAGAGGAAGAAGCAAAGTGCGCAGCGCAGTTGTGTTGTGGAATGTGTGAGGCCTTGCTGAACCCCTGCCAGCTGAGCAGATGGTTGCCCTGCAGGTCGCCGGGACCTCTGACAGCTCGCTGCTCTCGCCAGAGATTCAGTCGCACACATCCTGCTCTGCCACAGCACACTTCACCCGACGACTGTCAGGTTAAAGGTTAAATTAGCTGAACGAAAAGAGAGAGCGAAAGCCGTTCGAACGAATGATCAAAAGTGGTGAAGGAGCAGGAGAGTCGGGTCAGTCTGGCGTGAAGCGGCTGCAGAGCCTGACGTCGCCATCGTGTGCGTGTGCACGACCACGTGAGTGAGTGAGTGAGTGAAGAGCGTGTTGGTCCAACCTGCACTTCAGTGACAGTCACGCATACATCCCAACTAGCGAAGGTTAATGACGTGTCACTGAGATTAAATCCCAGGGTCATTATTGCAGGTCAGCCGTCGCCTGCAACAAAACCCAACCAGACTGCAATGGTTTACAGCTGAAGACTCACCAGCGTCCAGAGAGAAGGCACCAGGCCACCACGGCTCTGCTGGGGCTCCACATTGGAAATGCAGATTCTTTTCCTCGCGTTCTGATTCAAATCGTTCTAAATCCAGATGTTGTGCCAATACTTCATGTGACTTGAGCTGTTCTGATCTGGAGTTTGCCGTTGTTTCACAGCTGTTCTGCTGTTCTGCTGGGAAGACTCCATGTTTGCAAAGTGTGAGTTCCCTCTATTGTTGTCGTCACGATCACAGCAACCCAAACAAGACAGCATCAAGACTAGAGAGCAGCGAGACCAAGACCAGACCAGGGCTGTGTCCCAATTCAGGGTCTGCACCCTTCAAACCGAGTGTCCTCCGTCTGAAGGAAGCGTCCTTCGAGGACCCGGCCTAGAAGGACCGAACCAAACCCGCCTCCTGGGTAATCCCCCGGGACGGTCTAGCCTTCGGCGCATTTCCTGGTTGCGTCACCGCCGTTCCCTCCTGCTGGCCAACCCCGGAAGTGACGTTTTCATAGCATCAAGCTAACCATTGGTTCGCCATTGGATGATCAAACAAGTAAAACCCTACGTTAAAAACTGGATATTTGATGTGAAACTTAAATACTTTAATTTATATGTGGTGTCTTTGCCAGTAGATGGCGCTAATTTCAGCTGACTTCCCAGGATCCCAGGATGCTTTGCAGCAGCACGCAAAGCATCATGGGATACAGAAGGAGGTGAAGGATAGTAGCGGTGCAGCCTTGGATATCGGCTAAAACGAGTGCGCATTCCCAGTACGCATTTGGAGCGTGCTGAGGACTTTTGGGAATTGGGAGGAGCCTTCGCGCAGTGCTGTGACGCAACTTCCTTTCAAAATGCGTACTTCAAGGATGCAGAGCCTGAATTGAGACACAGCACAAGACTAAGAATAAGAATAAAAAATAACAACAAAACAGAAAAAAAAATAGTAGCATCTTTTTTTTTTATTCAAGTTTGCTTATAAATAAAACAGCAACATGTCTTTTCAGCAAGGTATATTTTAATACGTTTCTTTGCTGCCAACTATTTTTAACCATTTAAAAAAAAAAATAAAAAAAAAACTTTGACTCATAAAATTAAAAAATAGATGAACTGGGAATAAGGGGGCAGGGTGCCAAACAAATCAGCAGCTGGATTCTTCTCTGTTATTATTGTGTTATTACAGTGTTGCTCATTACAGTCCGGCCCACCCGATCCGAGACCGAGACCAGACGAGAGACGAGACCGTCATAAAGAGATGAACAGGCTGCTGGTGTGTTGGTCAGTCTCTCTGGCTGACCATCACCACCCAGAATCCATCCAGATTGACTAAAGTCCGACTAAACGGCCGACGTTAGAAAATTAAACCTCTCAGAAGAAAATAAATAGTTTCTCCTGTGCTTTTATTGCTCCAATAAGGCCAAGAGCCAAGGCTGTGCGGAGCCAGTAGGTCCGCTGATGACTTCCTCCTATATGACCTTAAAAAGTGAAACAAGACCCACAGAAATTGCAGAGTCAAAGAGGAAAGAAAAAAAAAGTGCCGGAGCGCAGAAGGAGGAAAAATCCTCGGGTCTAAATATGTAAACTCCGTCTCCCTTGTGGAGGGACTGAGCAGGTCATGGAGCATCATCACTTGTTTAGCAAGCAGGAATGGACTGATGTGTAATGAAAGCAGATTAAATGAGCGTCTTCAATCAGACACTTAGAGGCGCAGCCGTCTCCAGAGGAAGGAAGCCAATAAAGGAAGGGACAGCGAAGGATCAGCCTGCGTGTAATAACAATAAATCCTCCCCGTGGACGCTGAGCTGAGGTGGAGGCCGGGGGAGTCGGCGCTGGCTGCACGGAACACCGGCTTTTTATGCGGCGTTGAACAGATTAAGGTCTGAGATGTATCGATTGAATACCAGGCCCATTACAGCGTCACCGTGTTCTTGTTTATTTAATGACAAAACAAAACAGTCATGAAACTCTCTATACTCTATACTATACTATATATATATATATATACTATAGTGATCGTATAGAAATTCCATTCCATAACATGCACACGCAGCTAAGAATCAAACAGCAAGAAGGAAGGAAAATTATGTTCGGTTAAGTTCTCATCTGAATGGGACTGCGTATGAGGAAGAAAGCCCTTTGTTAATGTGTGTGTGTGTGTGTGTGTGTGTGTGTGTGTGTGTGTGTGTGTGTGTGTGTGTGTGTGTGTGTGTGTGTGTGATGCCAGAGTGACCTGAACACTGAACATCAAAAGCTAGGACATAATAAACAACAACAACAACAACAACAACAACAACAATAATATCTAATAATTAACAACAACAACACTTCCTCTATCACAATGCCTTCACATTAAAGCAACTCCACATTCTGCAGCAGCAGTCTGATAACTCTGCCATCCTCTGTCCTCACACTGCTCCATCTTTTGCAATGCTCATTCACAGGTACGACCCGAAAAATGAGAATATCGAGTAAAAGTTGTTTTATTTTGGCAATTTAACATAAAAGATGAACAGGAACACATTTTATTGAGCCATTCCATGCAAATTGACATCTCAAGCAGTTCCTTGTTGTAACTTTGCTGATTAAGATTTTCAGCTTATTAAAACCACAAAGCCACAAACTCAGAAAATGATTATAAAATTTGAGGGGTTTTTTTGTTGTTTTTTTTAAGCTGCAAGACCTGATCAGCGAAATGCAAAGAAATAAAAACTTGCAATATATTGATTTGCATATTATTTCTTTATATAATATGTCACATTCACCTTTTACGTTAAATTGCAGAAATACTGCAACCTTTTCAGGAGATTCTCATTCTCTGGGTAGCACCTGTACTGGGTTCTCTACCGTCCCTACAGTCTGTGGACCTACCGGTTCGAGCACCGCCTGCTGCAGTAACAGAGCCAACTGAAGTAATGTGGACGTCCGCTTAATCCACGGCGCGATGCCCAGCGTCAACATGTCGAAACCCTCCGAGAGCGACGAGCAAATCAGTCGATCGATGTAAGAAAAGAAAAGAAATGCTCAGTGTCTCCTGTTGGCTTTCAGAGGAGAACTCTCCATTGGCGTGGTGCTAGAGGGGGGGTTCGGCTCCACTCGAGAGGAAAGTCGAGGGCGGACTGAGCCCAAACTGAGCGCGCGAGGGAGGACCTCGCGAGGCAGGACCCGGCGCTGCGGGTCGCATCTGCAGTCGCGGCGCTGCCAATTTACGCGCGCTAATGTTCACAGCTTAACCGCTGAAATCAAGTCGCGAAAACACGTTATTAATTTTTCCCCGTGTCGCCCGCATGGTAGCGAACAATTAGTGATCGTTTAAGAAAAAAGCCCTGCGCTGTTCTTTCTTAATGCGATGAACTCGATTCAGGACAACTGCCTCGTTTGCATTTAAACGGTGCATTTATTTTATTTTATTTTTTCATGACGTAAGGTTTGTGTTCAGCTGCACTTGTTGGACACACGGCGGGAATTTATTTTGTTAAACAACGAAGTTCACCCTGCGTCACCCAACTGCTCTGCTGGAAACACATGAGAAGCGAGAGTGATAGTCACATATCGCAGTGTGTGTGTGTGTGTGTGTGTGTGTGTGTGTGTGTGTAACAAATGATAGCGGTTGCTCCCTACTTCACATAAACAGCTGGAATAAACATAAACAGTGAAGGTTGCGTGTGTGTGTGTGTGTGTGTGTGACAGACGGTGCCTGTGGCTTCTCCATCAGACCACCAACACTGAGCTTTACAGTGGAGACTGAGGCAGCTGTTTGAACTGCACTGGTGAGCCAGACTACATCAAAAAATAAATCAATAAATCATCAGTTCTGTGACATCATGATGCTAAAAACCACACCTGCTTATGCAAACATCTGGATTTTCAATCAACCAACCAACCAATCAATCAATCAATCAATCAATCAATCAATCAATCAATCAACCAACCAATCAATCAATCAATCAATCAACCAACCAACCAACCAACCAACCAATCAATCAATCAATCCATCCATCAGGTTAGAGTTTGTACAATTAGCAGGAAACTCAACTGAACCCCCCAAGGCAGATTTCAGATTGATTTGTAAATAAATGAGCAACAAATTGTTATTTTCTACAACATGCCGTGCTATATATAATTAAAGTAAAACTTGGGGAAATTAATAGAACAAAAAAGACATAAAGGTCAAAAAGGCAAACCTACTATTACCAGAGAGAACACTAATGATAACACTACATTAGTATCATCATTATTACTCATGTCGTTGGCATTGCTAATAATACATAATACAAATAAATGAATGAAAACTAAAATAAAATGAAACAACAGAGTTTGGTGGAGTAGGTTTTGAGTCTGGATTTAAATACAGGACCAGAGTGCTGCTGTGGAGCAGCGTGGCTGAAAGCTTTGCTCCCCACAGTGCAACACAACAACCACCAAGAAAATAGAACGATGTGAACTAAACACAGGGACAATTGTATTTCTTAGCGTTGGAATTTTTGTGCTTGTGTTATCACTTTTCACCCCCGCAGCAATCACCTGGATCTTGCCTTTGTCCGCAGGGCTAGTGGTCGTGCTGCTGCTGCTGCTGCTGCTGCTGCTGCTGCTGCTCTTTTCAAGAACATGAGCATAATGGCTTTCTGGGTTTTAGCCCCGAGGTATAAAACCGACTGTGTTTCGCCCTCGCATTTGCTGGTGAAGGGATGAGGTGTCACCACCAGGACGAACAGCAGGCCAGCACATTGCCAGGAGCTCCCAGTGCGTCGAGACCGACTGTGCTTCTCTTTCAGCCCACAGGAGTGGGGCAGGGTTGGAGGTGAAGACTCGGCTTGAAGGTCACAAGTGGACAGTGGTGGTGTCTCTGTCAGAGTGCAGCGCAGCAGCAGAGGCTCCAGCAGTCCACCAGAGTCCTGCTCCTTCATCCTTTCAGCCTGAAGCGGTTCTCCTGTGAGGAGGGTGGAGGTTGTCCACGGTCGTCTCTTCCTGTCCCACCATGAGAGAAGTTTTGATATTTAAAGGTCCAGTGTTTGTTTGTTGGTTTGTTTAAACAAGAATCAACAAAATTACTGGCCTGCGGAATGATGTCAAATGTTTTGGGACACCCTGTGTGTATGTGTGTGATGTGATGCTCTACACCAGGTGATTCAGCTCCCCTAGAACCTCACAGGAAATTAGTTTATCACCTTTACTTCTGTTGATGTCTGAAACAGCAGCACATCAACTGTGATTCATCATAGAAAATGGACATTTCTGAGCGTGGAGTTTGATCTGTGCTGCTGACCTCCTGCCTGTTGGTCCAGATCAGCCCCTTTGTTGGTTGGCGGGGCTTTAAAATAATAAAAATAATAATTAAAAGGCTCATCTCTGGACAGCTGGGGTGTGTGTGTGTTGTCATTGCTGACCACCTGCTGTTTGCAGCTGCAGTCCCCACTCAGCACCAAGGGACGCCGCCAACTAATGTATACTCAAACAAACGTGTCACAACTAAAGTCATCACATGATCACTGTTGCACTCACCCCGTCTCCAGCTGAGGACCATGGCCTCAGATGTGGAGGTGCTAATCCGATTCCCAGCTGCTTCACACTCAGTCGCAAAGCACTCCAGCGAGCTGCAGGTCTGTGTATGATGAGGCCACACAGATCATCACATCGTCTGCAAACAGCGGAGACAGGATCTTGTTTATCCGAGGTTCATCAGCTGAACAGAGCCTCCGCTCCAGCACCCTGGAGGAGACTTTACTGGGCCGACTGAGGAGTGAGACCCCTCAATAGCTGGAACACGCCCTCTGGTCTCCCTTCCTTAAGATGGGAACCACCACCCCCAGCAGAACCGCCCCCAATGTCCACGCAATGGTGCAGAGATGTGCCAACAAGGACAGTCCTCCACTCAGAGCTTTGAGGTCACTTGGATGGAATTCCTCCACCGCCCCGAGCTGTCGAACTGCCTCAGTGATTCCTCCCCCAGAGACTGGATGTCCTCCACCTCGGCACACCAGGTCTGCTTCCTGCTCTAAAATTTTAGAAATAAATGTATTATATTAAATGATTTTAAAATAATAACTATGCTGTATCAATACTCGTGTATTTTGGTCTGGAAGAGGCCTCCTGTGTATGCATTTCTAACAAACTTCATCAGTATTATATTACAAAACATTCCGCATCATTAGCACTGAATGTGGCATATTTATCCATTGTGTACCCTGCCCACGCCCCAAGGAAGCTGTGCTTGGGCCCCTCCCACCTGCTGGTATTGATCTGTTGTTTTGACTTGTTTGGGGGATTGGCTAATTAGCACCTGACCAGCTATTCTGCTCATTGTCCAGAATACAAAGTATGGAGACAGCAGCGGGGAGAAGGTCCTGCGTGTTGCATTGACTGAGTCAGAGACTATCGGGGCAAAACCAGACCTGTCATTACTAAAGGCCATGTCATGGTTGCTTGAGAACCTATCAGGAGGAGATTCTGTCTGCAATCCACAGAAGCAGGGTGACCAGAGACAAACTACACACTGCGGAGGTGCAGTCCGAACCTCAACCCAGTTTCAAACCTGTGGGCTTTGCTCGGGTGTGTTGCATGTGCTAGAGAGACCGACCCACCATGTGGGCTGACCTGGGGCAGATCTGATCAAGGTATAGGAGGACATCCCGCAGCCATCGCCATAAGCACCGTCAGTTACCGCTGCTCTCCATTCTATGTGGATTTGGCCCCAGTGTCAGATAATGACATTGTCTTTATTGTGAATATTGTTAGTTGTGTTATTCCCCTCTCTGCTGTCACAGCACAGTGCATTGTGCAGCTTCACTTTGCTCTGACTGCTCACCAGGGCCTAATGAGGATATCATGTTTGAGACAGAGACTGGTGGCCTCGTTTAAAGCCTCGACTCTGGTGTCTCTCAGAGGAGCTCATTGATCTCCCCTGTTTACACGTTGCCCAACACACACTCAGGCTGTCTTTGTGGTCACAGTTGCCACGGTGTCTAAAGGGCCTCACTTTAATCAGATGATGAGCCAAATGTGCATTTCCTCCCTTTGTGATGATGCACCATAATTGAGCCCTCGGCGCCCTGCATAAATCACCATCAGCTCCAACCACTGGCAACCTTCTCTCCACAGGGGTCTCCATCGAGATGGTTAGTCTCTGAAGATGCAGCCTCAGACTGACATTGTGTAGTATGTTGATATGTGTTGTCTAGCTTATGACAACGCTTGCCTTCCAATGGTAGAGCGGCTTAAGTACCCTTGGTTTCCCTCACTGCAGAGCAGAACCCCATTAGTATGCAGTGTAAACCAGCTTTCCTGACAACCAGAAAGAGACTAAAGTGTTTTATTGTATGCCACAGCTACAGTCAAGTAGAGGGACTGACTGGACGTGAATGAGTTCCAAAACATGACCACCAATTTCCAATGTAGGTTGTCCAGTCAGTAAGAGAGAGTGAAGGAAATAACATTGAGAATGCTGAGGTTGGAGTCTGGTGAGGTCTCACTGGTGTTGGTGGAGCAACTGCAGTTTATCCTTCAACTGTAAAAGATGGATAAAAACAGGACTGCTCAAAATATAAGACTAAGTAAGTAATAATAATAATATCATAACAAAATAATCAATAGCAAGTCAGTCCAGTCAGTTTACTCGCTGTGGAGCTCAAGCTGCCTCCTGTCTTGCTTGGAGTAGAAAGAACATGGAACATAACCTTTCACTGCAATGCAAATGACACAATCCTCTGCAGAACCATCACACACACACACACACACACACACACACACACACACTGAATACCTCTGCCAAACCGGGGGCTTCTGTGCTCATCATGTGGATGTTTGTTGGCTCCCTTAGGTGCTGATGACTTCATGTCAAACATTCACATCCACAGTGTGGTGAGTTAACATTTCGCTCATGAGACATCAAGCACATGAAGCACAATAAGGCCAGCACCACATATGCTTAATGACTCATTATGAACACTAATCCCAATACGCATATGGATATGAAAACTATAATTCTCACGGCTCGGGGACTGAAGGCTAATACAATCCCACGTTCTCCCGAGGAAAAGGACAATAAAACTCACTGAACAGATTGGATATGCAGCGTTAATACACCTGACCTTTGGGTTTACACCGTCAGACAAAACGAGAAGATGAGGACAGAAAAAAAACAAGAGCAGGAAAAAAAAAACCCTGCTTTATCCTCATTGCCACCTTCGCACTTCTCCCATTTTAAAACATAGCTTGTGTTTCTTCTAACATCCCAGTGTAATCAGCCAACTGTCTAAAGCAACACACATGGATCTTCAAAGAGTCATGAGGGCTGCACAGGAGAGCGGTCTTCACACGGGTCTGATTGTTGACAGCTGCCCTCCCCCACGCAGGTTGTACATGCAGCTAATTGGACTGATCAAAAACATGGCAGCGGCTCAATGCAGAAGCATTACAGCTAACTGGCTGCTTAGTGCACTTTCATAATGACACGGATAAAAACACCACAAACACAACCAGGACCAGACAAACCGTCTCGCTGCCTATTTGAATTGTGCCATAAATTGTACGGAAGCACGTTGCTGCCATCCTAGGAGGAGAAACAGGGCTGAGAATCACGTTGCAACGTGAAACTATCAGGTTATCTCCTGAAAATTTCACGTTATTTTGTGAAGGTTTCACATCTTACCGTGAAAATGATCACGTAAAAACGTAAAAAATATCACGTTATTTCTTCAAGCCATCAAAGAGAAAAATACAACAACCATTCTTGACCGCAAACAAACAAACAAACTAAACGAAATTACGTCATTAAAATGACGGCTTACGCGCTTCACACCATTCAATGGAAACACCTGCAAATCGCAATGGTACTTTTATCAAGATTGGAGAAATATTGCTGTTAGACACATGGAAATGCAGCTATAGTGCCTCTTCAGTTTCAATGTGCCCATTAACCTTAAGACCGGACATGGACATGGACATGGACATGGACATGACATGGACGTGGACATGGACATGGACACGGACATGGACATGGACGTGGACATGGACATGGACACGGACATGGACAGGCTATTTCTAGATGAAGACCATTTACAATCCAGTAACAGTGGCCTATCACTCTGTTATAAACACACACTGTTGATGTGACACAAAAATTACATATATGTTTATATAAACTGTCATATGTATAAACTGCATGGACTTCGAAAGGGAGCCAATGCAAAAATAGACAAAATGATTTATTTTTTGGAGTCTATGATGAGATACTGAGTGTGTATGTTTGAACAGCTGTTCAGAGTCACTCTGGTAAACGATTCTTCTCCTGAAGTCCAAGCACTGGAATCTTCTTGTCAACTGTGATGAGAAAAACGACCTGCTGCATTTTATAATGCAGGCATGATCTTCTTTCAAGCAGCCAGGCGTGGCCCAACCGCTGCTCACACCAGCCCAACTCTTCATTTTATGTAAACACAGACATGGAAGGTGTGTATTGTTTTCGTTTTTTTCTTGTTTGCATAATAAATGTGAACATGCTGAGCGTGTCAGATGATGAAGCTGGTTTATTGGGTTGCAGTGCCAGCTACTCGTCAGCTCCATAAGAGCCCTGCATGCTCCTGATGGAGAGCAGCACGGTGCAGCAGTCCTTGCTCTGCAGCGTTAGAGGTCAAGCACACAGCTGATGGCAGCAGAATGGCTGGAGCCACGGTGGACAGTCAGATCAAACACATTCACAATGAAGACAAATATTGGCCGAGACACCGTTTAAAAAAGAGATGAGACGAGAGGAGGGAGGGTCAAGGAAACGCCGGCGGTTTAAATTTTATTTATTTATTTTTTTCAAAACCAAAACCTTGTTAGGTATTCAGATCAGGTGGAATTGTGGAGTGGAACCGAATGGGAAGGGGCTGACGTGACACCGAGGCTCACTTCAAAGCTGACAAAGCAGCAATCTGTCGTACTGTTAGGAGCATTTCTGATCCCAGCGTCGGCGCTAATCTCACTGTATGCCTTTGAAGAGGACGCAGCGGCTTCCTTTCATGCTGCTTCTCCAGACACATCAACGTCAGTGATGGAATGTTTTTCCTACCGCAGCTGGAGAGAGACGATCCTGAACTGTGTTCATATCAAGCAAAAAATTATCCTTTGTAGTTGTATGCATGCGTGTGTATATGTATGCATGTACTATGAGGGCTATAACCATGCTACTACCAAAGGTCAGATGGAGGAAAGCTTGATATGAGCGTGTTGTCCAATTTCTCCATAAAGAGCAGTGCTGGCCAAGCTGGCAGTGAAGAGTCGGATCACACCAGCCTGCTGCACTCCTGGTTTACTGTAGGCCTACAATACGTATAGGTGCTACCCAGAACATTAGAATACCCTGAAAAGGTTGTAGTATTTCTGCAATTCAACTTAAAAGGTGAATGTGACATATTATATAAAGGAATAATATGCAAATCAATATATTTCAAGTTTTTATTTTTTTGCATTTTGCTGATCAGGTCTTGCAGCTTAAAAAAAACAAACTCTAATTTTATAATAATTTTCTGAGTTTGTGGCTTTGTGGTTTTAATAAGCTGAAAATCTTAATCAGCAAAGTTACAATAAGGAACTGCTTGAGATGTCAATTTGCGTTGAATGGCTCAATAAAATGTGTTGCTTTCATCTTTTATGTTAAATTGCCAAAATAAAACAACTTTTATTCGATATTCTAATGTTCCGGGTCATGCCTGTAGTTCCCTGGCTCTGTTTATCCATCTCCAAAGTGCAGGATTCTAAAAACTGCTCTAAAAGCTTCGGAGAATCATCTGTGACCAGCGTGGCAAGGTTTAACTCTTGTAACTCATAAAGTATAAAGTGGAGATTTCTGTTGCACTCGAATGCAGGACAGTTTCACTGAAGCAAGTTCACAAGTGAAAATATCACATTCTGTTGTTATCAGGAAGAATACCGCTATAATGGAGAGGTGGAGGCTGGCGGCGCAATAGATGGATGGATGTATGATAGATAGGTAGAGAGATAGATACTGTAGATAGATGGATGGATGGATGATAGATAGGTAGGTAGAGAGATAGATACTGTAGATAGAGATAGATGGATGGGTAGATAGAGATTGATGGATAGATAGATGGATGATGGATGGATAGATGGATAGATTGAGGGATGATAGATGGAGCTGGATGGATGGATGGATAGATGATAGATGGAGCTGGATGGATGGATGGATAGATGGATGATGGATGAATAGATGGATGGATGGTTTGGGATTGTGATTGCATGTATTTGGTGTTGATGTTCTGATGTTTGTTTTATTGTCCTCTGCGGCTCCACGCCCACAAATTCTCCCTCGAGGGACAAATAAAGTTCATTCTTGTCCACTGCGTGGTCGTTATCTATTTTCATATTTCCGTTACAATGTCACCTACCTGTGAACCACTTTCCGTTTTCTTTACGTCGGCTGTTTAGAAGACACAACAGGTCAAACACAAATTTCCTCGATTTATTTGTTTTGCGAAGCGTACACAAATCACCACGACATTGGATGAGAGGCGGCGGAGGAGCGCAGCTCTCCGAGTACAACTGAGGGAGGTGCACTTGAAGAAGTCACACCGACATCGTGCACATTCTGAAAGCCCCAAGATATTGACAAACTCAGAGGGTTCATCGTGAAAAGAAGAAGAAAGCTCCTCCCAGCAGTGGCAGGTGAGTGAGGACTGTCTCTACATTTCAAAAGAAACGTGACTGGATTTAGAAACATATATATATCTCATACATAATCTCAATATATTCATTAAGATATGACTGACATCATTAAAATAGAAAATGCTAAAACAGCTGCTGCTTTAGCATGTAGCTGCTCGGACAATCAGACAATGTTTATTTTAGCGACATGGTGAAGAATATCTTGCTGGAGCTCAAACTGAGCATCAGAGTTTGGGAAGAGAGAAGATTGAAGTGAGTCGTGACATTGCTGTGAGTGCAGCCAATGATTGTGTGGCACAAACACCAGTCTGGTCCATCTCCTAATAAAATGGCCAGTAAGTGCAACATCAACTGGGGAATCATTAATAATATCTATCATATCACTGCGCCAGGTCAATGATTGTCACCTTCATCCCGGTGGTCCGGCAGCACGATTGAGCGCCCTGAGCGATAGACAGCATTACATCAACCAAACCGCCGCCACTCAGCGGTACAGGCATATGTTGGTGCTCTGGTAAAGGTACATGTAGGCGTCGCAGAAGAGGCGCTTGGCCACGCCCCTCATGTCCCTGGGCACCTGAGCCGCCAGCTCAGTGGGAGACATCTCGAGGTAGGTGCTGACCTCAGGGCAGGCGTGGACCGCTGGGATGTTGTAGCCATCGCCCTCTCCTGAACACACACACACACACACACACACACACACACACACACACACACACACACACACACACACACACACACACACACACACACACACACACACACATGGTCTTCATGAGGCCCAGAGGTCCCTGCCAGAAGAACAGTGCAGAGGAGGAGAGAGACAGAGAGAGAGAGAGAGAGAGAGAGAGCTGTGGTCTCACCTGATCGGTCGGCCATGCTGTCGAAGAAGATCCAGTCTTGGCTTCTTGGTCCGTACTTGACAAAGGACACGTAGTGGCTGGTCTCGATGCAGAGCACGGCAAACAGCTCCAGCTTGTCCCTGGTCACTGGGTGGGACGTCTTGTGTCCCAGGTAGCCTTGAGGGACGCTGACAGGAGCTCTGTGATGAGCCCGGCGCTGACTGTGGTCATGGACCTGAGGAAAACCAAGGGGAGAAAAATGAAAATATAAGTTGATTGTGAAAGCATTGCGCACGTGCACGCACCCACATATGCGCGCGCGCACGCACACACACACACACACACACACAAATATGTGTATGTATGTATATATATATATCTTCACTATTATATCCATCACTATAAGAAACTACATATACAGTATATATATCTAATAGTGATGGATAAAAAGTGAAGTTGAGGTACTTGGTCCATCTGAACTCTTCATCTGAATCCCCTCAACACCAACCACTTCCAATCAATATAGCTTTGAAGGTACTAAGTGGGCAGCCACCCAAAGGGAGAAGCACCTGAGCCGAGCACGTCTTGCAGAAGAATTTGAAACCGGCGGAGCTGAAAACAGGCTCTGTGAAACAGTCGGTGCACTCTTCCTCTGCCAGCTTTCCACACAGGATGCACTCCTGAGGTCCTGGAACGCCAGACACCAACGTCACTTCACGCCTCTGCTCTTATCGTTCCCGTTGCAGGATGTGAAGCCTACCTTCAGACAGAAGGTCTGTGATGTCGAGCTCCAGAGAGGGAACGATCTTCTCAAACATCTTGAACTTCTTGCCAAAGCGGGGCATCTGGAGGATGAGGCACGACGGCACCTGCAACAAGCAGAGCACAATGTGTTGGGCAGCGGCGCCAACATCACCTGCAGGAAGATCATCTCCCAAGCTTGGTGATTTACGATTGTCACCGGTTCAGTCACAATCAATGACTGATTAATGCATTCACTGGAGATCTTCTCCTAGGAATAATAAAGTGGTTGTTGATTCAAAGCAGATATGCTCAATGTGTTCTGAACCATCTGGATGTATTGTTTTATTGACTTGGTTGACTGTTTAAGAACAATTGAATCCCTTCGCTACTGTTATGACTCTGAAGGGGGTGTGAGCGGGTACATTTCCTTTCATTATCTGTGCCTGACTTGGGGTGCCAGCTGCTCAGCGAACCCAGTGGAGGTGAACAGTGCAGGTCTGCCTCCCTCAAAAGCCAGCAAATACCCAGTGCAACAACTCCATCATGCTCCATCATACAATTTTGACTTTATTCTCGAAATTTCACTTTCATACTAGGAATTTCGACGTTAACCACAAAATTTCGACTTGGATCTCGAAATTTCGATGTTAATCACAAAATTTCAACTTGAATCTTGAAATTTCTACATTATTCTTGAAATTTCGATTTGATTCACGAAAATTTCGATCTTACAAAATTTCAACTTTATTCTCGAAATTTCAACTTCATACTTGGAATTTCGACATTAATGACAAAATTTCGACATTAATCACAAAATTTCGACTTGAATCTCGAAATTTCGACATTATTCTTGAAATTTCGATTTGATTCACGAAAATTTCGATCTTACAAAATTTCAACTTTATTCTCGAAATTTCAACTTCAATCATGATATTTTTTAAAAAAAATTTTAAATGTAAACTTTATTCTCTGAATTTCAACCTTAATCACCAAATTTCGACTTCATTCTAGAAATGAAAACTTGGAAAAAAAAAGTCAAATCATGATTAATTTTCTCTTCTCGTGGCCCTGATTCTCTTCTGTACAAGTCCAGTGCCCTCACCGCGCACACACTTGAAAGAGATTAAAGCCATTTGACGCCGTCTGCACACAGAGTGTCAGAGAAGCGACGCTCACCTCAGCCAGTTTGAGTCCCGCATGGTAAAACGAGTGCTCCAGCAGCTGCTGCACAGTCGGCAGCAGCAGGTTGTTGTTCTGCTCCAGGAAGATCTGATAGCAGTAGCTCTCCTGCACCTTCCCAGCCGCTGATCTGATCAAAACAACAAGCTTTCACTCAAGTGTTTGAAATTAGGAGTGTAATGTTTAGGACTGTGGCTGCGGTGCTCTAACTGTACAGTTTGAGGAGAGGCTCCAAAGCAAGGATGTGTTGCATGATGACAGTGAGGAACTCCTCCGGATCTGAAATGACACGTTCACATTGCCGTTAACGTGACATCAGGTGCTGTCATGAAACTTTTCTGTCATTTGAGTAAATAAGTTGTTTGCTAGAAAAAAAGGTGAATCGTGATTAAAAGAAGGGATCAAGGTATCAGAATGGTAAATGCTTGTGATAATGCAAAGAGAGATCTGGGGTGGCGGGTGGGGGGGATGAAGGCAATCTTACTTGTATTAGTGTTGATAGCTTGAACATTATTGTTTAAAGTATAATATAGTGTTGATTGGATTTATTTGATTTATTTATTTATTTTGAACATGAAGGAAAATGAGAAAATAAAAGGGATGCAAAACCAAAACATACGAAAACATTTTTTTTTAAAATAGGATAAGTAAGCAAACACTAGTGAAATATAAATTAAAATAATGTTATTCATGTCCGAAAAGGGGTAGGAGGAAGTATAAACTTATGTGTACCTACCACTAAACTCAAATAAATATACAAACTTATGAACTAAATTAAGCTTATACAACTCCAGTCATAATACAGTGCAGGAATTCAACTGTAAGAACACTGGAGAAGATTTGTAAGTCTATATATATATATATATATATATATATATATATATATATATATATATATATATATATATATACATACATATATGTATATATATATATATATATGTATATATATTAATATAGATATAGATATTCATGTATGTCATGTATGACATCATGAATAGAATGATTGTAATAATAATTATAAATAGTATAAATAATAAAACAACAACAACAAAAATAATAACAACAATAATAATAATAATAATTATAATAATAATAATAATTTATTTTTAACTTTACTTAAAGCATAAGTGTGTAATATTAGGAGATTTTTGAAGAAGAATCACAATTTAGATTGCAGCATCTTTCAGTCTCTCCCCCTCCTGAGCTTGCCGGTGAGCTACGGTGGATACCTTGTCCACCTTCTTCTTCGCTGGTTTATTTGAAGACGTGCAGTCACCCTAATTGTGAAACATGCTGTCAGGCAGCTGGATTGTCCACACTAGGCTTCCTTAGGAATCTGGCGGGAGCGAGAGCCTCGATCAACTCTGTCTTTTATTCATGTATTTACGGGCGGTATATGCAGCTTTTACACAAACAAAGATGACACACCAAGGCAAATATCACCCAGTGGACCTTTAACATGAACTGCTGCACTTCATACAGACCTTTCTCATCTGTGGTGAACGAGTTGCTGTAGCCGTTTTTCTGCAGTTGCTGTCTGAGATTCATGATGTGCTGCCCGCGGACGAAGCCCTCACTGCAAGTGCAAGTGGACAGTGGGTGTGATGTAAACATCATGAACATGATCCCTCACAAAACGCATGCCTTGTAGAGAGAGAGAGAGAGAGAGAGAGAGAGAGAGAGAGAGAGAGAGAGAGAGAGAGAGAGAGAGAGTGAGAGAGAGAGAGTGCATGCACGCACCTGCGGAGGGGGTTGACAATTTGATGGAGCAGCGTCCTCTGGATGGGGATGTCCTGAGGTTCAGTTGACTTGAAGAGCATGGAGTCCAGCACAGAGGTGCAGGAGAACAAGCTGAGTGAGAGAGAACACAGGCGAGGATCTCACTGAGTTTACTCCAAGTCAAGACCCGGGGTTTTATTTGGATTGCAGCATTCTCATGTGAATTGCAATAGAAACTATTTAGCAGAGCATGTAGCACATGTACATTCACATAACGTTTAATATGTAAATATCTCGCTTTTTTTTCTGTACATACTTACAAATATTTTATTTTTGTCTACAGGTACTACCCAGAACATTAGAATATCCTGAAAAGGTTGTTGTATTTCTGCAATTCAACGTAAAAGGTGAATGTGACATATTATATAAAGGAATAATATGCAAATCAATATATTTCAAGTTTTTATTTCTTTGCAGCTTAGAAAAAAAATCAACTCAAATTTTATAATAATTTTCTGAGTTTGTGGCTTTGTGGTTTTAATAAGCTGAAAATCTTAATCAGCAAAGTTACAACAAGTATGTTAAATTGCCAAAATAAAACAACTTTTACTTGATATTCTCATTTTTCTGGTAGTACCTGTATATCTTCAGTTAATATAATTCTTGAACTTTTGCACTGTAGCCAATTTCTTTTTTCTTTTTTGTTGTTACTGTAATTATGCAAATGTTCCCATCGTGGGATCAATAAAGCTATATACTGGTTTGCAAGCTGTTGGCTAGTAGGTATTTTTTCATCAACTCAATCAAGCTTAAGGAAAATTGACTCATGATGATGATAAATTATCATTAGTTATTTGGTTTTCAACAATTAAAACAACCTTTTTAAAAATGCACGCAGACACGCACACACACACACACACACACACACACACACACACACACACACACACACACACACACACACACACACACACACACACAAGCGGTCAACAGCTTGGTGTGTCCAGTGTTTTGACTGCTAGCGTGTGTATCTTTCCTACCTGAAAAGCGCAGCATCCATGTAGCAGGAGTTGCAGTGGCCTTGGATTCCTCGCATCCGTCCAATCAGAACCTGATCAACCTGCTCTGCGCTGACGGGAGGAACCGTTTCTAGCCTTCCTGCGGCGCTCAACTCCATTTCAAACTCTAAGACAACAAGGCATAGTCAGCGCTGTCGCTCAGTCCATCCACGCTACTACCTGGCTACAAATGTAGCACTGCCCTCTGCTGGTCACACACTTGAAACACTACAAATGAAGTGTTTCATTCCGCTTGAGTTGAAACCGCCTCATCATATGTGCCTGCTCAACATAAGCTGACCTGCTGAGGGACAAGCAACTGACTTGTCCATCCAAGTAGTGGAAATAATGACAAATGGGAAATGCATAGAAACTAAAACTCAAGTGAAAAGTCAAACACATGCAGTTAAAATGACAAACGCCTTCACAAAGAGCCAACAGGTCCAAACTGAAAAGTGCGGTGGAGAATCCGACTAGCCAATCCGAGTCCTGGCGTTTTCTCATCCTCTTACCGTGATTGGCTGGCGTGCTCCTAAACCGTGAGTCGGGACGGCAAGCACTGAGCTTGACGAACATGGCTCTCCTTGGCAAACAGTCAAAGTATTGAACTCCTTTGAAACGACCGTCAATCACTCCCTTCTCTTCTTCCTGGTGACAGTTGCAAAACATCAGTGGGGTCAATTCCAAAACGCTTCAATGAGCACAGGCTCACCTGTTTCTATTGTTGTATAAACAGCATGAGAGAAACAGCTCTTACAACCCAAATAAAACAAAGTACAAATATAAATCTGTTTACGAAAAGGTACAAAAACTATTTCTAGACAAGTATATGGTTAGTGTTGGTTGGTAGTATTGGATAGTTATGTAGTATTTATGTGTATATATTATGTATTCATATGGATATCTGCGTAGTGTATGAATATGTCATACTATATTTTGCAATATTGTGTTATATTATGTTTATATTTATAAGGATATGTATGTTTTTATAATTACATGTTTATATAGATATTTATGTAGTGTCTAGTTGCTATACATTTATATGTGTGTGTTTATATATTATGTATTTATATGGATATCTGTGTCGCAATATTTGGCCATATTTTGCCCCAAACTGAAGAATAGTTAAAAGGGGGCAGAAAATTTAAAAAATATGTTTTTTTTTGTTTTTTTTACTTCTTCCTCCTCCTTTTTCCAACTGTGTGCGTTGTTTTGTCTTTTTTTTTTTGCATGTAATGTTTGTCGTACATGTTCGAAATAAATGTATTCAGTTAGTCAGAGTTGGAACAATATTTAAACCTGCCAAGTCTTCCTACTCAGTAACATGGATTTGCATGTGATGGTTTGGTGATGTACATATACTGTATAAAGTACAGGGTGATATCAACTTTGATGTTTATTAACATCAATCGAGACCTAATTTTTGTAAATGCTGACCTTTGACCCCCAACAAACAGGAAGTGAGCTATTTTCACTTGTTGTTATTATTATCATTATTATTATTATTATTATTTCTAGTAATAAATAAATGAATAAATGAATGTATTTTACCAGCTCTAGTCCTGCCATGGTTTCCGGTATCCCCGGCAAGTTTCCAATCCAGCGGACAGTGCCGTATAACTTCTTTGCATCCCAAGTCAACTCAACCAAAGTGCCCAAACTTATATCGGTGTACAAATCCTCTTCCTGTTCCATCGGCGGGGAGTCCACCTCGCTCTCTTGCTCTGCAACGAAAGGTTTATTCGGACTCAGTCGTGTCACTCGTGGGATAAATGCTCTAAACGTAGCAACAGTGTTGGGTTAGAAGTGCTCAAACCTGAAGGCACCTCCCCTTTAGCGAGCTGGTTCAGTGGAACTTCCATCTCACCCCCCCTCATTCCGTTGTCATCCGTGTCCTGCGAACAGTCGCGACAAACAAGCGAGACGCAACGTCACGGTCGGAGCCTGGCACTGACGGCGACAGAGCTTCCATTTCCGCTTTGCTCTTTTCTTTGCATTATTACTTGGAAATGAACTCACAGTGGAGATCCGGACCATCGTCTGTCCGTCTTTCTCTTGTATGTCCATCACCATTCCATGCCGCAGTTTATTAGTCGTGAAGTAGGTAACCCTGTCCCCGACAAACAGTTCTTCGGTGTTGGGGTGTGCGTAGGCTTCGGCAGTGGGAGGAGGGGAGGAGCTCTGGGCCACTGGTATGATTTGGGAGAATGGCACAAAAATGCCACAATGTTGCTGGCAGGAAAAGAACTTTTTGTAATGGTGGCTTCCATCCGAGCTCCCCTTGCCTATGTCTTTGCCCTGTGAAATCAAGTCAACAATGAAGTCATAATGCGGTGGTTTTTCAGCCTTTCCACTTCATAAGCACTCAGTCTCACCTGGACCCTTGTTCTAATAAAACGTAAGAAAAAGAACCGCTGAAATCAAATGGTCACTTGAGCAGAAAGAAGCAGGAAGTCAAGCTTTCAATGTGGATGAAAACTCTAGCAGTCTTTTGACC
This sequence comes from Nelusetta ayraudi, assembly GCF_046127955.1. Taxonomy (NCBI): domain Eukaryota; kingdom Metazoa; phylum Chordata; class Actinopteri; order Tetraodontiformes; family Monacanthidae; genus Nelusetta; species Nelusetta ayraudi. The sequence goes on from NW_027466134.1 coordinate 5,270,646, forward strand.
AAACTCATTTGCAGAAGTCAGACGTCACTGTTGCAGTGCATCCAAAGCAACAGCAAAGGCTGAGGATTGGTTGAATGTTGAGCAGAGGTGTGGACTCCTGATGCACACAGGACAAGAAGGTGCAGGCCAGGCAGGCCCGTCCACTCCTTCACAGTGCGGCCTCAAGCCAGGGAACGACAAACACTCAATGGCTCTTTGTCCATGCTATTAGACGACTAATTAATCTAGGAGACTAATTAATCTAGAGAATCTTGAAATCTTTCAAACGAGTCATTATTATGACTGAGAAGTTGTAGTCGAGACGGCGACCGAGACCTTGTCAAGACCACAGAGCATTGAGATCCAGACCAGACCAAGACTTTATATATCAGAGAAAAATAACAATAAAACGGAAGAAAATGACCCGTATCTTTTGTAAATTCAACTTTGCTTCTGAATTGAACAGCAACATCTCTTTTCAGCAAGGAATCTTTTAACCATTTTCTGCTTTGCCAACTATTTTGAACCATTTTCAGAAAAACTTTTCTTCGTAAAATTAAACGAAATAAGGCGGCAGGGTGTCACTCTGGATGTCACCAACAGAGCATAAAACTCTTTCAACTTATCTTATTACCATTGTATATATCACATCATTCTCATCATTATCATTGCAGTGTTGGCTGAGTCTCGACTGGTCTGGATCAAAAATCCCCAGAGTCCCCAGAGTCCGAGACCCTCAACAAGTGGTCTTGAGGAGGGATCAATAAAGTTTCATTGAATTGAGACCAAGACCAATCTCCAGTACTACAACACTATGATCGACTCAGGAGCATAGCAAATTTTAAAGGATGGTATCAGCAGTAAGAAACTATTTGACTGAATATAAATCAGGTTGTAGAAAAACTGTTTAAATTGTACAATTTCACTTCTACAAACCCCAACTGAATTCACTGCTTGTGAATCACTGTAACAGAGAACTATTTTCACAGTAAATCAGGTGATAAAAAAAAGAACTTTTAAACAAAATCAAGATCTTCAGGGAGAAAAACACGTGAATCCTACCTGCAGTTCAATGCCGAAGAACCTCCCTGACAGGGGAGAGGAGAACGTTGGCTCCGTCAGACTCCCAATGAAGCGAATGATGCCTTGGACCTTCTCTCCATCACTGTACACAGTGACTGCAGTGTCCACAGCGAGCTGCTGTGCTGCCTGGAGAGCATGTCGATCTGTCAACCACTTCAGCCTCTCTGCATTACCGTCCACGGCGTTCAGCAGCTCGGCCTCGTCCACACTCAGCTCCCGCAGCAGGTCAACCTCCAGGTCATAGGACAACGCCGACAAAGCATCCGCGACGAATACAGACACTTTCTTTGGCTGCCTTCTACGTGTGGTTAGAGCTGTGTACGTGTTAGAGTAGCATATGCTGCCAGGTTTGATGTGCGCTGGGTACTGAGGTTGCTTGATGATGATGAAGTACTGGTGAGGTCTTGCTGCCATTGCTTCACTGGGTCAGAGGATGATGCACCTTCCTACACACACAAAGTGGGATAAGCACAGGCTGGTTTTTCTTTCATTTTCACGACTATTGACATTGTAGATTGTCATCACTCAAGGCATCGAAACTGAATGAACACATCCACTGGAATATGGATTCAACAAACAAAAAATTGTGAAATCACTCAAACAAGTTTTATATTTTAGATGATCAAGAATAGCCACCCTTCATATAAAATATATACAACATCACATATTTAGGATTTTTTTTTTCTTTCGTCACATTAATCCACATATCCTGCTCATATATTTCATGTGTTCAGTGTGCATCTGCAGTGTAGAAAGCAGTCAAGATAAAGAAGAAACAGATGTGTCAACACTGTTGACTGCTAGTGTATACATATAAAGTACACGGTGGCATCAACTTTGCACTTTCCTTCTCGCACACACACACACACACACACACACACACACACACACACACACACACACACACACACACACACACACACACAACGACGCTGACTGACCACAGAGAGTGAATGTGAAACTGATAATTAGCTAGCTAATAATGCGATCCCCTGATAATATTTTCTGCCTTGAATTGTTACATTCAAGGCAAATTAACGCCACACTTGTTCACCTGTTAGCTTTAGATTTCACCTAACTTGCTTCCTTTCTTTCTTACTTACTACTGTCGTCGTTCGTGTCCCCCGCTGCGTTTTACTTTCACTTCCCTTTTCTCGTCATTTCGCAGTCGGTGTCTGTGACTTTCCAAAGCTTCACAACTCCAATTAGAGACAAACACAAGCGGCGTCGGCACACGGTCGACTACCGGCCTAAATTCTGCACAGTATTAGCTTTATTTTAATCTGATCAAGCAGCAGACGCATAACAGGTTGTGTAAAGTTGATAAGCGTTGACGACCAATAACAACTACGTGGTGTTTGTTGTTGTTGTTCCACAGCGTTGTCTTGCAGGCACATCAGCGACACCGTCCGTCTGTGTGCGTCACACAGTGACTCTTCTTGAAGTTGTAAATCCAGCGGTTTCGGAGAAAAAACAAACACGATTGTTATTTGAACGATAACTTTTATTTTGAAATTAAAAATTAAATTGCATTCATTTACGTTTTGGTAATCAGTTGGTTTTGTCTCCGATTGTGCAAAGCGCGCCGATGATGTGAGCCAGCGTTTTATAAACTAAAGTTGATTGATTGATATCACCATCGATAGTGAGGACAACTTAAACACACGATACAGACATTAGTACAAATTGATTTAAATGTTTACAGGCTGCATTAACATACCCCCCCCCCCTCCCCCCCCATTGTTGATTGACGTTTAGGTCCTTCTAAACCAACATAGTCGATCTTTACGCAGTGAACATAAAGGTTTAAGTCTTTGTTGGATTTCCAGGCGTTTGATGCAACCATGAACAAAGTTGATTCACGCTTTGTCACTTTGATCTTTTGGCATCAAGGTGTAAACAGAAGAAATGATCGAATTAAGCCGGGATGCTGATCAAATATCAAAAATAATACATCTGGGTCCCGAGAAGATATACTTTAGACAACAAATAATTTTAATCAATTAAAATCTATTTATACATACATATAGTTTTAAAATTAATTAATTTATTTTAATTTATTTTATTTTTTTTTAAATAGTCTTCAAATTAAGGCAAGTTTACTTCGATGAAATGGTCGCCTGTAAGTCAATCCTCCGGAAAACACTTCTCAGTGTCCTGTGTTCTGATTGGGCTGTTTGACATACGTCAACCGTATGCGCAAATAGGTTCGTCGCAGTGTGATGACGACAGAATCGAGTCGTAAACATGGACGAGAGAGAAGCGTTGAAGAGGCAAATCGAACTTCTACAAAGTAAACCTGCCTTTGTCTTTTATGTCAAACGACCTTTTCAAACTGAAGTGTGTCGGAACAGTCTTGGCATTTGGTCGCTACTGAGTTCAGCCCTGTTTAAAATGTGTATTTGTAAAACTGTACCTCCCCAAAGTGGGAAATATCTACTATCCGGCGATATTAACGGACGATATAAACTGGTGCGCGTGTGGATTCTATATTCAACGTTAGAGCCAAATTAATTGTCCACCAACTTAATGGTAACCCGGGTAACTACCATGTTATGTCACGTTACTGTGAGTCATGATTACATGTACGAACAAGGCTCGAGTCCCAACAAGTAGCGGATATAGATAGCGGTTATAAAGGAGCGAGTCGCGCGTGTCAGAAAACATCGACGCCAAGACAGCTGCTGAGAACAGCGGATGAAATTAAAATAGCTTGTCTGCTAATGTATGTATATATTAAATCTACAAATTGTTTTGAGAAACACTATCTTGTTGTTTACAACTGTAAAACACAGCTGTAACTGTACTGCACTCCACTATGTTTTTGTTTTTATTTTACATTTGCAAGTAATATTCTAACTCATTCTCTATTGTTCCCCCTTCTTTTCTTCTTCTTCTTCTTCTTTTTTTTTTTTTTTTAAAGATCTCATTGATAATCATAAGAGCATCCATGGTGACGCTCCCACTGGAAGAGTTCAGCAGAGGATGGTTGAGGCGTCCACGTCGACGAGAGCTCACGGCTCCTCTTCAGTCCATCCAGCCTCCTCCAGGATGGGACCGGATGCTCCTCAGAGCTGCGCCAGTTGGAGGAAAACCTACTCGCTGAAAAATAAGAACCCCCAGCCCTCGGTTAGACCTCCGTCCGTCGTCTCGACCTCCGCTTGTTCGGCTGTGTCCGGGGACGTTGGGAGGAAGGAGGAGGCAAAGAGTGTTGCAAGCGTCAGGGAGGTGAACACCGGGAGACGGAACACAGACGCTTTGGCTAAATCTAAAACAGACACGGCTCTAATGGAACATGCACATCAAAAAGGAGCGATTGTTTCATCGGCCGCAAGTTCTCAACACCAAGTGCTTCTCAGAGGGACTCAAAAACGTTCCCCTGGGGAGAAAGAGAAACAGAAGAAGGTTCCTGGAGCAGCTCCTACGTCAATGAGCTCCCAGCAGCTGCAGGCCAAAGCTTTGCTCATCAGTAAAACCGCCGGCGAGACTGAAAAAGCTGTCAATCCATCAACGTCAGCCAGCGTTGCAACACCGCCCGCCGCTCCGGTGGCCAAATCATCGAAGCCGCCCCCCTGCAAACCCGCATGTCGCAGCAGCCGCGACCACGTTGGCGCAGCTTTTTTAAGGAAGTCCCAGTTCACCTGGGTGAAGAAGAGGCCGGATGTGGGAGGAGCGGGGGAGAAACAAGCGAGCCGTCTGTCGCCTTCGCCAGTCAAAGCCGCGACTGCGTCGACATCGTCAGCCCAGGCCAGCGGTGGAAGCGTCCCCGTGGCCGCGGTGGGCAAGAAAACCCCTGGCAGGAAGTCCCTCCGCAGGCGAAGCCCCGGCGCCGCCGCCCCAAAGACCTCCAAGTACAGGTGGGTCTCCTCCTCCGCCGGAGCTCAGGCCAGAAGCTCCCGCAAATGGGCGTCGCCTAAACCCGCGACTCCTCCAGCGGTCAAGGCCGAGCCCCTCAGAAAAGCCAGAGCGGCCTCCAGAACGCCACCCTCTGTCAGCAGCCGGTACCGCTGGAAGGCTGCGTGTCAGAGCGCCACGCTGGCAGCAGAGGGCGCCGCAGCGTCCCGACGGAGATCCAGCGTCTGGCTCCGAGGAGGCCTTGCTGCTTCCTCATCTTCAGCCCAGAGAACCTCACACCTGCCCTCCTCTTACTCCTCCTCCTCCTCCTCCTCCCCCGGGGCGTTCAAGCTACGCAGCAAGATGAAAATCATCCGCAGGTCCGCCAGCAGGTGAGTGCAGGAGTCTCACCAACCCACACCAGCAAGCTTTGATTCCGCTCTTCCTTTGTTTCTCATTTTTATGGGGTCGGTTATTGTCAATTCTTTGCAATCAGCTTGTAAAAACAAACAAACAAAAACCCTTACCAACAAATTTGCACAATATGTACTCTCACATATATACACACATATATATATATATATATATATACATATATATATATATATGTATATATATATATATGTATATATATATATATATATATATATATATATATATATACATATATACATATTTTTATATATATATGTATATATATATAAAAAGGTACTTCCCAGAACATTAGAATATCCTGAAAAGGTTGTTGTATTTCTGCAATTAAACTTAAAAGGTGAGTTTGACATGTTATAGGACTAAAGGAATAATATGCAAATCAGTATATTTCAAGTTTTTACTTCTTTGCATTTTGCTGATCAGGTCTTGCAGCTTAAAAAAAAACCCTCAAATGTTATAATAATTTTCTGAGTTTGTGGGTTTGTGGTTTTAATAAGCTGAAAATCTTCATCAGCAAAGTTACAACAAGGAACTGCTTGAGATGTCAATTTGTGTGGAATGGCTCAATGAAATGTGTTGCTTTCATCTTTTATGTTAAATTGCCAAAATAAAACAACTTTTACTTGATATTGTAATTTTTACGGGTAGTACCTGTGTATACACATAATATCTCTCGGAATATTTGAAATACAAGGACTATAAAAGAACTAAAAAAAAAACCCCCACAACTAAACAATATTTGCTTTAAATTATTCTTCCCAATTATCATTATTCATTAATCAACCATGTATCCCTGTAATCACGAAATATTAACGCCTTCAATATTTTTAATGTACACTTTTCCAAATCAACTGGCGACTTGTCCAGGGTGTCACCCTGCCTTCGCCCTAAGACAGCTGGGATAGGCTCTAGCAGACCCCCGTTACCCTGAATAGGAATAAGCGGGTATAGAAGAAGATGATGATGATGATGATGATGATGATGATGATGACTTTTCAAATCATCCCTGAGCCTCATTAACTTTAACTTTATGGATTTACATGGCACTTTTCAGTCAAAAAGTTGCGTCTTGTTCTCCGCCCACAGCGGCTGCAGCCCCTCAGCAGCGAAGCTTCCACAGCGAAGCCGAGCTCACACCTCGCCGCTGAGGAGGACGCCCTCCAGGGAACTGGTGGCGTTCGGTCGACACAAGCTGAGGCGGCTCAACACGGCCCTCCCAAAGACACGTGAGTCTGTAGTGGTCATCATGTGCGTCCTTTCATTTTCTACAAACACACACTGCCAGTCAAAGGTTTGGACTCATCCTTCTTCTTGAAAGGCTTTTCTTTGATTTCCTTCCTTTCTTTGGTCGTCATGGAGTGATATGCAGTGTTAACTGCATCCACACTGCATTGGACTATAACACAGTGTCACACAGACACCTGGGTAACAACACAGAGCTCAATCATAGCACTGTCAGTCTGTCAACATGGGCTGTGTCTCAGTTCAGGGTCTGCATCCTTGGAAGGAAGCGTCCTCTGTCTGAAGGAAGCGTCCTCTGTCTGAAGGATGCGTCCTTCCAAGGACCCGGCCCAGAAGGACCGACCCAACCCCGCCTCCCCGATAACCACACGGGACGGTCTAGCCTTTGGCGTATTTCCTGGTTGCATCACCGCCGTTCCCTCCTGCTGGCCAACCCCGGAAGTGCATTTTCATAGCATCAAGCAAACCATTCGTTCGCCATCTAACAATGGCGTTGAATGTTCAAATCAGTAAAAATCCTACGTTAAAAACTGAATATTTGATGTGAAATTTCAATACTTTAATATATACGTGGTGTCTTTGCCAGTAGATGGCGCTAATTTCAGCCGACTTCCCAGGATCCCAGGATGCTTTGCAGCAGCACGCAGAGCATCGTGGGATACAGAAGGAGGTGAAGGATAGTAGCGGTGCAGCCTTGGTGCTAACAGTAGGGGGCATTTGGAGCGTCCTTCTGACTTTTGGGAATTGGGAGGAGCCTTTGCGCAGTGCTATGACTCAACTTCCTTTCAAATGCAGCCTTGGAAGGATGCAGAACCTGAACTGAGACACAGCCACGGTCACTCACCCCTGTTTTACACCAGAAGCGTCTGCAGAGCGTCAGCCGAGTGACCGCGTTGATGCTCTGCTCACGCTCCAGCAGCCTCCCACACAGGACGCGTTTTACGAGCAGAGCGTCTCGCGAAGCGGCTCGATCGGTTCACGCGAGGATTGCAAGATCGCGCGACAACCCAGGTAGTTTTCGTGTGTTTTTAAAGAAAACAACAATGAAACAAAACATCGATACTTCGAGACACTGTCCCAACAGTGTCTCGAAGTATCGATGTGTGTAAAAACGAAAAATAATAATAAACCGAACTGCTGGCATCATACAAAATGCAGGTATTTAAAGTATAGATGCATTTTGTTCATCATAGTTTGAGATTCAAAGTGAAATCTGTTTTTGTTTGACGGCTGACCTGAACAGCGTTGAAGCCGATGCGTCACGTTGATGTTTCACAGTAAAGTACAGCACATATAAATACAAAATCCAGTACATTGTGTGTTATGATGAAAATCAACCGGATCCACCGTGTTTTTACACCATTGACTTCCTGTCTGAACGATCCCACCTGCTGCGATTGACGCAGGAGGGACGCGGCAAGCGTCAAAGAATAAATTCTGGCGTTCTTTTCCAGCGGCTCGCGCTTTACTGCTTCTGGGACGCTTCTGAAACGCGGCCGCTCTGCGCCTGGTGTAAACCTGCTCATTGACTTTAGTGGCCGCGTTTCACTGCGTCGACGCGGACGCTCTGCTGACGCTCTGCAGACGCTTCTGGTGTAAAACAGGGGTCAGACTCGTGGCGATGGCGCTCGACGGCGGCGCTTTGCCCACAAGCTGCCTCGGATCAAAGAGCTCTCCGGCCTCGTGACTGTGCTACCGGCGACGTGCAGCAGAGGGCAGCAGCTCACACCTCATTGTGCCGCTGCCAGGAAGACTCTCCCCGGGGGAAGCCAGGCGAGGTGGAGAGGGGAGGAGGGGGGGGAGGGGAAGGGGAAGGGGAGGGGGGGAGCTAATTGATTGCCCAATTCAGCCATGATGGCAAACAAGTGCAGATAGGCAGTAATTTGCAGGGCTGCAGGCAGCCAGTGGCGCTGCTATCAAGCCTGGGCACCCCCCCCTCCCAGTAGATAAAAAAAAGGAGCTAATGCATAATTATCCTTTTGCAAATTGGATTGTTTTAACGAACTGTAGCATATAGGCCCAACCTGATGGAAAGCAATCATTGTTTTTACTGTCTCCCCCCCACCCATCCCCCCACCCCACACCCCCCTGCAGTCATGCTGCAAGTACCCGGGCGCTACTCACGCCCATCATGGTGTAATCTGCTGCACTCAATGGAGTCAGAAGACATTAGAGAAGCCATCACTATTAACATTAGGCTTTATTCACGCCGCTGGCCCTGCCAGCATCACTCTTGCACTGATTCCAGAGAACTCCAATCAGAAAAACACCACCACCACCACCTCCTCCTCCGTTACTCACTCTTTATCAGCACCTGTCAGGTGTCACGCCAAACACAGTGTCCTGAAGGCCCCTCTGACACTGGACACCACCGGCCTCGCTCATCAAACACCGGACACCCACGACGCACAGAGGGGGAAGAAGTTGTTGGAGAGCGAGAGGGAGAGCGAGGGAGTGAGCGAGCGAGCGAGGGCCGTCTGCGTCTGCGATAAGAGGCGCTAATAAAGAGCAAATTGAATTACTAATGACGGGAAGCCGAGTCCCTATAGAGGAGCCCGTTAGAAGGCAACCTTATGACCACTTGCACACGCGTGATAATACCCCTCGCAAACACAATGCGTCTTAATTTCCTCGCCGGATGGTCAGCTACGCCCCCCCCCCCCCGACCACCCTGCAAGCCCCCCCGAGCCTGATGCTTCTCCCGCCCCCACGCACTTATCTGTGCTTTAATTTAAAGAGGGCATAAACTCCCGGAAAGACGCTTTTTTTTTTGCAGCGGCGGCGGTGGCGGCGATAAAGAATTGAGAGAACGTGCGTGCCTATGTGCACGTGTGTGTGTGTGTGTGTGTGTGTGTGTGTGTGTGTGTGTGTGTGTGTGTGTGTGTGTGTGTGTGTGTGTGTGTGTGTGTGTGTGTGTGCGTGCGTGCGTGCGTGCGTGCGTGCCAGGAGACGGCCCGTGCTGCCCAAATAATCTAATAAAGCAGATAGACGTCAGAAACGGTCCTGAAGGCAGAGAGGGAGAGAGTGCTGAGTTGCAGCACCGTGCGCCTGGGCCGCCTCCTGGAGGGTCTCCATCCCTCCGTCCTCATCCCTCCATCCCTCCGCCTCATCCCTCCATCCCTCCATCCCTCCACCTCATCCCTCCCTCCTTCCCTCCCTCTCTCCCTGCTCGCTACGGCTGCTCATCCTCCCGCCGTGACTTTTTAACGCCCGGTGAGTTGACGCTCACTTTTTCCTCTTTGGAAATCACTTTCTCTTTTGACTGAGTCACTCTCAGTAGATTTAGGTGTCAGTTATTTCCCCTCACAAAAACAAAAGAAAAAAACAAAATTTCCGCAAGATTTCGGGTTGATTTTACGAGATTTGATAAGAATTTGTCAAAATTTTAGAAATTTGACTTTATTTTGCAAAAGACTGCCATCTCTCTCTCCCTCTCTCTCGCTCGCTCTCTCTCTCTCTCTCCCTCTCTCTCTCCCTCTCTCTCTCTCTCGCTCTCGCTCTCGCTCTCTCTCTCCCTCTCTCTCCCTCTCTCTCCCTCTCTCCCTGGTGGTAGCTCGCCCGCCACCTTTGCCCTCCCGGCCCGGCGTCAGCTTACCAACACCCTCCGCCTTCCTCCCCTCCACCAGCGAGTCATTACAACAGGAGGCCCCGCCCCCCGGGCTGTTGTTACCATTGCCCGCAGTGATCCCATTTATTTCACTCATAAATCATAGCAGCTCCTCTGCTCCGGGGGGGCCGCGCCCTCGCCGACATTTCACTTTCCTCTCTACTTTTTTTCCGGGACCGTGCGGACGCATGCCGTGGGGTGGGGGTGGGGTGCTGGGTGGCGGGGGGCGCTGCGCTCGCAGGGCACCGCTGCATCATAATGCTCTGTTTTGTAAATGGAGATCAGCCGAATGAATTTTCCGCACGTTGCTTCGAGCAAATGGAATCACGAGTACGCAATCTGTTTCTGCGCAGAGGTGACGACTGCTTTGTGTTGGTGCCCGTGTGGTTTGAAGTGTTTGCTGGGGTTGCTCCATGAAATGTCATGGCCACGCAGCGACACCTACGTATGTGCTTAAATGCTAACCGCTAACTATGCTCTGAAGATGTGCGACGCGACGCCAATGCATCACCGGCTGTGTTTCCATGACAGTTTTTGGCAAAATAAAAGCCACATTTCTTAAATTTTCCATAAAGTGCAGTTGTCATCATCAGAATCAGAGCACTTTGTCTGTTCGTGCTCCATTCAAGACTCTACATAGTGCAAATAAAATAGAAGCATGCAAAAAAAAAAATTAAAATAACAAGCAAAAAAAAAAAAGGGCGTTGTGAACGGCTGTAAACATTGTGCAAATGCAGCAGTGTGAAAAATAATCTTCCTCTGTGAAGACTTCTTGCACACCGGCAGCGAATTTCACCGGAGCAAAAACGCAGCTGTTTATTTTTTCCCCTCTTTTGTGTGAAATTTTGCGGCGGTGAAAAAGGCGAAGGGCAGTCACAATGATGTTGGCGCGTCGATGACGTCACATCGCAACTTCAGCAATGTTCTCTCCCTCTGCAAACGTGGAGCCGGTTCTGTATCAGTTGCATCAATAACAACGAGCTGGGACAGAAGCAAAGGAAACAGATGTGCTCAATCTAAACAGACGCCGTCACTGAGCTAACGTGGTTTCAATGTGTGTGTGTGTGTGTGTGTGTGTGTGTGTGTGTGTGTGTGTGTGTGTGTGTGTGTGTGTGTGTGTGTGTTGCCGTTTCTCAGAACTTTTCTATCGGCCAAATGATTTTATTTAGATGGTGCGTGCGTGTGTGTGTGTGTGTGTGTGTGTGTGTGTGTGTGTGTGTGTGTGTGTGTGTGTGTGTGTGTGTGTGTGTGTGTGATTGTCCCATCAGTTGCTTTTCCTCATACCGTTCTTTGAATGCCATTCCTGAGCGCTGTCACAGTATCGTCATCACAAACACACACACACACACACACACACACACACACACACACACACACACACACACACACACTTGCCCTTACGACACAGTCACACAGGGCCGTGCTGCTCATTCCTGGCCACTTTCTCAGGCTCTCTGTGTCCAACAGGTGTCTGTCTGCCTGACTGTCTGTCTGCCTCTCTGTCTGTCTGTCCCTGCTGCCTTTCTGCTGATTTGCAGATTTTCTTTCTTTCTCGTTCTTTTTATATCCGCCACCATTTGTCTCGCGCACAAACAGATGTGTGTGGGCCAAAGCAAACAAACAATGAGTATTTTTTATTTTTTTTTTGTATTTAACAAAAAACAAATGATTGCGTTGCCACAGCTATGAAGCTTATTTACCTTCAAAAAGAGACTATATACATACATATACATGAATTTAGATTCTTTTTTCTTTTTCTAAAAAAAACCAAAAAGTGGTATTTAGATGATATGAAGTGAAACTCACTGACTAAATGGGGAACCATGGTGACGCTGATCCAGTCCGTCAAGGTCTGTTTGGAGCCCAGAACCTCTTTTTTTTTTTTTTGCAGCCTTGCAAACTTATTAAAGGTACATCTTTTGATACAATGTTACATTTTAGATTGCATTGAGGGCAGACAAGAAAGTTGGTATTAGTGGTAAATAATAAGTTTTGTTAGAAATATTTTTTAATTAGTTAACATTTTCTCTCTCTCTGTCTCTCTGCCACCCTGGGTGGGTGTGTCTTTGCCCAGTGAGTGAGTCCAATGACCATCAAGTGTTGAAATGTGTTGTGCGCCCAGACACTGTAGCCTGAGATGACAGCCACTGGCTCCCCGTTAAGGAGGCAAACGTGTTGCGGCCGGGTGTCCTGATTAGAGGCCATGTGCCATGTGGGCTGTCGGAATAAATCAGAAACCTAATAGGCGGAGCCTCCTCATTATTTGAGAACTCACTGAAGGAGAAGCTCTGATTGGTCAAAGGTGTGTCAGAGGGGATTTGAGTTGCGTTGTCCTAAATTACAGGCATGTGATTCATAAAGGTCATGTGACTTAATAATAATGGATTGGTTTTAATACGGCGCTTTACATTGAGCCCATCATCCATTCACACCACATTCACAGTGGACGGAGTGGGTTTTGAACCACCAACCTTTGGGTTACTGGACAACCCGCCACACCTCCTGAGCCACAGTCGCCTTCTCTTGGCAGATGATGGCCTGACAGGAGGCATTTGTTATCTGACAAAGGGACGAATGCATTTTGTTTCATGAAGAACGGTGATTAAAGGACCTGCTGGTTTTTGTTTTTTTTTAAATTATAAAACAAAGCAATTTTGGCCATTATATTCATTATGAAGTCGTGTTTCCAGAGTCATTTCAATAAAGAGCTAAACACCCTGGTGGTCCAGGCGTGGTTCTGGGTGGTTCTAGGAGGTTCTAAGAGCTAAACACCCTGGTGGTCCAGGCGTGGTTCTGGATGGTTCTGGGTGGTTCTAAGAGATAAACACGTGGTTTTAGATGGTTCTGGGTGGTTCTAAGAGCTAAACACCCTGGTGGTCCAGGGGTGGTTCTGGATGGTTCTAGATGGTTCTAAGAGCTAAACACCCTGGTGGGGCTTCAAAGACACTCATTTGATTGCAACTTTGCTGTGCTTCATTTTCCATTGACATTACAGCAACATGTTTTCTCCATGATATCCCAGGATAGATTGTTTCCTCACCACAACCCTGCATCCATCTGCTGCTGCTCCGCTACCCCCCCCCCCCCCGGCTCACTGTAGAAGCCACTGTAGTCCACCAGTCAAAATGTTTGCGTTTGTCCCCCCCGGCCTATAATAATAATAATAATAATAATGATGATAACAATAATAATAATAATAATAATAATAATAATAATAATAATAATCATAATAATACGTGTTTAGAACGGAGTGCAGACACGGAAATCAAGCAGCGCTCGCCAAACAGAGGCGAAGTCGACAACGTACCAAATAAGATTCACCCGTCGAAGCCGAAGTGACGTTTTCAAATGGAAGCGTTACCCTCGGCGCTGTTTGTCAGCGTGTCTCCCGTTGTTTTTGTCAAGGCGCGAGTGTAAAAGTGGAGTCTTGTGTTACTCAAAGTGTGTGCACTCCGCTCGGGTGCGGGCCGGGAGAGAAGTCACCGAGCCGTCAGGAGCCACGCCGTAAATCTGCCGCTTTTGTCAGCTGGGGAGCAGACTGGCGTAGCTGTCCATTCCTCTCAGCCGGCTCTGACCCCCCCCCCCCGACCCTCTGGCAGTAACTCTATCTCCCGCCAGCGCTCCTCCATATGTCTGCACACACTGATGTGTTGCCATAATAATCATTTAGAGTTTGCCGTTTACGTGGGAAGACGAGCGCCGCCTGAGGAGCGCCCGGCATGTTAATCATGTAGTGCAGTGACATGGGCCTGGACACATGGGGAGGCCGGAGGTGTGACTGATGGCAGGTTCAGACTGGGGGGGAGGGGGTTTGGCGCTGGTTGCTGGTTGCTGTGGCCACAGTTTGGGCCTTGGCATAGTGGGGCTGGTCAGTGCTACACCACTTTCTGAACGAGTTCTATTCTTTTCATTTGACTTTGTGGTTTGTTTCAAACATCTTAAGGGTCGTGTGGATGGAGGCCCTGGACCGAATTACAAAAAATAAATAAATTAGTCAATGAATACGTTCATTAAAAAATGTACACCAGCAGCCACAAATTTGGACACCCACTATGAGTGTAATGTCTCATGACTGTTGACGTTGCAGTTTCTCACTGAAGGCATCAAAACTACGTGTGAACACACATGGAATTATGGAGGAAACAATAAAGGTTCCAAATAACTCATTTTGTATTGAAATTCTTCAAAATAGCCGCCTTCCATAAAAAGAATATTCACAGTTATTGAAGGTGTTTTTCTTTGCTGCATAATGACGTACAGCACTAACTGAAAAATTTGAATATGAAGTAAAAGTTGTTTTATTTTGGCAATTTAACATAGAAGATGAAAGCAACACATTTTATTGAGCCATTCCACGCAAATTGACATCTCAAGCAGTTCCTTGTTGTAACTTTGCTGATTAAGATTTTCAGCTTATTAAAACCACAAACCCACAAACTCAGAAAATGAGAATACTGTGAAAAGCTTCAGTTTTGTAGCTTCAAAGAGTCCAAAGAATCCAAAACCCCTGCAAAAGGCTCCTGAGCCTTTTAACAAGTCTGTGTTGGGTTGTTGGCTCAGAAGAGTTCACACATGGGCAAATACAACAACCTTCACAGGAGATCCTAATGTTCTGGCTAGTACTGTATATCTTGCTCATATAGTTGATGTCTTCAGTATCTTTCTGCAGTGGAGAAAGTTGTAAAGATAAAAAAAAAAAGACAAATTTAATGGGAAGTTGTGTCCAAACTTTTGACTGGTGGTGTAAACAGTGATCAAAATCAAAAACTTAGATGTGTAAAATTTACCATTTTAAATATGTGCCCGTCTTCTCACCACAGATCGTCTGAGGCGAGAAGGTTGCCATTTGATTTTGAACTGCTTGTAGTGACAAATTGATCTGCGTTTCTGAGACACAAGCCTCTAATATCTCACAAACTGGCGTCACCTTCTCCTGAGGGAGGAGGAAGTGATTAGTTAGCAGGACCCATCTGGCCCTTCCATCATCCACTCCACACCTGTCCAGCAGAACCCTCCCCACATTTGCTTCGAACACCAACAACATTATTCCTAATGGTTAAATCTGGGCAGCACCTGTACTGAAACCATAATAGGTTGAAGAACACTACCCTCCTGCAAGCAGGGAGGTCAAGGATGTAAGGAGAAGTCAAGGCTCTAAGCCGGGAGGCTTTGCATGCCGGTCGTGGCTGGGGGCAGTCTTAATACCCGTGGGGGTAGCGAGAGTGACAAAAGTTAACTTTCCCCGTGGGAGGCACATGGACATGAGAGGGGAGAGGGACGGCCATGAGTGATGGCAGAGAAGAACCGGAGCTCTCAGACAGCAGCACATGTGAGCAGCAGGGTGGACGGAGATAACTCAACAAGACCAGATTAGACTCGAGCTGGCCAACTTTGCCTGCATTTTTGCATGCAATACTTTGCTTCTTTTTTTTTTTTTAATTTGAAGCCAATAAATTGAATAGACAACCACAGCACAGTATCAGCGCTTTCACAGTAGTCTGTTCTAAAATGTACTGTTGTTGGCTGTGAGCTGTAGGGCTGAACCATACATCGCATTTGTGATATCACGATAGGACAAAACCAGATTTTCTTTTCTTTTGCTTTTATCGTAACATTAGCCTAGCCTACAAAAAAAGAACGATTTGTGTATAATAAATCTGACACGTTTATTATAATACATAAAATTGTTTGTTTGTTTGTGGAAATATACCGGAGAAAAAATCCATTTAAAAAAACAAATTAAATCGCAATCGCAATATTGAGGGAAAAAAAAAAAAAAATCCCAATTAGATTATTTTCCATAATCGTTCACCCCAAGTGAGCAGTCACTGAAAGGAAATTGTGAAATTTCTTGGCTTAAAGGTGAAAGAAGCTGAAAAGTATTTGCGTTTTCATGACAGTTTTTTTTTGCAAAATAAAAGTGATATTTCAAAAAATTAAGTACAATTGCGATTTGCAGGTTTTTCCACTGAACGGTGCGAAGCGCACAAGCCGGAATCCTCGTCAAATCGCGTCCTGTGGGATTTACCAGAATTACATTTGATTTTGTTTGTTTTACGTTTGTTTTGCTGTTAAGAATGCTTGTGTGTATGTAAAAAAAATATTCTGTCTCTTCCTCCGTCCAATCATAACGCGCCATTTTCACCGGTCAGTGAACTGGTCACGTGACCCCGTACGTCACGTCGGCTGATGTGTCAATGTGAAAAGTGTTTCCATGACACTTTTGCGATATATCTCTGTGTGGATCCGTGTGAAAAACCTCCTCGTGAGAGCATACAAACCTTTCAGCCGTGTTTGAGAGGTTTTTACATGTTGAGCTTGTCGAGTTTTTTTTTTTATCGCGATATTTAGGTTTGGCGCAATTCTAGGTGTGATGGAAACGCACCTCGTGTCTTCCACAACACACAGTCCTTTAATTTACCGCATCAGCATCTTCACCTTCTTTTATCTCTTCACTAGGCAGCAAAAGAGCTGCTCGAGTCACAGCTTCCAAATCAGTCAACCTAACCCATGCAGTTTCAATTTAATGATTCTCGTATTTTATTTCATTTCATTTTGTATGAAGTTAACACATCTCTATTTTGTCAGTAATTAATGTAGCGTTAGTGTCGAACAGTGTGTTTATTATTTTATAATTATTATTTTGGAAATTAAATCAACGTGAAGAATAAAAGGAGCTTCTTAAAAATGGGCTGACATCCATTTTTTCCCCCCGGTAATGTTACTAAATGAATGTGCAAATACACACCAGTTGTGTGTCCCTTCTTTTCGTTCCACTGCCTTTTCCTTTTTTTTTTTCTTTTTTACTTTTAACAATGAATAATTGTTTGTGGGTGTGTTGAGTGGTCGAGTGAAAGGACTCGAAGATAACTGCTAATTCCAGCAGCGCTGTATCGATTGGTTCCACTGGATTGTGGATTGTTTCATAGCCCAAGCGTGTATCGCTGCCTCCTCTCCCACTTCACCAGTCCTCTCTCCTCCTCTCTCTCTCAAGACAAATTAATAGTGAGCCAAACAACCCATTTAATTAGTGAGCTTTTCTCTGAAAAGGAGCGGAGTGATCCAGTCCCCACGTCGATGTTCCCCGAGAGCGCGTTTTGCTCTCAGGGATTTGCGTGTTTTATCTTTTCCCGTGCAGTGATTGCAGTGTATCCTTGCTTACCCTCTCACCACAGCCCTCCGGAAATATTATTTCATAGCGTATCACTGGGTCAGAGTTGGCAGCGTTTGGCAGGTTTGTAACTCCCCCGGGGCTGGCACCGGTTGTTGTGGTAGTGGCTGCTCCGGCCTGGCGTTGGAACCAGTGGCTGTTTCCAGCAGCTGTTGTGCCGGCGTGGAGGGTTGGCACGGGTGACGGAGGAGTTAGCAGCAGTGGCTGGAGAGCTCAGTTTATTAGCCCTGGTTGCGATATTAATAACTAGTGCACCGGCTCAAACCGACAGATGGAAACATCCCAAGTTTTGTTTTGTAATTGGGTCTCTTTGCGTACTGGACCAAAAAGTTCACACTGGATGTTACTGCACGCACGCTTACGGCTTGGCTCTGATATGAATCTGGTGTAAAACCTCAGCAAAATTTTGCTGTTTGATAGGACTGGCGGGTTTTGTACAAAAGTAAAATCTAAAAAACTCGATTTTCGATTTTGATTTTTTTTTTTGGTTAAACTACAAAAGGCAATGGAAGAAATTATTTTGTCTTTATTTAATTTATTTAAAGAAAAATAGCAAAACAAATTTCCCTATTGGGAATGAAGTGCAACTGAAAGATACTGTAAATCCTCCTTGGGTTTAGTGAAGCATTTCGTCCCGCGAGATTTTACGAGAATTGCGTTCTGCAAGAATTCTCAAAATTCTTGCGGGACGACATTTGATTTATGCGCTTCACACCATTCAGTGAAAACCCCTGCAAAACGCAATCGTCAAAATTTTAGAAATACCGCTTTTATTTTGCGAAAAACTTTCATGGATACGCAGCTAATGACACAGGCAAATATTTCACTTGCACAATAACTTCTTACTTTATTTTTTTAAAACAAATGAGAAAAAAAAAGTAGTTCAGGAGGGTAATTAAAAAAAGAAGAAAAAAAAGCAACACTTAAATAATAAATAAAAAACAGAATCCCCAAACAAACTGGAGAGCTGGACCAAAATGAACAAAATTGAGATTTTTAAATTGATGTAAGCAAAATTAGCGCTTTTGCTCATCTCAACTTAAACTCAAAGGCTTCTATAGAGTTCCTACAAGGGGGCTCCGTTGGCTGTGAGTCTGGGGGGAAGAGCAGAATGTGAGAGAGAGAGAGAGAGAGAGAGAGAGAGAGAGAGAGAGAGAGAGAGAGAGAGAGAGAGAGAGAGAACACAGTCGAGTATTGATTTGGGGGAGTTTATTTTCTGCTGTCCCTGGTGAGTTGTTCTGGGGGAAATGGCTAGTTTGTCTCCTGTCATCGTAGCTTCAGAGTTAAAGAGAGAAAAAGAGAGAGCGAGAGAGAGAGAGAGAGAGAGAGGTGGAGAAAGGGGTTGGCTGGTTAAAGCGGGGGCGGTGTTGTACAACTGCTTGTCAAACCACATCAACAGCGTCTCTAGTGGCTCAGTCAAGCACAGACATCGCTGTCTTTTACTCCCCCTCCCCCTCCTTAGCTTGCCAGTGAACTACAGTGGCCTGCGCACCCAAACTTGGATTCAGATACAGATTCAGATTCCTTAATTTGCCATTTGTGTAAACACATTGGAATTTGTTTCGGTAGTTCCAAACGCACATTCATCAGAGCACACCACACGGAACCACCACAGCAGCCACGGACGGCGCCATCTTGCCATCCACCTTCTTCTTTATTGGTTTATTTGAGGACGCGAGCAGTCACTCTAATTGCGATACGCACTGTCAGGCAGCTGGGTTGTCCACACCGGGCTTCCTTACTAATATGGTGGTGCAAGATGGCAGCTAACTTGCTATATGTATGTTTTTATATATACATAAGGACCATTGTTTGGGCAGGAAAACCAAATTATTTTTGTTGTACTGCGAGTATACATTATTATTGATGTATTCATGGGCAGCATGCTCAGCTATTACCAATATAAAAATGATAGATCAAGCCAAATATTACACACTGAAGTTGGATTCATTTGTTTACCAGTTTGATTTGATGTTAGCTGTTGGATCTCTCTCATGTTACGAGACTTTCGGTTTCCACTTTTTGTGGTTGCCGACGTCAGCGTCTCCTCAGACGTTTTGATCATTTCAGTCATTTCACGTAGCAAATCAAACTTGTCTTTGGTGAGTCCACTGCACCGTCTATGACTTTGAAGGACCTTAATTATTTCAAATGCCTCTGTGCGCGGCTGTGTGAGTGTGTGCGTTGTGACGCAAGTGGTTGCGAGCTCCGAGCAGATGCCTGCTCCTCCTGGTTGCAATCAGCGTTTTAGTGGTCTGTTGCCAGCTCCTACCACAGCCCAAAGGGACCAATTAGATCCTGGCAACCAATTAAGTCCTGGCAGCTGCACCTCAGAACGCCACCGGTGAATGAAGGGTCGCGGCCGGATGAGGAAAATGAAAGGCATGCACGGACACTAGCAGTCAAACGTTTGGACACATCTTCTGAACTGAATGTCTTTTCTTTCATTCTCGTGACTGTGGACGTTGCACTTTCTCACTGAAGGCATCAAAACTACGGATTAACACATATGGAATTATGTAGGAAACAATAAAAGTGTCAAATAACTCAAACAAAGTTTAATTCTTCAGAATAGCCACATTTCATACAATATTTAGAGTTGCATAGATAAAGAAAAAAGCATTGCATGAAAAGGTGTGTCCGAACTTTTGACCCATGTTCAGTGAAAGAAGTGTCCAAGTGTTGGGACACTGGTGGGATGGCTGAGGCTGGTTTGTTTATTTGGATCCTGCTGTCTCCAGTTCACTTGCTGCTCCTCTGAAGGATCCGAGAGGTTGGGGTGGAGGCCCCTTGGCCCTCTGCCCTCACCAAATTAGCACCCAAGCCGACAAGCGACTTGACTTTCCCTCATCACGCCATCGCCGTCCTTTCTTGGTCCTGACCTTTAGCCCCTGCACTCTCACCTTTTACCCCCGTGGATGCAACGAGCCTCTCCAGGAGCGTTGTCCCCCTCTGATTGAGCGGACCCGAGGCCTGGCGCCAAGGGGAACCTTTATGCACCGGTTCTTTAGTTATTCTAGCAAGCATTCTTAATGACGTCCAGCCCTAAAGGTCAAATATCAGCGTCACTGCCAAGGGTTCATCTGGAAATCCACACTGACTATTTATACATATATCTCTCTCACGGAACACTCAAACCTTCATACTTCGTCAAGGAGGCAACTTTCCAATCCAAAGGCTCATGTCAGTGCAGTAACTGAATACACCAGACTCTCAGACAAGTAAACAGTGACACACGCATCCTCATAGGACCTCCTGTGCTGTGAACAATGGCTCTTTAAGTAGTTTTATAAAGGAAGCAGCAATTCATTAGTTGTGACTTTGCATTATGTTTTGAATCTCGATTCTAATCCTTGTTTTTCTCAATCTTGATCCTACATTATTTCTTTTTAAGTATAGTTTTAAGTTCTGCAAACTCAAAAAGATAATGAGCAGCCCATATATGTGTAAGTGCAAGTCTCTCTCTCTCTCTCTCTCTGTTACTTGTAAATGTGTTGATGTTTTGACACATTGTTCAGTAGTTTACTGCTGCTATCGCCAGTCTGCTTCAAAGTGTGAAGATTGTATCACAAAAGGAAAAATCTGTGATTTTTAAAATGGCCTTTATCACTTGTTTGGAATTTAACACAAATAGATATAGTAAATAGTAACAAATAAAAGATCTCGAAATTTAAAGATATTTATAAAACTTCGAATGACTAAAATTAAATAATCCATCAATTTAATCTGAAAACTAAAAACAATTTTCAATTGTATTCATTTTTTATTCAGTGTCAACAGCAAAAAGACTAGATGATCATCGGCTTACATTTTATTTTGTTCAACTCTTTCGCAAACTTCGTTCTTTTTCACGCTACAAAGGGTCTTGATGTGCATTGTTGAAGACAGAGATCTACGTCCCTTGAGAAATCACAGCTTCCTCTTGGGGGATGCACTCACTTAACCTTCATGTGCCCCCAGTCACAAGATCCTCAAGTCTTCTCTGATCATCTTAGTTCTCTACTGACAGATAATATGTGAAATAAGCGCAGTCCTTAAGTGAACAGAGCCCCGGGCCTTCACTTCTAATGTCTCTGAAGGGATTGGTTGATTGACAGCCACAGTCATGCCTCTGACCAAAGCCAACACAGTCTCCATGTATGACATATGTGCATGTGACATATGGGACTTGGATATGAGGAAGTGGTGGACACAACCTGACCGACTGCGGCTCTCCGTGTGCTTTCAAGGTCGGGGTCGGGGTCAATGCAGAGTTCACAGGAGATGCGTGCTGTTGTGAAGTTGTTGATACACTTTATGGCGACCAGGAAGGCACCTCTGGAGAAGCACGCACGGCTACGATCAGCATTAAATAATTGATCAAGGTTGCTGTCAAGGTGCCTGCACGTCACTCAAGGATGATGGTATTTTTATTCATCAACAATATTGTCATTTTATAAAAGTTTGCTTCATGTGTTTGTTAAACAACAATGGATTGTGGCCGAGACAATAGACCCAGATCAGATCAGATCAAATCAGATTAGATCAGATTAGATCAAATCAGATTAGATTAGATCAGATCAGATCAGATCAGATTAGATCAGATCAGATCAGATCAGATCAAACAATCTTTTATTCCGTCTGCAACAGGCAAATTAGCATTTACAGCTAATTAAGGTATAACAAGGGTAAAGTATCAAAGGAGCTATTTGAAAAATTGTGATTTTAAGACTAAAGCAAAAGGATGCCACCTTTTGACAGAATGAGTATAGTACGAGCAATCAAATACTCACCGACACCGAGCACTGAGTAAGACAAAACATATTATTCCTTTGATTTTTATTAACTTTTGCACAGATGTTCTGTTACTTGGACATTCATCAACATATTTTTTCTGGAATATGGGGCGACTGTCACAAGTTTTACTGCAGTGCAAACACAAATTTAACAGAAATCGTTAAATACATTGATATGCAACTGGTATGTGTGTCCTTGGTATTGGCACGTATTTTACGAGTACAAGGAGAGTCGTCACGTTAACACATGCAGCCAGACCTCATCGTCTGATCTCCCAATTCTGCAAATCAACACCGCTCAATGATAGCAGGAACGTAAGCTGCGTTTCCATCAGCCCTTGACTTGCGCAAAACCTAAATATCGAAATAAAAAACTGGTCGTGGAAAACCTCTTCGAAAAACCTCTCAGATATGGCTAAAAGGTTTTGAGGAGACGGAATGTTTTATACAACTGCTTGTAATAATCAAAGAGAAAAATACAGCAACCATTCTGGACAGCAAACAAACTTAAACAAACAAAAGCAAAATGCAATTCTCGATAAATTTTCACGGGACGAGGTTTGACGAGAATTACAGCTTCTGCGCTTCATTCACTGGAATCACCTGCAAATCGTAATTGTACTCTTTTGTACTATTTTAGAAATATATACTGTTATGGAAACGCAGCGACAGCCTGCTAACGTCACGGATTTACACAAACACAAAATACAGAAGAAAAACCACGCAACACTCCACAGTAAATTGCTAATGGTCTCTGCAGGTCTGATGTCCATGGTGGCCCAGTGGGGACATCTACTCGTGGAGTACTGCTTACAGCTCCTTGTTTTCTTCTATATAAGTGCATGACAGTGTTTCAGATTGACTCCACTTGTCCTTGTTTGACGTTTTGAAAAAGAAAAGACATCCTAGTTTCCAGTAACCGTAAAAGCGATACTGCAAAATACTGTGACTGCAGTAAATGTATTCAGTTCCAACAAGTGACCCCCACCCAGCTCCCCCTACCCACTCCCACTGCCGATGAGCCCAAAGGTTTCCCGGGGTCAGCTGGTGTAGGTTACAGCTGATGGCTCTGCTGTGATGATGGACGAAGCCACAAGCCAAGACCCCCACGGCCCCCCCATAACCCCCTCAACAACCCCCAAACATCACAGAAAACCCCCCCTCTTCCTACCCAAAACACTTCCCGCACACCCCCCACCCCTCCCCCATCTGTGGTGACATCACTGTAGTGCCTGACAGCTGATGGTGAGGACCCCACCCCCACCCCCCACCCCTCACAGCAACTGTGGGCCTGTCAACTTGTCGCTCACATACACACTCTAATGGAGCCCCCTTTAAGGGCGCGCGGGCCTACAGAAATACTTTTCTCCAAAATAAAGACTGTTTATTCTCTGGCGTTCAGCTTTCAGGCAAGTGTTAATTTGGTGATGTCACGGGGCGAGCGAAGAGCAACTGATTAATGCGCAGCCATCTGTCTGTCGTCGCTCTTGAGAGTAACGGCGCTTCTCTGAAGGCAGCGCTGTTTTTAGACCGCAGGAATGGATCGAGGCCGTGTACCGTATTACTTAAAGGAATTAAAAAGGACACGGACTGCGACTCCAACCGTCATGCTTAAAAATAAATACATACATACATACAAACATACATACATACATACATAAATATATGTTAATCACTTTAATTTAAGATGGAGCTACGCTACCAGTCAGAAGTTTGGACACACCTTCTCATGCAATGTTCTTTTTCATTTAGTGTCTTCAATATGTATGTATTTACAATACATATTGAAGACCCTAAATATATGAGCAACATATATGAAATTATGTAGCGAAGAAAACATTGTCAAATAACTTTAAATGTTTGATGTGGCGGCCGGCTATTTTGAAGGAATTCAAATCGGAAACTTTTGATTACCACATGACACCAAACATGTTTCCTTCATTCATTGTTTTGATCCCTTCAGTGAGAATCTATGGTAATAATGGTCATTACAATGAAAGAAAAACCACTGCATGAGAAGGCGTGTCCAAACTTCTGACTAGCAGTGTACAATAAAGTCAATAACAAATTTTATTTATTTTTATTTATTTTTTATCTTTTTGTCTCCCGTGTTTGAAGCTCTCGCAGCCCCTTTTACATTTTCAGTCCTCGTAGTATTAATCTTCCCAACTGCCGTTTGATCATTGTTGAACATAATGTGAACGTCATAATCCATTTCATTTTACAATATTGGGTTCTTCTGTCCAACTTTGACGCTGTGAGCAAACCCGTTGTGATGGCTGTGCACCAAATGTCATTTGTTTGGCCCTTGCAACATCAATATCTGGCTCATTCATTACGGTCTTCTCACAGCAGGAGGGGGTTTTGGTGATGGGAGACAGTTGTCCCACTGGTGCTGATGTAGGCTTCCACTGATCATTTTTAATGTTAATTGTTCAGGTTTTGTCACAGCTGAAACAGGTACTGGTGGCCATAATGGGCTGTGTCAGTGGAATCGAACCCCAGTGGATTGGAAATGGTGATTTGTACATTGGTGGAGATACAAATATGGATTTGTGATTTCTTTTTTTTTTTGTATGAAATTTCATTAGTTGCTAAGCATGGATGGAGCCAGGGCACACTGAGCCCAATACAGATTTTAACAGTTTTGTTGTTGCTGCTCTATCGACAGAGAAGTCAACCAAGCTTTCGATCTGGACGATTCACTCTCACTGCATTGCTGTGAGGTGGACAAACACAATCTGGTACAGAAACAACCACCTTTTTGTGTTGTCAACTTTCATCTCAGTCCACCTCAGTTCATCATAACCCTCTTTTTTTCTTGGACTGATTCCACTCGACTGCTACAGAGAAAGACATTCAAAAGAGGGCCAGCTTGTGCCTGCTCGCACCTCGAATTTGTTTGCTACCGAACAAGTAGACTTGTACAGGCATTCAGTATCTGCGTAGCACTAACGGCAATCCTATGCACTCCATATTGACGCGACCTGGCTCGACTGCCGCGCCAAAGAGGTGAAAGGACAAAGAAATATTCAATTTATTACCAAAGTCCCAAACTAAACTGAATGTGCGACAAAACAACAACTGTGCCACCTCCAAGATGCGCTGCTGTCCCCAGCATGCTAGAGAGAGAACTGGCAAGGAGGCGGGGCTTTTTAACACCACACAGAACACTGGCCAGGTGTTGTGCGTTGCGCCACTCAGAGCCCTTTGCTCCAATCAGCTCAGGATCTGAGGAGAAAGAGAGGGAGGGAGACACAGGCAGGCCCAGCACAGGCCCTAACACTGAAGGGGCTGCAGCAATATTAATACCATTTCCACAGTAGCACTGTGCTAATCCTCAGTGCCATGGCCTTCAGCCTTAAAACCATTATAACAGTGTAAAAAAGTGCTATATTGTACGCTGTATTGAAAACCTTCAACCATAGAAGGTATATCAGATTTATTGACTATCGCCACTCTAATAATAATAACAATAATAATAATAATAATAATAATAATAATAATAATAATAATAATAATAATGATAAAATACATTTTATTTGAAGGCGCCTTTCTGGCACTCAAGGACATCGTACGGACATCACAAATAATAATCATAAAAACACAATAGAATAGAGTTTTACATCACCTGTACCAACCAAGCACTGCAGACCTTTCACACTATGCCACCTCCTTCCTCTGCTTCAACCTGTAAACTCACCAACCCACACCAAGACTTTTTATAGCAAAGAAAAATAACAACAAAACAGAAAAAAAATCACCAGTATCTTTTCTTTTTCTTTTTTTTTTTTCTTTTTTAGCAGCAGCATCTCTTTTCAGCAAGGTGTCTTTTGATCATTTTCTTGACCATTTTGCTGCTTTACCAACTACAGGTACTGCCCGAAAAATGAGAATATCAAGTAAAAGTTGTTTTATTTTGGCAATTTAATACAAAAGATGAAAGCAACACATTTTATTGAGCCATTCCACGCAAATTGACATCTCAAGCAGTTCCTTGTTGTAACTTTGCTGATTTTCAGCTTATTAAAACCACAAACCCACAAACTCAGAAAATTATTATAAAAAGCTGCAAGACCTGATCAGCAAAATCCAAAGAAATAAAACACTTGAAATATATTGATTTGCATATTATTCCTTTATATAATATGTCACATTCACCTTTTAAGTTGAATTGCAGAAATACAGCAACCTTTTCAGGAGATTCTAATGTTCTGTGTAGTACCTGTATTTTGAACCATTTTCAAAACATGGGCTCCCTGTGCGGAGAATCAAACTCCTGGAAACTCTGTCGCCACCTCTGGCTCGTCCGTCACAAAGTTCCACACGCAGGCTGTCAGACAAGGAGCGCTCACATTATCATAATCACAGCCGTCTCACAGTAGGTTATTAAATTGCGGTTACTCCCTTGTTAAATCCGATGTTAGCACGGCGCCTGTGTCTCGCTCGGAGCAGTGGAGCGGTGGGAGTCGGGGGGGATGAGCCCCAGGGGACGGGAGCGCAGGATGGCAGCGGAAACAGGCCCTGTCAATAATAAGATTTATTATTCATTGGGCTGTCCCAGGAAGGGGGCAGGCGGCGGGGGAGGGGCAGGGCTGCTCGGTGGAATTAGCCGTCAGGTATCAATGGGGGGAATCCCTAAGATGATGGAGGAGGGGGCGCGCGCTGCAGCTCGCTGTCAGTAGCCGCAGTCAGAGGGCGAGCGAGAGAGCGAGATAGCGGCAGACAACTTTTCGCCAAAGTTTGGTCTCATGCGAGGCTCCGTCGTCTTAGGGACGCGATTCGGTTTTAACTCCCCTGGAAGCAGCCGACGCAGTCGAGCGTCGGCGGCTTGGTTTTGATGACCTCGCAGCTCCGCGCGAAAATATTTGTCAAACGTTCTGAGACGATTCTGGAAATAACTGCAGAGGATCAAAAGTCCTGAGGAGGAAAAAAAAACGTGAGAAGAAGTTGGATTTTATCGTACTTTATTTTTGCTGCAAGGCTCTCATTATAGAGATTGACAGAACACTTTTTCCCAGTTAGCTGCCAATTTGCACCGCCATATTTCTAAGGATGCCCGGCTTGGACAATCCGTCTCGTAGTTAGGGTGGACGCTCACATCCTCAAATTAAAACCAACAAAGAAGAAGGTGGACCAGCTATCCAGGTGGTTTGCGTGTGCAGGCCACCGTAGTTCACTGGCAAGCTCAGGAGGGGGGAGGTTGAGCGGCAACCACTTGATGTCACCGTTTCTCCTCAAAATCTCCAAATATTGCACACTTCATCTTTAAATGCAGATAAAGAAATTCCGAGCTTCACCGAAAAACTTTGCTTTGAATCAAAATAGTCAAATACTGCGTATTGCAGTGGATCCTTATAGATACATATTTGAACTGTTCTATGTGTAGGAAAACAAAACAAAATTACTTGTATTGTACAAGTATTCACTTTAATAATGTGTTTATGTGCAGTATATTACACTTTTACCAGTATAGATCAAGCCAAATATTACACACTGGACCATTAAGTTACTTTTTTCCCACAGTCATGAATTCAATGACAACACAGCCATCGCAGCTTTTTATTGGCTTTAACTAGTAACCCACTGAGGGGAGGGGGGGGGGGGGGGGATCTTGAACCAATCCTGAAGTCCTGGAGGGCAAGTCAGTAGCAGGCGGACTAGCGTGCTAAGTGACTATTGTGACAAGGTGGATTCTCAGTGGATTGATGGCAGTGAGAGATGGATGTGCTAGCCAGCGAGCTGCATGCGTCTGCAACTGGCAACTGGTGTCGTCGCCACCCTGGGCCCGGCGCTGCTCGCTTCCCCCACCTGGCGCCCTGCGAGGCAGCCTTCTGTCAAAGGTCTATTACTGGAAGATTGAGACCCCACTCCGTGTGTGTGTGTGTGTGTGTGTGTGTGTGTGTGTGTGTGTGTGTGTGTGTGTGTGTGTGTGTGTGTGTGTGTGTGTGTGTGTGTGTGTGTGTGTGTTGCGGTCGTGTTTGTTCCCGTGTTCACAAACTCATTGGTCATGGTCCTGTAATGGAAGATTGAGACCCCATTGCTCCCAGGGCCACTCAAGCAACACAACCTGCGGTGGTTTACAATCGGAGCAGCGCCATCCATCCATCGTCATTGACTCGCACACACACACACACACACACACGCACACACACTCGCACACACTGAGAGATACTTGCAAACAGTGTGGCTCAGTGCTGCAGCAGAGGAGCGGAGGTTGGAAGAGCCTGGTGACAGCGGCACGGACGCAGCCAGAGTCATCATGTTGGAGTGAGGGCTTGAGAGGCGAGATTAAGGTGCTGGCTGGAGGGCTGAGTAGGGAGGCTGCGTGTGTGTGTGTGTGTGTGTGTGTGTGTGTGTGTGGCAGCACTTTTGACAAGCGCTATTTGTCATCTGCCATGATTCTCAAATAGCTCCGATTGCAGTACATGTGGACTGTGGGAAGAAAAAAAAAATATATAACTACACAGCCAGCAAGTAATCCAGTAGCAGCCCTCTGTTCACCTCCAACCAGAGAGGGGTCCAGGCCCGTTGGACACATTGATGTTGTCACAAACTCTGCTCCACAAGCATTGACAGACAGCACAGCATTAAAAAATAAATAAATAAATAAATAAATATATATATGTATATATGTATATATATATATATATATATATATATATATACCTTGAATAAAAACAATATAGACACATATATTTACATAGATATACAGTATGTACACACACACATTTGTGGTGTTTTTCCATGGGACTTTGGCTCAGACTTATTAAAGCAGCCTGCTGCCACTTCATGAGTGAGTGTGAAAGGCAGAGACGTAATACAACCTGCAATAGGCAGCTTGTGCTTATTTTGAAGGGCTTTGGTGACTTATTACTGCTCATTACGCAACTTAATCCACTCTACCAAATACCGATCACACAAGGTACTGGTCAGTGGCAGTACTTTGTCTTTCTAATGAGCAAAGAAAAGACAGTTATGAGTTGTGTGTGTGTGTGTGTGTGTGTGTGTGTGTGTTTGTGTGTGTGTGTGTGTGTGTGTGTGTGTGTGTGTGTGAGAGAGAGTGTGAGATTATTTCTTAGCCCTTATCATTCCTGCCACCTCTTACACTGCCTTTAATTGGCAATTGTCTAAATTGTCACTCCTTTAATTAGCATACAGTAATAAGCCGTGACAATGAGGGTCAAGGTGACAAAGGAACCCCCCCCCCAAAAAAAAACCCAACACCAACCATTTGATTTTGCCTCCTCCGTGTTCTCCATCTCTGGCTCTCCTCCCACCGCCTCGCCTCCTGTCCCCAGGCGCTGGTCTCATTGTCAGGATGCAGCCCTGGATCAACTGGAGAATTCATTACACACAAACACTGACTGCTGGGGGCTCCAGTGTGTTTAGGGCACTGCAGAGAAACACACACTGGCTTCTAACGTGGGTGTCGGCATTGTTGGTTTCCCTCCGACGGCAGCGCATTGCTGCCACCCTGGAAAACAGACAGGGCTCAGTATCACAATATCTCTCCCAATATATCAACAATTATCTATAATAATAATAATAATAATAATAACAAAAGTTTATTTATATAGCACTGTTCATACAAAAGAGATGCAACCCACAGTGCTCAACAACAACAACAACAACAACAAATAAAAAATATATATATTTAATAATAATAATAATAATGATAACAACAACATCTTTCACTCTCATGACTATTGACATTGCAGTTTCTCCCTGAAGGCATTAAAACTACATATGGAAACACATGTAATTATGGAGGAAACAAAAGAGTATAAAAACTTGTTTTATATTTCAATTCTTCAAAGTAGCCTCCTTTCATAAAAAGCATATTTAGAGTTATTGAAAGTGTTTTTCTTTGCTGCATCCTTACATATATCTTGCTTATATATTTGATGTCTTCAGTATCTATCTGCAGTGGAGAAAGTTGTAAAGATAAAAAAAAAAAACTCAACACATTGACTTAGAAGGCGTGTCCAAACCTTTGACTGGTTTGTGTACTTTGATGCTATTTGTGTCTCAAAGGACTCGCAGTGCAATTTTTTGCCCATTGTGTCATTTCAAAAACAAGCACAATAGAACAACACACTGAATACAGAGTCAGAGTCAATACAGTCTAGATAGATAGATAGATAGATGGATAGATGGATAGAACACTGTCTTGCACTGCGTTGTCGTCGCTCTCTTGTGCGATGGATCATCGCAGTTGTAATGAATGACACTCAGAGTGAGGCGGAGGGAGGGGAGCGTGCAGGAGGGATGAGGGCAGCAAGGGAGGAGACAGAGGATATGATTTATTATGCTCATAAAAATTCTGCTTTTGTTACCCCCCTGCCCCCACCCCACCCCATTTTAATATGTGAAGCTGATTAAAGACCACACCTGCCAGAAGTCACACAAACACAGGTTGTGCGACGGTGTGTGTGTGTGTGTGTGTGTGTGTGTGTGTGTAAGCGTTCGCACAGAGCGACACACCTGTGTGATGATGTGAACTGCCAACAAATTCCAAATTCCAACGTGTTTGTCGGTGTCTCCACTGTTCCCAGGCGCTGCTGCCTCCGCCTCCTCTGGCTCCGCCCACCACCACAGGACTCACCTGGCGCACGCTCACTTCTACAACCCGGCGCTCACCTGGAGGGCCAAGAGAATCCAGTCGGCCAGGTAAAAAAAAGCACCCTTTGTGTGCGTGCACGTGCAGGGGCGGGCGTGCACGAGGCTTCATTTGTGTAAAACAGATTTGGTGGGACGGCGGCGCTGGTGACTTATTACTATTCATTTAGCTGCAGCAGTAAATATTGATTCATCAAGGGATTTTCAATTCGAGCCATGTGACAGGTTGTGAAATATGAGCGAGCGGCGCGGCGGCGAGCAGACAGATAGGGAGACGGGGCTCCTCCCCCACCCCCCGGGGGAGGGCGGACCTCCCTCCGACCAGCCCGCTTATCTGTGTGTGTAACTCAGAGGCTCCTATCTGCTCCACACCTTAGAGTCGGGCTACGAGCTCCTGTTGTTATCAGACGCCTCGCTGATCCTCTCCTCACTCCTGGTGATGCCTTCAGGAACAGCCTCTGTTCCAGGTCGAGTCAGGTGGCAGCAGCGCGTTCCCACTCCCACTTTGAAGAGATGCAATGTCATATGGTTTTGAGCGTAGGTCTTTACGCGTGTACAGGTACTACCGGAAAAACTAGAATATCAAGTAAGAGTTGTTTCATTTTGGCAATTTAACATAAAAGATGAAAGCAACAAATGTTATTGAGCCATTCCATGCAGATTGACATCTCAAGTAGTTCCTTGTTGTAACTTTGCTGATTAAGATTTTCAGCTTATTAAAACCACAAACCCACAAATTAGAATACTGGGAAAAGCTTCAGTTTTGTAGCTTCAAAGAGTCCAAAGAATCCAAAACACCTGCAAAAGGCTCCTGAGCCTTAAGAAAGTCTGTCTTGGGTTGTTGGCTCAGAAGAGTTCACACATGGGCAAACACAACAAGCTTCTCAGGAGAGCCTAATGTTCTGGCTAGTACCTGTACATTGCATCCACTGGAGGCTATACGGAGGAGAAGAATGCATCCCCTCCGCCCAGCCGGCGCGCTGCGGCCTCCCTCCGTCGACCCGCCTGCCCGCCCGCCCGGGCCGCAGTGATTTAGTGCTAAGCGGCAGTTTGAAGGGGGTGGACGAATGGGCGGCCGTATTTCAACCCCGGCGACCAGAAAATAGATATAATCTCAACATTAACTCCATTAATAGTAGCAGGAGTTGAATTAAGAAAGCCGTAAAGCACGCACACAGGGGGATAAATTACGGCCTGCCCTCCCTCCATCCCTCACACCCCCTCCCTATTTCTCTCCCTGCTGTCCACTCTTTAATTTTATACCTCCGTGCATTTTCTCCGACGTGCTTCTTTTGTGCGTCTCTCATTTTGTCCTCTGCGCTCCGTCTGTCAGACTGGACGTCAACTCCCACACGGCCTTTTTTTCCCTTCTTTTCCTGATATTTTCCTTATTAACCCAAACGTATGCAGATAAGAGTATTATTTCTGAAGTATGCCGTGTCCACACACACACACACGCACGCACACACACACACGGAGCCCTCGGCCTCAACGCTCATCCCCTTTAGTGCTTCGGTATCGATCAGTCCAGGATGTAAGAGACCGGCCAATAAAGTGGACGAGTGCTCTCTCTTTCTCTCTCTCTCTCTTTCGTATCTATTCATCGCTTTTTATTTTCCAATTCATTCATTTACTCCTCACTTATTATGTTAGTCGTCCACCTGCCGACACGCGCTAGAGTGGTGCCAAGCCCTGCACTGCGTGCAAGCGCGCACTTATTTATTTGCCAGGGAGAAATTGCGGGACGTCGTCCCAAAGTGAATTTTTGAACCGCGGAAGAACAGGAGCTGCTGTACGTCCGCTCGGGCCGTGCGATTAATCCATTTTGGAAATTTGGAAATTTGGAAATTTGGAAATTTTGGAAATCCATTTTTGGAAAATCGATTCCCGGATTCCGTAGTCCTCCTTCCCACCTGGAGAAGCTGTTAAGTGGCTACCTATGTGTACTGGCATCTGCGCTAGCTAGCCACAGCAGCTGTTAAAACCAGCAAACCAAAAAAAAGATTGAAATCGAAAATCGAGTTTTCAGGGAAAAAAAAATCTGGATTTTATTTTTGACCAAAATCGCCCAACCCTGATGTCTGCATGCGCACAATCCCATCCCAACCTTGGTTGATCGGAAATTCCAAATCCGCTCTTCACATGGACACTAAATAAAATGATCCGATCATGAGGTGTGTGTACACGCACCAAGCGTTGGACGCCATTCAGAATAATGATCAGCAATGACCACCTTCTCTCTTGGCAATGAAATTTCTTTCCAAATGGACCGAATCGGATCAGAATCTTCCGACTGACATGTTTACACGGAGCATTTTCAATCAGATTGGGCCACACAGTGGTGCTGCTGTGGTTTCTGCTCAGCTCTTCTTGAAGAGCAGCAGCTCCATTGGAATGAGCCAGTTGACTGTTTTTGTTTTTTTTCTGTGTGTGTGTGTGTTTTTGCTGCGCTCTGTACCAAGGGTAACTGTTTCCCAATATGGGCCGCGCTAATGCTTGGGTTGCAGGCAAATTGACGAGAGCAGCATTATTCGGAGCAGCGGCGCGACCCTCCAAATTCTTCCCTGCCACTAAAACAAAAGTCAGATCGTTCATCAACGGCGCTGCTAGTGCTGAATCGTGCTCTCCTTCATCTGTGCGTCGCATGGTTGGAGTAGTGCTTGTACATGCACCTGCACACACACACACACACACACACACATGCATGCATGCATGTGTCTGTACCTTTGCAGAAGAAGCTCAGGGGAGTTCCATCCTCTTCCCTCACTGCTGCTTCCCCCTGGCAAACTTCTGTTATTCCTTTCGATTCCAAGGCTTCTATGGTTATAACCTCCTGTCACACCTTATGAATCCAACAATATCCAAAAGGGGCCCGGGCTAGTGTTGTAGTACCGGAGGCTGGTCTTGGTCTCCAGTCCACTTTTGAAAGGTCTCGGTCTGGTCTAGGACTGGACCTACTGGGGATCTTTTCATCAAAACCAGTCAAAACTCAGCCAACACTGTCTAACCCTAATGACAGGATAAGACCCAGCTGCTGGTCTGGTCTGGGTCGGTGCCGCCTGGACTACAGCACTAACCCGGGCACAGGGCCGAGCGTGCCTGCTGACCCTGCAGTTCAGTTCACTGGAGGACCATAAACACAACCTTCCGTGGCCCCTGGCACCAGCCATCCACTGGCAGACTTGAGTGCAGTTCATGCCCTGGTTCATGCCCATGTTTCATAACATCGTCATGACACAACTGTTTATAAGATATTTGTAGCCAAGCACGGCTCCACCAGTGGAGAACCACTGATCTGCGTGATCCACCAAGACCCTCCTCCCAGCGTCCATCAGCCCTCCAACACGGTCCAGTCTGTCCTCTGCCTTCATCATTATCAGCAGGGACACAAGGAAAGAAGGCCTGACAGTGGCCTCACTAGCTTCCTCTGCTGCTCTCTATGGTTCTGGTCCACCCCCCCACCCCCTCCCCCCCCACCTCCTCCAGCTGTAGATCACACACCAGGATTTCTGGCCCAGCTGTGCTAACCCACTGATTTCAGTGGGAAAGTGGGGGGCTCGTGCTTTGCCCGTCCCCCTGCCCCTCCCCCCAGCTGTGGCCCCTGTGTGGGGGTTAACTGCCGTCTGTGTTAACTGTCCATGTCATATCCCCATTAACCTCCATTGTGGCTCCCCAGACCACACGGTCCTTGTTTAAACCCTCCCCCGTCGGCAGTCCGTCGGCGCTCCGACATTAGCCTCCATTACGGCTCCCCCGGCTGCAGTTGCCCCCCGCGCCGGCCAGCCGCTGATTCCCTCGCAGGGGGAACCCCGACGTCTGCGCAGCTGAGTTATGGCCTGTGGTCAGGTAGGCCGTGGAGCGCAGCTGATGGCTCGCGCTTTTTATTCCCTCTCTCCCCCTCTCGCTCTCTCTCTCCTTCACTGGCTGCATTTCCATTATCCTTAGAATTGCGCAAAACCTGAATATGGCAATAAAAAAAACTGCAATATTTAGGAAAACCTCTGAAATATGGCTAAAAGATTGGATTTGAGATTTGACCAGAATTACGGCAGGTGCACTTCACACCATTCAATGGAAACACCTGCAAATCTCAAGTGTACTTTTTTTTTTTTCATTTTAGAAATATCGCTTCTATTTTACGAATAACTGGAATGTAAATGCAGCTACTCTGGGGCCGTTTACACGGAGACAGATTTTTTTGAAAATCGCACATTTTCGAAAATGCTCTCTCTCGAAAAAAAAACGTGTTTACAAGAAGCCGTATTCAAGAAAATTCCCAGGTTACACGGATATGCTGGAAACGACTGAAAACAATGTAGTACCTATGCCGGGCCTGGTGTGGCGCAGTGAGTTTACTCCCTGAAGGCGGAGGAAGAAGAAGAACACCTGAAGCACGCCGTGTTTGAGGAAGCAGCAGCTCGCTAACAACATCAGCACCACTGAGAACAGAGGGAAGGACGGTGTGGAGTTGAACTGCTGCTTCCAGCTGTGACATCAGCGCTTCCTTAAAGATCGCTTTCAGCGGTCACACAAATCCGGGCAAGGCGGCGTTTCTCAAACCGATCCACCCTGAGGACCGTTTTCGTAAAAAGTGCGTCTTCGGTCCGTGCGGTTTCAGTCAAACCGGCCGCTTGGTGTAAGCAGGGCCTATCTCTCTCTCTCACGGCGCCCTCCCCCCCCCCACCGAACCCCCTCTTACACAACCGGTTGGCGCGTGTTAAAGCATGCGTGTCAGTTGTTTTGTGCGCGGGGATGCATTCAGGGTAACCCTCTCACTGCTCTCTGTAATGGGAGGCGTGAACTCTGGCTCCCAACCCATTTCCAGCCCATCTGAAACACAGCAGCAAATTACCTCCAGCGCCAGCCCCCTGCACACCAGCCCCAATTCAGCCCAAATAGAAGTGACAGGACAGTGCAATTTATCGCCATAACCCCCTGCACCACCACGACCACCAGCCCGCCAGCCAGCCAGCCAGCCAGCCAGCGGCTCTGCTGCACTACACAAGCTGGGGCTGCCCCACACCTGCACGCGGAGTGAAGGGTGAAGCCTCCGCAGTCTGCAGAGGCCGTTTTATGGCTTGCGTGCGCGCCGTACATACTGTTGCATTGTGATTCCGTACGTGCGTGCACGTGCGTAGACGTGCGCGTGGTCTATAAGCTCTCCGGTGTAGGGGCCAACCCCGCCGCCCTGGCCCCCTGCCCTGCCTATTATCTCATTGATTTCCTCCTCTCCTCTTTTCAATTCTCTCCATTTCCACACTGCCGTCCTTTCCATTAGAGGGGCAATTTAACAGAGTGCTGTGACATAGGAGGGTGCGAGGGTGGGCGGGAGACCTCAAGGATGGGAAACATAAAGTGAGGAGGGGAGATAAAGTGAGCGCTGAAGGAGCCCAGGGAGCAGCGAGCGGATGATAATCTCGCAGCTCCAAAAAAAATGGCTGTAATTTTGCCGTCTTTGTATTTAACGGTCGAGCAAAACGGCGAATCAAAGTGAAATTGAAATGACTTCCGGCTCGCGGTGGGTTTCATTCGGAGGTGTCACGTGTCCTCTTCGCTGTGTCTGTCCCGTCCCCTCAGGTCTTTCCTCCAGAATCGCCAGAGTCTTCGAACGCACCACTACAAGCAGCCGTCGCCCTCGCAGCGCTGGAGGGGGAGCAGCATGTGCTGGATCCGCGGCTCCCTGTATCGCGTGTCGGCCAATAAGCTGTCTCGCACCGTGGGCTCCAGCATGTCGATCAACAGGACAGGTACCGCAGTGTCGAGCCACTGATAAGACAAACAAGCAATGAATGGTATGCGTATGAATAACGTGCAATGAACGGAGTCTTGAAAGGTCCTGTGCTCCGCTGGTGGTCTACTGCTTCACCTTTTCAGCAGCCGTCATTCGCTGCGTTTCCACGACCCCTATAGAATCGCGCAAAACCTAAACATGGCAAAAAAAAAATGTTTAGCCAGAAATTGGAATCTCTTCCAAATATCGCGATAAAAAACACCTGGGAAAAACCTCGCAAATACGGCTCAAAGGTTTCATGAGGTGGTTTTTCACACGTATCCACATTGAGGGATATCGCAAAAGTCTCATGGAAACACTTCACACTGACCTGTCAGCGGACGTGACGTTTGTCCAAGTGTAGCCGTTTCCATCAGCAGCTTTTTTATCGCGATATTTCGGTTTTGTGCAATTCCACCGGTGATGGAAACGCAGCCGGCGTTGCGCACAGCCGATAAGGAAGTAGTTATTCATGTTTGTGGCTGCAGTTCCATCCACATGTGCTCTAATGGACTTACAGGAGCCGGCTGGATTTGCCATCTGAAATAATAAAGTTGTCATCCGTCAGGGCAGTGAGGGGGAGGGTCCAGAGAGCCGGACGGTGCAGATTAAAGCCAGATCTGCCTCCCGGCTCCTTTTACACATTCTCTAGCCGCCTCACCTACAGAGGAAATTGAAGAGGTCCATTTTGTTAAAACTCGTGACTGGCATCCAAAAGCACATGTTCCCACCTCCTGCCAGAGCGCCGGCTCAGGTGTCCCCCCAGTTATGGACTGTTCTTGCGGTCTCATATCCTCCACCCGGCCAGCTTCACATTTGTTCCTGGTGCGATGCCACCGTCCTGCCAGCGCAGCGGCCCGGCCAAAAAGTTCCAAAATTAGAGCTTTGAATGAACTGTGATCCGTAACCTCAGCCTGCTTGTCCTCTTCTCCTCTCCCGTGCATGCCAGCTCCCGGCACACACACACACACACACACACACACACACATATCTGCATTTGCCTTTAAATTTATGGAGTGCAGGGGGTGCACGGTGTTTATGATGCTCTCTGTCAGGGTTGGACGTCACGTTTGGCTTTGGCAGCAGCAATGTGTCAAAGTTGCTCTGTATAAATAACCAGGCGCATTTCAAGTTGGCGTTGCATCTGACCACGCGTGCACACACACACACACACACACACACACGCACACACACCTTAGCCGTGTGATGTGCATTTTCTATACAAAGAATTGTCAGAACTTGCTCTCTGCGAGGTTAAAAAAAAACAATGACACTGAAGATAGAAAAGCAAAAAAAAAAGCAAAAGAAATATAAAAAGATATTGGCTCCTTTTTCCATTCTGAACTTCAGTGTTTAATGTCTATTTGGAAATTTGCTGTTGGAAATATAAGATCAAAAATCTTAAAATTTGAAAACTTGAATTTTTCCTTCTTTTTTTTACAGCACCACACAAAAAACACAAAACTATAATTAGAAAATAAAAGCAGTTATCTATTAAAAAATGCAATATCTAAATATATAGATACAAAATGTATAAAAAATATCTTCTAAAATAAGAACAATGAAATGGAGAGAAAGAACAGAAGGAGAAGGGGGAGAGAAGGAAAGGAAAGGGAGTTGGGGGCGGGGCTCCTTCAGTCAGCAGGAGTTGAGAGCGTCAGAGAAGCTGAGGACAGAACCTCACTTCTGTTGGAAAGTTTCCAGATGAGCTCAGACAGAACACCCGATTCTTCCCAATCTCCAAAAGGTCACATCTCACTGAGGCCCGCAGGTGGTGGACTTCCATAGTAATAGCAGGTGGTGTGTAAGAACTGAAAACCATTCAGTCCCAGTGCTGGAGGTGAATCATGAGTCTTCAGGGACACTGGAGAAACAGCACCAGGGGATGAAGAGTATTTCTTAATTTGAGTGAAAGCAGCGATTTCCAGGAGAATAAAACCTGCGGGTTAAATTACAGGCTGAATGATGACATTCATCACAGCTGCATACAACATCAGGACACATTAGTGACAGTCAACCTTGGGATGAGTCAATTCTAAACAGCTCTGACGTGAACTTTGTATACATAAGTGTGGAAACGCACCTGTTGAGCCTGAGTGAGAAGTTCTGAGGGCAACGTCTCTCTGAAATAATGTATATTTCAGAGAGGTTACTGCAAAACAGGAGCACCAGCCCACATATTGCAGTAGTTTTAGACATCAAATCGTCACTTTGCACAAGGCAGTGAACCAGAGTCATACAACAAGAACGGACCTCAACTGAACAAAAGCATTAAGTCATGAAAATGTAGTTTTAGGGCTGTGAAAACTGAGAGAAAATTTGT
Organism: Nelusetta ayraudi; assembly: GCF_046127955.1. Taxonomy (NCBI): domain Eukaryota; kingdom Metazoa; phylum Chordata; class Actinopteri; order Tetraodontiformes; family Monacanthidae; genus Nelusetta; species Nelusetta ayraudi. The sequence goes on from NW_027466134.1 coordinate 5,309,487, forward strand.
GCAAGTAAAAAAAAACAACAACACAACACAACAAGGTTTTAAATATGTATGAGCCTTCTCTTCATATTCGGGTCAGTGGAGCACAACAAAAGAAAACACAAGTTAATGGATTTCACCCGCTTTGGAACCAAAAAACAGAAATGAGTGAGTTGATGTTTGAAGCAGCTGAAGTGTGTTGGACCTACTAAGTGCTGCAGAACTTATGTACACATGTACTGACATACTGTCCACACACACAGCCTCGCAATGTAGGGATGTCACGTCGTTTTGAGACTCGGTGACAGACTCAGTCGTCCCGCCACTCTCTCGGTGAGCCAAACTACCTTCGCCATCGACGAGTAGATGGCATAATTTATGACTTGCCTCACTCAGTGGCCCGGCTGTGTCCCGCGGGCCGTGCTTTGCCCAGGTCTGTCCTGGGGAGTCCCGTTGCTACAAACCCGCTTTGATCGAACGTCCGTTGTATTTTTGAATTGACCTGTAAACCAAAGTGAGCAGAAGCTCCTGTGTCGCTGACGTCTCTCCGTTCTCCTGCTCTTTCAGGGAGGCCCTCCAGCAGCGGCCACTCGTGGGCCGCCAGCCCCGTCTTGAACCGGCCCTCCGCCACTCGTCATCTGGCCTGGTCAGATTCTTGCACCATCACCCTGTCTCACTGCTTCTATTTTTTCCCCGAGTGCCCTCATCGAAGCGCATTTCGTGAAATCAAACCCAGCCAAGCTCCCCCCCGCACCCGATCCTTCCCTCCACTTTAGCTCCCCTTTCATCACCGTCAGCCGGCGGCCACTGCCGAATCCCCGTCAATTACAACAGCACATGTCGAGCGACAGGAGTCCAAGCTGTTGAATCTTTCACGGGGAATGTGTGAACTTAGCCAGTAAACCACGCCGCCAGGTTGACTTGCACTGTGTTTCTCTGAACCAGCCGCGCGGTCCAGCGCAGCCTGGCCATCATCAGGCAGGCCCAGCAGAAGAAGCAGCCCAAGCAGTACTGCATGTACTACAACCGCTTTGGCAAGTGCAACCGTGGCACCAGCTGCCCCTATATCCATGATCCAGACAAGGTGGCTGTCTGCACCAGGTAATTTAACACACGTCCCAGCTTTGATGAGCAAGGGCCACTTTGCTGGTTTCAGTTCTGGGCTGGGATTAACTGGGCTTTAAGGGGCTTTAGCTCCAGAGCTTTCTCAGGTGGATGCCATGGGCTAGTGTTGTCGTCCTCCACATTGGTCTCGGTCCCAGGACCACTTCTTAAGGGCTCACCTCTCCTCACTCACTCACTGGCCTCAATCATACATCATACAAAGTCTTATTTCTTTCATTTGTCTATTCAGGTTCTTGAGGGGCACTTGCAAGCAAGCAGATGGAACCTGCCCGTTTTCACACAAGGTGGCCAAGGAGAAGGTAACTGGACAGCAAGCGCAGCCGACATCCCGGACAAGCGTGACCATTGATGGGTTTTCGACGACAACCTGATCTGAAAAAAATACCAGAAACATGGAAGACACTCGCCAAAGCTCCAACGTGTCACTGAAGCTGCGTTTCCATCGCCCCTAGAGTTGCTCATAACCGAAAGTCCTAAAAGTCGCCAAATGACGTCATCATCTAATTTACATAATTGACCATTTGCTCTTGATTGCAATGTAATGACACCAGGAAAAGTCGCCAGATTTGTCGCTAGTCGCTTTTGACAAAAAAACCCCCGACTTTTTTGGGGGGAGAAAGTCGCCAAGATCAGCTTTGTCTGTTTCAACAGAGACATTTTGGGGCAATGAGGGCAGCCAATAGGAGACGTTCTGAGGCAATGAGGGCAGCCTAGGATAGGAGACCTGAGTTGCTGTACTTGTGCCGATTTGCTCAGCCCCAGTATTGAGTTTGTTTGCGAAGCAGAAACGATATTGCGACACCAAGTGGACACATTTAGAACAGCACTTTCTTCCATTGAAAAATTGCAGTTTTTATATTTTGCAAAATCATCTTGCAGGCCAGAAAAAAAAAACAGTTTGCGGGCCCGATCCGGCACGCGGGCCGTATGTTTGGCACCCCCGATATAGGGGAATATTGCAAAAGTGTCATTGAACAACTGGCGACACGCAGCCCGCGTCTGCTGTCTCTGTGGGAGAAAGTGACGCTCTGAGTAAACAGCTTCTTTTTTAGTCTCCCTGAGACAAACAATCCACGACAGGTGCTTCACTTTCTCTCACACACACACACTGACACAATGTCGTGCACCTGTGTCGGATGTCACCCTTTGACTTCAGTGCTGAGAGCCCAGCTGTCTGTCTGCAATGGCGCCCACTCCCCCCCCCCACCCCGCCAACCACTGGCCCATCCTTCCACTCCACATTCCTGCTCCTGCTTCATGGAGCCCTCCTGCACAATGAGGCTCAGGGAGGGGAGGGAGGGGTTTTTAGGGGCGGTGGTGGGAGGGACCCGGGGGTACCAGAGCCATACACCCATCAGCCCCACAAACCTGATCCGGGCGCAAGAACTGATAGTCCTGCAGACCCCCCCCACCCCCCCGCCCATCACTAGCACGCTGCCACGCATAGCTGGAAACCAGACACCCACTGGCACTCCACTCCCCTGGCATTATACTTCCTTGTATAACCCCTGGAACACTACCCCATGACCTGCACCCCCCCTCCACCACCACCACCACCACCAGCACCACCCACACTGGGAGCACATAAACACATCATGGGAGCTGCTGGACGACTGGAGCCGTGGCCTGGATAAATATTTCCATAACAGTTAATTAGGTAGGAGTGATCCCATCCCAACAAGGAGGAGCCCCTCACACTGTGCCCCCCCCCCAACCCCCACCCCACCCACCACCACCACCACCTCCAGGCTGGCCCTGGTGCTCCCCACCCTGCCACCCTGGTGGGTATATTTAGACCAGGCGACCTCCAGCACCGCCAAGGCTGCTGGCCCACGCACACAAACTGAGCAGTCATGGTAACCCCCCCCCCACCCCAACCACACACACACACACACACACACACACACACTCTGCTGTCAACTGCAATTAAGGTCATTTAGCCGCTCAGTGAGATGGATGGCTGGACCCTGCCAGCAGGTCTGAAGAGGAGCGGATCGCTGCAAACACGTCTGGGTTACACATGCGTGTAAAGTGACGCAATCTGGCGCCGCGGTCGCCGGGTCGGGCGGTCAATTCCACCGAGTAGTTTCTGATGACGTGGCTGGATTAACATCCAGACAAGAGTGTAGATGACCGTCCTCGTTCCTCTCGCCGTCACCGTGTGTTGGACACCAGCTGCGCTTCCAGGACTCCCAGAATTGCGCAAAGGCAGAAATATGGCGATTTAAAAACCCGGTGATGGAAACAAAGCACTCAACACCGACAACTTCCATCCCGTCTTTCACATCTTCCTGTGGTTGCAGTAGAAGTTCAGACCGTGGCTGTGGTCGCATGAGCTCATGAACTGAAATCATGTTCAGATATTATTTCTACCTCAACGTTTATATTGTCAACTATGTTAAAGATGTAGTTTTGGGCACCCTTGAAAATGTGCAGTCTGCATTGATAATATTTTGACAATGGGAATATTACATTAATATTGCAAGTACAAATATCCATGTGCAGTCTTCAAAAATAACTTTGAATTTACGGATTGTAGTAAAAACAAAAAAAAAAACAGAAGCTCAGGTCGAAACATGTTAATATATCGAACAGTTTAGCGTCCCAGGCGTTGATGGCGCCCTCGTCACCTGGACTCTGAGCGCTTCTCCAGGAGGTTGTCTCAGGCCGCTCCTCTCTGCCTCTCTGCCTCTCTGCAGATGCCCGTGTGCTCCTACTTCCTGAGGGGAATCTGCAACAACAACGACTGCCCCTACAGCCACGTCTACGTGTCGCACAAGGCCAAAGTGTGCGACGACTTTGTCAAAGGCTACTGTCCCGAGGGCGAGAAGGTACCGCTCGCCTTTGCACTGACGACAGACCCGATTCAGTCACGTTGGGTTCGGATGCGTTTGTCTTCTTTCTGTCGTTCTGCTGCCGTTTTTCATTTTTATATCGAGTCCACACTATTAAACATTAGTGAAGCATTAGTAAATACTGAATGCATCTTTTATAGAGCATGTTTCTGACATGAAGACTCATTAGTATGTAGTTTATAAACACAGTTGTAAAAATCTATTGGAAAATAAAGGTGAGGGTTTTTATAAAAAATCTACGAAACACGATTTATAAATGTATTTTTTTTTTAATCCTCAACTAATGCTTAATAGTGTGTAATTATTATAAAGTGTTTCCCATATGAAGTCATAACAAAGCAGGTAAGCTGTAAACAGGGAACACATGTTTAAAAACCTTACAGGATGACTTTTTTCCACTTATTTCCAAGGATTTCCTCTCGAACCGCTCTGGCCATTCACTGGCCGGTGCTCAGTGCAGGTTGGGGGGTGGTGGTGGTGGGCGGGGTTATCGGCCTATCAGTCGGCTGGAGCTGGCGGAGCTGCGCTGTCATCAGCGCTGGTCCAACTGCAAAGGCCGGCTGCTGCGACGCACTGGATGGTTTCTGCAGTGCGTTGACGCCATCGTCTGATCGATGTCCTCCCAACGTATAATTATATTGTACAGCATGCACGTGCTGCCGCTGCCGTTAAAGTGAGGCTTAGAAAAACAAGTGCGTTGGTAACCAATCTGCCCACCAGACACACACACACACACACACACACACACACACACAGGCAGGAACAGCTGCAGGGGGCAGTGGTCCATAATGGCATAGCTGTAGTGTTTGAGTGGCACATTTCAGGCCTGATGAGTATCAGAGAGCCACACATGACTTAAAACACCCCGGTCAACACACACACACACACACACACACACACACACAGCCTTCCTCTGCATTCTTCTCCGTCACTCTGCAGGGCTAGCTGCACGGCTAGCTGCACGGCTAGCTGCAGGGCTAGCTGCAACGGCTAGCTGCACGGCTGGTGTTTTTATCTCTCTTTGTCTCCCCCTTTCGTCCTCGCCTCTCCCTGCTTTCATTTCAGTGTCAAGTGTGAAACAAATGCTTTTTCACACTGTCAGACCTCATTTAAATGTCACGCGGGGAAATGAGGATATAGAGAACAAAGGGGATATTAATATTTATTCTATTAGCTGAAGTGCTTAGGTCTGTGATTTTCGCTTTTCTGTGCACGTGTGTGTGTGTGTGTGTGTGTGTGTGTGTGTGTGTGTGTGTGTGTGTGTGTGTGTGTGTGTATGTTTGTGTGTGTTTGTGGAGTTGTGGACTGCGAGGCTCTGGTGGCTCTATGATGGATAGCAGGCAGTAATTATGGATGGGGAAAAGTGCTGAGGATGGCACTTCAGGCCAGGCAGGCAGACACTCCAGCGGCTCAGGGGTTAAGTCTGCTCCTTGCTTTCATCCACCTCCTCCTCCTCCACCTTGCCACCCCTCCTCCTCCTCCCCACCTCCTCCTTGCAGACCCGCCACCAGCCTGCATCTTCATGCTTTTGTCTTACACTCAAGTGCTTCTTTGTCTTTTAGCATTTCTTTTTTCCCCTCCTCATTGCTTTGATTGTTCCCTTGGTGCAGCTGCCGAATCTCCCTCCCAGCACCTTCCAACAGGAAGTTGAACACCGCTGCTTGCTGCTGCGTTTGACGATGCATTGTTTTGTCTTGATGTAAAAAGGCCCTTCTGCAGAAAGAGAGATGCCTCCAGAGATCCTTGTTGGAATTTGTGCGTCTGAGTAAATATTTTTGGCCTGCAGGTATTAAAGCATCTTACATAACCAACAACTTTTTTTTTTTTTTTTTTTTTTTTTTTCTTAAAGCCCTCAGTGTTCAGTCATTATTTTTCAAAAGTGCAGATAAAATTGCTAACAGATCCAGAATTTGTTTTTGTTTTTTTTTAAATATTTCCTCCTGCATGAATTATGTGGCCCTGCGATGAACTGGTGACTTGTCCAGGGTGCCACCCTGCCTTCGCCCTAAGACAGCTGGGAGAGGCTCCAGCAGAGCCCCGAGACCCTGAATAGGAATAAGCGGGTGTAGAAGATGAATGAATGAATGAATGAATGAATGAATGAATGAATGAATTGTGTGGCGTACCAATGCTGTTGGGTTAAACGTCTCCTCCAGTAGAAGTTGCTGCACGTCAGCTGCAGTGACGGTACAAAGTGCAGTGAGTCTCTGTACTGCTGGCACCGGTGTCGGTGTGTTCTGATCTCTGGACGCTGCTCCTGACAAGTGGCAGTTTCAATATGTTTTAAGTCAGAGATGTGAGTGTATATGTTTGTATTCTATCCTCCCTCCTCCTGTCTTTTTCCCGTGCCTCTGTTGCTCATTCTCTCAGTCTGTGGGTGAATGTGCTGACTCCTCTTGGTTTTGGCCCAGCACAGAGCTCTTTAATGGGCCAAAGAGACATCCAAGCATTCCTTTAATCAAGAGGAGGATTGTTAACTTTGTGTTTGATGATGGCACTTTGTCTACTCCCCACCCCCCTTCTGTCATTTTCTTTCTTGCTTCATTTTCATCAATCTATTTATGACAATGAAGAAAAATGGAACCCTCGACTGTCAGTTTCTCCTCCACAATCTGTTTTGCCACACTTACAGGACAGCTTTGGTAATGGGTTACTCATAAAATTGTAGAAATTTCTTGGCACATCACCATTGTTGTTTGCAGTATTAAATAATGGTAACACAAACGACCTCCGGGTTTCTCCATCATTGCACACAAGAACGTTGAAGTTTCCCCGGAGAGCTTTGGGTTCCCCGGACAGCAGCCCCAGGGATGGAGACACCCAGAAGCTCCCAGCATGGCAGGCTAATCTGCACTGCAGTTGGTTTTGCCACAGACAGAAACTTGAAGTCCGATGGAGGCAACCCTCCAGCTCAGCCAGTGCTGCTAACCTGAGGAGACTCCAGGAAGGTCCAACCCTGTCCAGGAGCCAGGAGTCTAGATCCAGGGCCAGAACAAAGGTCTGCCCAACTCTTATCTAGTTGGTGCTGCTCCACCTCCTGCACCAGCTCTGACTCCTCAGCTGGAGAGGTACTGCACCGTGAACCTAGAACCAGTCTAGACCACTAGGGTCTAGCAGTCCCAGGACTTCCAAGGCTCGTCCCAATTCCCAAAAGTCCTTAGGACGCTCAAAATGCACCCTCGTTTTAGCCGATCTGCAAGGCTGCACCGCTACTATCCTTTGCGTACTTGGGTATCCCATGATGCTTTGCGTGCTGCTGCAAAGCATCCTGGGATCCTGGGAAGTCAGCTGAAATTAGCGCCATCTACTGGCAAAGACACTTCGTATAAATTTAAGTATTGAAATTTCACATCAAATATTCAGTTTTTAACATCAGTTTTTATTTATTTGATCATCCAACGCCATCGTTAGCTGGAGAACCAATGGTTAGCTTGATGCTATGAAAACGTTACTTCCGGGGTTGGCCAGCAGGAGGGAACGGCGGTGACGCAACGAGGAAATACGCCGAAGGCTAGACCGTCCCGTGTGGTTACCGGGGCGGTGGGTTTGGTCCGTCCTGCTAGGCCGGGTCCTGGGAGAACGCTTCCTTCAGACGGAGGACACTCGGTTTGAAGGGTGCAGACCCTGAATTGAGACTCAGCACCAGTGTCACCTGCACTCAGTCTGTCTTTGATATCCTCCCCCTGCAAGCTGTGGGTCCACTAGAAAATTGTGCATGTCTAATTTCAAATGATTATTTTTAATATCACACAAAATAGTTTCAAACATATTTTTTCAATTTTTTGGGGAGTTCACTGCTGCTTTTAATCCAAATCTGATTTCATCAGATGGCACCGAGTAGCTTTCGGTATCCCAGAAGGTTTTATAACCGAAAACCAGATGAAACATTGACACCGGCAAACAAGCAAACGCTGTTGCAGATCAGGACCTCGTTCAACTCCTTACCTCACCAACAGTGGTCCGGACCTGTGGAGTACAATGTGCCGGCCAGCTGACCCCCCCCCACCCTGGCACCCAAGGGTGCATGAGCATGGGTGTTAGGGCAAGGGAGTGTATCTCATGCTCCCAAGGAAATTGATCTTAAGGTCCCCCCCGCCCCCACCCACTCAACCCCCCACCTTCTCACACACATCCCCCGATACTCACTCTATTTCTGGAACAAATCTGCTTTCCAGCCCTGCACTCACCCTGCAAAACACACACACGCTGCCTGCAGCCTGCACCCTTGTGCGAATATAATTAGCTTTTTCTGACAGGTGGGCCAGATCGGATCTCGTGGAGAATGAAGCCACCTATTTACACCCTTAAAACACTGTCATGCATACTCTGTTGAAAACATGCATGTGAAAGCCTACTCTGCCGTGCACAATGCTCTCCAGAGTGGCACTAACAGTGACCCACTTGCATGTGAAGAGAGATGGTTTTTAAAAGCTAGGCTAGGCTCGGCTAGGCTAGGCTAGGCTAGGCTACTTGCTATTGGAGCAATTGTTGCTCAGCATGCCATGCAGTTGTGTTTGCCATGAGTTCGGTTGTAAGGATGCATGGTCCCACACACACAGGAGAACTTGAACTTCTGGGGAGAAGAAAGTTTATGATTAAGTATATATGTTAAATGTTGTGGGTCTACATGGCTCCAACCCTTTCTAGATACACTAGCAGTCAACAGGTTGGACTCCACCCTATGAATGGGATGTCTTGTCTTTCACTCTCATGACTGTTGACGTTGCAGTTTCTCACCGAAGGCATCAGAACTCCGTGTGAACACGCATGGAATTATGGAGTCAAACAACTCAAACACGTTTTATATTGAAATTCTTCCAAACAGCCTCCTTTCATAAAAAGCATATTTAGAGTTATTGAAGGTGTTTTTCTTTGCTACGTAATGACGTATCTCGCTCATATAGTTGATGTCTTCAGTTTCTATCTGCAGTGATGAAAGTTGTAAAGATTAAAAAAAAAAAAAAAAAAAAAAAAAAAAAAATTGCATGAGAAGGTGTGTCCAAACTTTTGACTGGTAGTGTGCATATATACAGTATATTATCTGTGTTGTATTTCATACACTGGCCAATGTGTATTGTATTGTATTGTATTGTATTGTCCTGCTTGAAGTAAAAGTCCTCTCTTTTCATCAATTAAACTCAACGTTTGTGTTTTATGAGGATTCTTAATGCATTTTTTTGTTTGTTTTGAGGTATTTAGTGTGAGTAGCAGCCAAAATGAAGAACTAAAGAAAATATATATACATATATATATATATATATATATATATATTGTGTCCATGTTGTGCATTTGTGATTTCTACCCTGAAGACAGAGGTGCTAATCTTGGTCTCTCCTACCACCAGTGTAAGAAGAAGCACACTCTGGAGTGCCCGGACTTCTTGAAGACCGGTTCCTGCCCACGACGAGCCCACTGCAAACTGCAACACCACCGCGGACCCAAAAGACACGGCGGCCTGTCCTCCTCCACGCCGGCCAAGAGAGCCAGAACCAAGGATCCTTGCAGGAGGTCAGGGCAGCCTGTCGCCATCCAAAAACCACTCGACACCTTCAAAATCATTCAATGTGTCCTGTTCCACCACCCCCCCGCTCCCTCCACCCCCCCCCCACCCCCTCCCCAGGCCCCACTTGTCTGTTGTCGTGCTGCAAGGTTCTCAGGCAACACCAGAGACCCCCACCACCAAAGGACCACTGGAGCTTCCATCATTCATCTCGCTGTCCAGCTCCCCGGAGGAGGCCGACGCTCCAGATGCACCAGGGGGCGACTCTCCAAAAGTCAAAGGTATAAAAATATTCATATACTCCACAGGCGTTGCAGACGTCACCGTGTCTCCATGGACAGAAAATATTCCTGAATAAAAATTAAAATGCATCTGTTTATCTACTGAGCTCTAAACTACGGAAGAGGATGAGGGCCACAAGAAGAGAAAAAATTGAGGACAGAATTGCAGCATTTAGATAGAGTTCCTAGCTGTCAATGGTCTTGAGAATGAAAGAAAATACATTATCTATATTTATTATACAGTTGTACACTGTTTGACTGCTCTTGTATTTTAAAAAGTGACAACATTTAAATCATTTTCGATATTTCACATTAAAACGACCCAAAAATTGATTTCAGTTTTCTTCTCTACTTAGAATTGTAGAAGGGTTTGGAAAAATCCTTTGTTTTTATTGAATCTATACAATTACATACACACCTGAAGATCGGTCAGTCGGTTTCCTTGCTTTTTATGAATATAATTCAGCCTAAGAACCTCCGGCCCCTCCTCTAATTGCCCCAGATTGACTGTGATTCTCCGTCGAGGTGCGAAGATCATTTCATTGACGGAAGCTTTTGCCAGCGGCTCAGTTCCTGGGAGGAGTGGGCGGGGCTCTCGGGTGCTTGTGGAGCTGGAGACAGATAATGATGATGAGGACCGTGCGGTGGGCTCTCGGGGGGAGGGGCAACAGTGCGGCCATAATGTTGAGGTTGTGGGGTGGCGGCGGCACAGCTGAGCCCTGCGTTGACAGACTTGACGGATGGAGGATTTGAGAAGGAACTGCTGGGCACCCCCTCCCCCGCTGTCCTGGACCCTTCCCACCCAGGTTTGATCCAGCGCCTGACCACCCCCCCCCCCACCCTGCACACCTGCTGGCTGATACCGGAACCACCATCTAGAAACCCTAGATGATGGTTCCAGTATCATCCTTACCTCTGACCCTGGCGGGATACCTTCAGTTATTGCTCAACCTTAAATAATATATTCTGGGTCTGTTCAATGGGACATTAAATGGAATAAAGCAGCATTTCAGATTGAACAAATCTAATTAGAAAGAATTACAAATAAAGAGATTGATTTGCATTTGCACTTTTTACATATTCGTAAATTCTCATTCTCGTAGTTTGATCCCATTCTGTTTTCCAGAACCCAACACCCAACTGACCACTTCAGCCCCGTCTTTCAAATCTCCCTGTAGTTCAGACCATGGCTGGTGGTCTCGGTCTCAGACTGGACGGTTTTCGATCCAGACCAGTGGAGACTCAGCCAACACTGTAATAACACAATAATAAGAGAATATAATCCAGCTGCCACCTGCCCTCTTATTCCTACTTCATTTATTTTTTAATTTTATGAATCAACAATGTTTTTTTGAAAATGGTTCTAAATAGTTGGCAAAGCAGCAACATGTTGAAGAAACTGATGAATAGACTCCTTGCTGAGAAGAAGTGTTGCTGTTCCGTTTAGAAGCAAACTGGAATTTAAAAACGGTGCTGGTCAATTTCTTCTGGTTTGTTGTTATTTTTCTTTGTCTTGGTCTGGTCTCCATCTCGATGCTCTCTGGTCTTGATAAGGTCTTGGTCTGGTCTCAGTCTCGATGTTCTCTGGTCTTGATAAGGTCTTGGTCTGGTCTCAGTCTCGATGCTCTCTGGTCTTGATAAGGTCTTGGTCTCGATGTTGTCCGGTCTTGATAAGGTCTTGGTCTCGAGGCTCTCTGGTCTTGATAAGGTCTTGGTCTGGTCTCAGTCTCGATGCTCTCTGGTCTTGATACGGTCTTGGTCTGGTCTCAGTCTCGATGCTCGCTGGTCTTGATAAGGTCTTGGTCTCGATGCTGTCCGGTCTTGATAAGGTCTTGGTCTCGATGCTCTCTGGTCTCGATAAGGTCTTGGTCTGGTCTCAGTCTCGATGCTCTCTGGTCTCGATAAGGTCTTGGTCTGGTCTCAGTCTCGATGCTCTCTGGTCTTGATAAGGTCTTGGTCTGGTCTCAGTCTTGATGCTCTCTGGTCTTGATAAGGTCTTGATAAGGTCTTGATCTCAATGCTGTCCGGTCTTGATAAGGTCTTGGTCTGAGTTGGTGTGTCTGGACTACGCCGCCAGCGCTAACAACTCCATCCTTCAGAAGTGGTGGGCGTGTGTGTATAGCCGGGTGTTGGTGGCGAAGCCACAAATCAGTCAGTCCGAGCTCTCCATTCAGTCTGACCTCTTAATTTAACTTTCAACTCTCAATCAGACGGACAACAGCTGGCTGTGTCCCTGCGCGTCCTGTCGGCTTCTTTTAGGCGTTCTTGCTATATGAGTATTGTATGCCCCACCCCCCACCCCCCACACACATAGCACATTTCATAGTACATGTCCAGAAAGGAAGACTTCAGCGCAGCTGACCAACCTGCCTGGGATGTTGTTGTCACTCTTCCTCTTCCCTTCTTCTCTTTCAACCGTTCATATTTAGCTCCCTCTGCATGGAAACAAGCATGACCTTTGACCTGACCCCGGGTCATCTTGACCTCTTCCCCTTTGCCAACACACCAACGGCACCACTATATATCATAATATTGTTTCAGGAGATGTTGCCCTGGGTGTTCTGCTTGGATTTTCTGTCGTTTGTTTGTTTGTTTGTTTGTCTCAACGACTTTGTGTGCACAGAGTTCACCAGTGATTCTTCACTCACTCCTGCGTTTAGCAGTTATGACCGCTGCCACTGCCAGCGGCAACTGAACCAGTCTACAAATGACAGAGGAAGACCACACTGCACTTGACAGGATGAAGTTGGTGTACTGACACTGACTGGGATGGATGGATGGATGGATGGATGGATGGATGGATGGATGGATGGATAGATAGATAGATAGATAGATAGATAGATAGATAGATAGATAGATAGATAGATAGATAGATAGATAGATAGATAGATAGGGAAACTAAACTGTTGCTGCACCAAAAAAAACAGTAGAAAACTGAAGCTATACAATGTAATAAAGCAAACTGCAAGGAGACCCCGGATGTTCAACACTGCTTCTGAAAATGAACGTGCAAAGTCGCTGGTCAACAAGATGCTAATAGTACAATGCGGCCAAAGGTTGCAGGGTGACTTGAGTTGTGAGACTTCTTCCTTCCTGACTAAAAACTCACGGCTCCGTATCTCATGCTTCTATTCACACTTTTCCTTCACCTTTGCTGCTTTGTCCCTGACAGAGAAGAAGCTGCAGATCAAACCTCGGCTGTGACACCACCACCAGGAACCTCTGCACCGAGGTGCTGGTTCCTCATCAGTGCTTAGGCTCCACCCATTGTGCAGGTAAAGGAGGACTGACGTGCTGACGAATGTCTCTGCTGCTTCTCTCCCTCCGTGACGTCACTCAGGGCCACAAGTTTTATTTTGAGATGTTCGAACGCATCAGTTGCTTTTTTTTTTCTTTTTTTTTTGTATGTTTGCAGATTTTCCTACCTGGTTGTGTATTTTTTAGAAATAAACTATTCCTCAAGTTGACTTTTGCTCCACAGACTGTTTTTCCAAACACACTTGAAGTCAGTAAACTGAGAGCCAGGAAGCTGCGTTTCCATGACAAGTTTATCGCAAAACAAAAGCCATATTTCTCAACAATTACGATTTGCAATTCAGATCAATATTTCAATTTTCTTTTAGTAAAAGTGCCAGCGAGACGAGGAACGGAGAGAAACCATCCGTCGACAACAGATTAGGTCAATATACCTCTACATGGATACCTGTGGAAAATCTCCTCATCAGAGTGTCAAAACCTTTCGGCCGTATTTGCGAGGTTTTCCCAGGGTTTTTATCGCGATATTCTGGTTTTGCGCAATTCTAAGAGCAACGAAATTGCAGCTACAGTCCACCTTCTCTTCTGTCTCTGACTCTACGTCGATGATGGGATGATTTCCCTCCTTTCGTCTCGCAGGCACTTTTCCTAAAAAAAAATATATATATATTGATCTTAATTAGTGTTTTCAATATCTGGCTACACTTCCTCTCTCAGCTGTTTCCATCCACAGTTTTTCTCGCCATATTTACCGTAATTTCCGGACTATAAAGCGCACCTGAATATAAGCCGCAGCGGCTAAATTTAGGGGAAAAAACAAATGTGTTCATATACAAGCCGCAGGTGTTTCGTCAGGAAACGGGTCAGCGGAGCGGATCGGTTCGGCGGCTGCGAGCCTGCGATTCTGGACTCGCACCGCGGATCCTGTTTGCGGGGTCCCACTGGTCACCTCGGTTAATTGGTATGGAGTCGGACCAGAACTCGACAACAAGAGCAAGACAAGAGAACATACAGACGAGAGCGCGAGCGATCTCGCCAGATCGACTGCCTTGAACTTAACAGCTGCATCATATGCAATTCTTCCTTTGTTTTCCACAATGAGGGTTTGTGCATGAAAACTTCCTTTTGTACAAACCGTCTTGCTCTCGTTATGTATTTGCTTCCACTTTTGCTTTCGTTGTTCGCGCGAACTGCCTGTCTCACTCTTTCACGAGCCCACCCAAAAATCCATAAATTGAGAAGGTCCGCTAGTGGCCGTTAGCTGTAAAGAAAAACAAAAAAAACAACATAGATTAGCCACAGGGTTTCAAAGCATGGGGGAAAAGTAGCGGCTTATAGTCCGGAAATTACGGTATGTTTTTTTTGCATAATTCCAGTCCTAACGGAATGGCCGCTGGTGTTTGTGGGGAGCGGCGGTGTCGTCGCACCGCCTCAGCTTGCGTGTTCGGAAGCGTTTTCATGTGGAAGGTGGCGACAGAAGCTCGCAGTTCAGCCTTGGCCGTGGAGCTGGAGGCAGGACACATGAGCGGACGGTGACCTCATCCACACTAAGCCCTGGGACGCTGCGTGTAACCCGAGGAAGACAAATGCACTGGCTTACGCAAAGTTGAAGTGGTTTTCACAGAGTGGAGGAGGGGGGAGAGAGGGAGTCTTGGCGCTGGGGTTGGAGGGTGTGTTCAAGTCTGGACACCACAGGTGCGTTGTGTTGCGTGTTCCTGGGGTGGTGCTGTTGGGTGACCGTCAGTCAGAGCTCACTAGGACCAGGGTGCTGCAGCCAATCCCAGCTGTCTGCAGGGGAGGCGGGGCTACACCCTGGACAAACAAGCATGTGCACACACACACACACACACACACACACAAACACACACACCTATGGCCAATTTGGAGTTCCCAGTCAGCCAATGGGGAGGAAGCTGTGCTACAGAGAGAAGCTACTGGGTTGTTGCTTCTCACTATGATGTTGGAAGGCCTGGACCTGCTGGACCTGCTGGACCTGCTGGACTGGACAGCTGCCCTCTGGTAGAGACCTCAGTGCAGCCACCAACATTCACCCACACGCTGCACTGCACTGCACTGCACTGTACTGCACTGCACTGCTCCTTCCTTCCCTCAGAACTGAGAGTTTGAGCAGGATGACGTCCCTTAAGCACATCAAGAGACAAGAAGAAGAATTTAGTTTTCTTAATTTGTCCCAATTTATTTTACATTTTGCTAAATAAAAATAGACGAATAATTGATTTCCGTGTATTTGTCTGCCTCTGATGGAACACAAACCATTCATCTGGCCAAAATTTAATGACGATTGACAGTTGAGATTGAGCAAAGAAATTCAGCCCCTGTTATAACCACACTACACTACACTATAACCCTAACACTACACTACACTACACTATAACCACACTACACTATAACCCTAACACTGCACTATCACTACACTACATCTATAAACCACGCTGGCTGTAGTTGGTAACTTGTGTGGTGACAAGGAAACCTCACAAACTTTACAAGTAAACTATATATATATGGATGGAAATATATATATTTCCATCCATGTATATCCATATATATATATATATACACATATATATACAGCCCTTTTCTGAATTCCAAATGAACAATTATTCACAAACGTGTCAACAGTTTAAGTAGCTGCAGTTTGAAGCCAGTCCCACAGTGAGACGCTGGATGCAGCTTTCTGCAGTGTGTGTGCGTGTAGTGGTGGTGGGGGGGGGGCTCCTCCACACCTCGATTTTCTCTCACATCTATTGAGAGTGGAGGGTGAAGATGGAGAGCTCAACATGTTTCAGAGAAAAGGCCGACGACAGGGAGCCATCACTCTTCTGCCACTGCCTTATTCCCCCCCTCCGCCACACCCCCACCCACCCACGTTGCTCATCTCCGGCGCTCAAGACGTAAGTGCCTTAGACAGATGTCTGCTGCCACTTGTCTCAAGCCCACAACGTGAGCTGCTGAGCTCTGCAAACTCTAATTAAGATCAATATTTCAATTTTTTAGTAAAAGTGCCAGTGAGACGAGGAGACGAGGAACGGAGAGAAATCATCCGTCGACAAAAGACTGGGGGAGACAAAAGAGGAGGTCAAGTGTGATTCTTCATCCCGCTCGTGAACAACTTTCTTCTTCTGAGCCTCACGTGTGCATTTGGTTTATTATATACGAATGCAAAAGAACATAATGCAACCAGTAACCTGGGAGGAAGCCCCTCACCACCACTGAAAGGGGAAAAGGTCATTGACCCCAGGTTGATGCCAAGCTCATGTTTTGGGAGCAGAATTGATTATTTGATTATTAAAAAAATATTTATAACAATTTTAATCTATAGACTGGACGGGGGGGCGCTGACTAGTGGGGTCACAGTGGGGTCTAACGTGTCAGAGGGGGGGTAGCGGAGCAGCAGCAGATGGATGCTGTGTTTTGGTGCTCATAGGAAGGAGGAAACAATCTATCCTGGGATATTATGGAGAAAACAAAACATACTCAATTTGTAAGGGGAATTTCTTAACTGCAAAACACTGACATCCTTTCGTACTTTTTCAGCACTGTTCCACTCTTTCGTTCTCTGCATGCTGTGTCCTCACACCGTGGGCCGCCGAGTAGTAACGTGCATCATCTGCATATGTGTTCACACACCGGCAGTCAACAGTTTGGACACAGCTGTTTCTTCTTGATCTTGACTACTTTCTACACTGCAGACACACACAGCGAAGACAGCAAATATATCAGCAAGATATGTGGAAACATTTAAATACCTAAATATGTACTGTTGTATATATTTTATATGAAGGGTGGCTATTCTACATCATCTAGAATATAAAACTTGTTTCAGTTATTTCACTTTTCTTTTTTTTTTCAATACATATTCCATTTGTGTTCATTCGTAGTTTGGATGCCTTGAGTGACAATCTACACTGTCAGTAGTCGCGACAATGAAAAAAAACAAAAAACATTCAATCAGAAGAATGTGTCCAAACCTTTGACTGGTAGCGTATATACACATATGGTAGTATTGTCAATAAAGCTACCGTGAACCGTTCCTGTTTGTGATTGGCCAGTGGTCTGAAACAAACCTCAGTCCCCCGGCAGCCGACGACTGCGGGACCTTTCAAAGGTCAAAGGTCAGGCTGTGGAAACCCCTCCAGCCTGAGCTTCACTGTTATCCAACAAACTGTTTTGGCCGTGGGGGGGGGGGGGGGGGATAATAATCCTGCCACCAGTCCAGTGTTTGTGTGTTTCAGAGGAAAAAGTCAGCGTCGACACTCCTGGCTGAATAGACGCGGTGGTCCGTCCCCCTGACTGAAGCCTCTCAGTGCTCTCAACTCTAAGCTCCGCCGTTCGCTCGTCCTCACAGGCGTCTCCCGCGTCTCTGCACAATTCAAGCTGATCCCCCCCCCCCCAAAAGCAGCATTATGGCTTAGCAGTGACACCCCCACTCCTCTCTCCGGGCCTCAGATAACCCTGAGCCCCACCCCCCCTACCCCTCCAGCGGCAGCTCCTCCTCCGCCACCCCCCCCCGGACGTCTTGTCTCGAAGCACCGTGGATCCGCCACCTTGCTGATGTCCACTTTTCGCTTAAATCACTCTGAGGCCCGCTATGCAAAAGGGACAATGAAAAGCCTGACTTCAATAAAAATTTGATGTCTCAAGCCCCTCCCCTCCCCTCCCGCCCCGGCCACGGACACTACCCCCCTCGCAACTCCCCCCCCCCCGGTCTCTGACAATGAACGGACTTCAGCGGATCTTCTTAACGCCGGCTCCATTTCAATGCAGACTGCTTCGCTGGCCGTTTGCCGCTGGCCGCTGACTGACGCCATAATGACTTAGTCAACTTTGAAATACCTCGATATGATTTCCTGCCCTCTTCATCGCTTACTCTATTTTTCAGATTTTCAATCGAGCCAGCAGATTTTGGGGTTGGGTGGCGGGGGGGGGGGGGGGGGGGGGCTGGGTTTGTGTCCCCGTACGTGGCTCGGCTGATGCGGCAGGGCTTCTGTGCTCATATCTGGTCGTCCAAACTTTAATCCGTAGATTGAAATTGTTCATTTATGTTTAAACAACCCGTTTTGGCTCCTGACCCATGGCCTTGCCATGGCAACATTCAGGTTTATCACAATTGCAGGGGTCGCGGTCAAGCAGCTACAGTCCACCTCCTCTTCTGTCTCTGAGTCTCTGTGTCGATGATGGGATGATTTCTCTCCTTTCGTCTCGCTGGCACTTCTACTAAAAAAAAAAAAAATTGAACTATTGATCTTAATTAGAGTTTCCATATCTGGCTAAACTTCCTCTCTCTCCTCTTCACCTCCTCAGACAGCCAATACGTTCCACACATACATCACTCGCACACTGGAGGGGCATGGTGCACAATGATAGACACCCCTCCCCCTCCCTCCCTCCCTCCTCCCCTCCCCGACCCCCCCCGGTATCCCCGGCTTTGCCGTCCTGCTCCGATCATCGTATCGACATCCCGCTCAACCTCCTCCGGGAGGGAAAAAAAAAAGACAAATGTGTCCTGAGCTGCGCACTTAACCGTCCGTCGATCCTGGGAGATGAGACGGGATGCAATTTGTGGTTAATTGTGAAGGAAAGACCCCTGTAGAGCAGCGGCGGACGGCGGGGCTGCGCTCCAATCAATCACTATTGATAGATTTGGGGTAATTTGTGATGTCAGAAAGGTGGGGGGGGGGGGGGGTGGAGGGTTGGGGGCTTCCCTTTGAGTGAAGGCGGGACAATAAGTTGTTTTTAATAAAGCTAATGAGACGCAGTGTTGTTTTTTTTCTTTCTCCGTGTCGGGACTTAGCTTCTCTGGTATGATTCACTCATTCATTCATTGGTCTTCCATACCCGCTCCTTCCTGAGCTCAGGGCCCCCCGGGGGGGGGGGGGGGGGGGGTCTGCTGGAGCCTCTCCCAGCTGGTCACTGGGTGAAGGCAGGGTGACACCCTGGACAAGTCACCAGAGAACCTGGAGAGAAGCCAGCAGACACAGGGAGAACATGCAAACTCCACGCAGAAAGGTCCCAGGCCCGCAATCGAACCGACGACCGTCTTGTTGTGAGGCAGCAGCGCTGACGAATGAAGTGTCTAGAATAATTTTCTTTACCATTTTGCTGCTTTGCCAACTATTTTGAACCATTAAAAAAAACAACTTTGCTTCATAAAATTAAAAGATAAATGAACTGGGAATAACGGGGCAGGGTGTCACTCTGGGTGTCACCAACAGAGCCTAAAACGGCAGCAGCTGGATTCTTTTCTGTTATTATCGTGTTATTACAGTGTTATTGGCTGAGCCTCCACTGGTCTGGATCAAAAAAAATCCCGATACCCTTAAAGAGTGTTCTGAGACCAGGACCGACCTCCAGTACTGCACTGCTAGTTTTAGAATACTGCAGAAATGATGAAAGGCAGTGGGAGGCACGCAGTCAATGTTCAATTTAAAAATAAACAAAATGTTGAAATTTGCGACACATTCAGCTCATCCGACAATTATCTGGCGTCGTGGCTCAATATCAATGAATATCATGATAATAAAGAAAAAAAATTGGGAAAAAGTCTTTCATGTCTTTTTAGAACGTTTGTCTTTCAACAGCACCTAACAAGGTGAGCAGATCTACCACAGGCTGTCCACCTGATTGGATTTTTTTTTAAATTGCTTTCAGTGACCTGGAGAGCAAAACACCACTAATCCACGTCACCGTCTGCGCAACTCTCTTCTAATGAATTAATTACAGAGATTAGTGCGAGCAGGCAGGCAGGCAGGCAGGCAGGCAGGGGGGTCCCTGGTCCCACTGAGCAGTGCTGGAGATCTTCTGGAGGAAGCCATCCAGCAAAGGATGAGAGGATGAGATGATTGAGGAAGAGGGTGCAGACGCAGTGCCCTGCACTGGGTTTTCTATGCATTCTATTTATTCTACTCATAATAAATAAAATGAATTTTCCACTGCAACCTTGAAACTCGACGCGCGACTCGTTGCACAACCGAAGCAGCAGCAGGAAGCTGAACTTTCAACACGGTTCCAAGTAAACTGAGTTTTTCTGCTCCTCGCGACACAAGAGCCTCTCGCCTTACCCCTGCCGTGCCGTGCCGTGCCGGGCCGTGCAGTAGCACCTGCTCGGACGCTAGAGGGGGGGATCCGCCGCCTGCACCTGTTCCCCTCCCCTCCCCCACCGCCAGAGAGCCCGGCTCCCTTCGGCTCCCTTCGGCTCCGCTCGGCTCCGCTCGGCCTCGGCGGTCGGGTCTCCTCCCATTGGCCCGTCGCACCTCGGCTGTGGGAGGGTCGGGGAGGAGGGGGAGGGGAGGAGGGGGGGAGGAGGAGGAGGGCAAAGCTGGCGTGACTATAAGAGGCCGCAGCCTCCCAGCAGCTCAGTGACACAGCGTGGTCTGGCAGTGGAGGAGCAGCAGGAGGTGCAGCAGCAGCAGCAGTAGCAGGCAGCAGGAGGAAGAGGAGGAGGAGGAGGTGCACCAAGAGGGAAGACACAAGCAGGCAGGTGGAGTTTATGAGTTTAGCACCGCCCGCCTCAACCAGCGTCAAGCCAAGCCGGAGTCAGGCAGCAGCAGCTCGGACCAGGTGGAGAGAGAGGGAGAGCAGCAGTGGACCAAGCAAACACCTCCTGCCTGCCCAGTCAGCAGGAGCTCCGAACCGAACCGAACCGAATCATCTGCGTGAGAACTTGAGAACCAAAAAACTTTTTTTTTTTCTTTTTTTTTCACGTACCATTCCAGCGTGGATTCCTGAAGACTTTTTTTTTTTTTTTTTTTTTAATCAGTAGCAGTATTATTGCTATTACTGCCATCATCATCCTCTTCTTCATCACCGCTACTCCAACTACTGCAGTTATTGGCGCAGGCTTTGCACACGCGCTGCGACAACTTTGACCAACTCGGGGCCATGCTGCAGACTTTGTGAAGAAGAGGAGGAGGAGGAGGAGGAGGAGGAAGAGGACACGAGGAGCAGGATGCCGGGACGAGCTGCTCACTGACGCTCCATCCATCCATCCATCCATCCATCTTTTTATCTATCCATCCGTCTCTCCGGGACAGGCACGCGCACCCGCACGCGCGCACGGGCAGAGTCCCCCCTGAGAGGTGAGACGAGGACAGCAGCAGGAGCTCCAAATTCACCGGCGCTCCGGTTTCAGCAGCCGCTGCTGCCTCCCCCCCCTCCCTCCCCTCCCTCTGCCCCCACCTACACCCCCCACCCCCCACCAGCGGGGGGCTCCTCCTGGTATTAAAGCCGTGCCGTTCTGACCTGGGATAAGTTGTCAACAACGAGGCGCGCGCGGAGAAGAGGCGAGCTGGCAGGTGGCGCAACTTCATTTACGCGCGTCTCGAGCTGCGCGTGTATATATAGACAGTCGCGTTGAGGGGGGGTGAGAAGAGAGTGAAAGTTTCTGCAAGCCGCCCCCCCCACACACACACACACGCACACACACCGTGTGTGCGCGCGTGCGCGTCCATCTCTCTCTCTTTTTTTTTTTAAATCTCTTCATATTTACTGATTCGCATCTTTGCGCATTTTTTTTAAGCGCTTGTGCGGCCATAGAAGCTTTTCTAGCGGTCACACAGCTGCGTCTACTCCACACACACACACACACACACACACACACTGGCACACACACCTTGTGACAGTTAGTATTTTTTTTTTTTTTTGTCTTATAATTTTAATGTGAACAAACAAGGACGCGCAGGTGGAAACAAAAATGCGGCAATAGACGCCAACAGAAGAGTTTTAATAATCCAGCTGAATTAATTCATCACACACACACGTGTGTGTATCCGCGGAGGAGGAGGAGGAGGGGGGGGTCCCGCCCGCCGTCGGTTTGGCTGTGAGGGCGCCAGTCGTCGCATGGACTGCTGACATGGCCTCGGAGTTGGCCATGAGCGCCGAGCTGCCCAGCAGCCCGCTGGCCCTCGACTACGTCAACGACTTCGACCTGATGAAGTTCGAGGTGAAGAAGGAGCCGCCGGAGGCCGAGCGCTACTGCCACCGCCTGCCGTCCGGCTCGCTCTCCTCCACGCCCATCAGCACGCCCTGCTCCTCAGTGCCCTCCTCGCCCAGCTTCTGCGCCCCCAGCCCGGGCGCTCAGCCCGGCCAGGGTCTGGGAGGAGTCGGCGGAGGCGGAGGAGGAGGAGGCGGAGGCGGAGGAGGAGGAGGCGTGGGAGGAGGCAACAACAACAGCAGCAGCAGCAGCAGCGGCAGCGGCGGCGGCGGAGGCGGCGGCGGCAACCACATGGGCAAAGGGCAGCTGGAGGAGCTGTACTGGATCCCCAGCTACCAGCACCACCTCAACCCCGAGGCCCTCAACCTGACGCCAGAGGACGCGGTGGAGGCCCTGATCGGCAACGCCCACCACCACCACCACCACCACCAGGCCTACGAGAACTTCCGCGGCGGGCAGCAGTACATGGGCGAGGACTTGAGCGCCGCCTCGGCCAACCACCACCACAACCACCACCACCACCACCAGGCCCACCACCACCACCACCACCACCTGCACGGCCGGCTGGAGGAGCGCTTCTCCGACGAGCAGCTGGTGAGCATGACGGTGCGCGAGCTCAACCGCCAGCTGCGCGGCTTCAGCAAGGAGGAGGTCATCCGCCTCAAGCAGAAGCGCCGCACGCTCAAGAACCGCGGCTACGCGCAGTCCTGCCGCTTCAAGCGCGTGCAGCAGCGGCACATGCTGGAGACGGAGAAGTGCACGCTGCAGAGCCAGGTGGAGCAGCTCAAGCAGGACGTGGTGCGCCTGGCCAAGGAGCGGGACCTCTACAAGGAGAAGTACGAGAAGCTGGCCAGCCGCACGTACAGCGCGGCGGCGGCGGCGGCCAGGGATCTGGGCGGGAAGCAGCAGCAGCAGCAGCAGCAGCAGCAGCAGCAGGGTGGAGGAGGAGGTGGAGGAGGAGACTTCTTCCTGTGAGAGACTGGGAGCTGCAGCAGCAGCAGCAGAGAATTCCTCTTCAGCTGGTGGTTCTGTTTACTGGGTTCTGTTTCCTTTTGACTGACTGTAAACACAGGTGCAGCAGAGACTGTAGGCTGACCGTAAGTGTGTGTGTGTGTGTGTGTGTGTGTGTGTGTGTGTGTGTGTGTGTGTGTGTGTGTGTGTGTGCGTGTGTGTGTGTGAGAGTGAGAATGGTTTTTGGTCTCTAGTAGTTCTAATAAACTGGATGGATGGATGATGGATGGATGATGGATGGATGGATGGATGGATGATGGATGGATGATGGATGGATGATGGATGGATGATGGATGGATGGACTTTTTAACACCACAACAACAATCATCAGTTTGCAGCATTTTGAGTCTTAAAACTATTTTTTTGACGGCTGAGAGGAGAAAAAAAAAACTCTTTGTCCGACCGGTTCCGTTGGATCGGATCGGAACCACTTGGCCCGGGTCCTGAAACTGGACTGGACTGGACTGGACTGGACTTAATCCCGACACTTTGTCTTAACTGTAGGCGGAGGAGGTTTTCACCCTTGAGGACAGAGGAGAGAAAGCAGGAGGAGTGAGAGGAGAGGAGGCGACTCCCCCCCCCCCCCCCCCCCCCCTCTCCACCAGTTGCAAGTATATAGTTTCCCCTCTTCT
The DNA here is from genome assembly GCF_046127955.1 of Nelusetta ayraudi. NCBI lineage: Eukaryota > Metazoa > Chordata > Actinopteri > Tetraodontiformes > Monacanthidae > Nelusetta > Nelusetta ayraudi. The sequence continues at coordinate 5,333,072 of NW_027466134.1, forward strand.
TCATCATCCTCTTCATCAACCCTGCATGCAGGACATGTATGGTAACTCTCCTGCCATCTTCCTCCCACCTGTATGGACAGCATGGTTCTCCTCCTCCTCCTCCTCGTCCTCCTCCTCCTCCTCCAATCAGCTGCAACAATCCTGCTGCTCCGCAGAAAGATCGAAATACAACCCCGGAATGCATCGACACATTTTCAATCACTTCCGGTTTTGTTTTGTTTTGTTTTTTGTATGATTTTAGTAAAAGGACAGAAAAGAGGAGGAGGAGGAGGAGGAGGAGGAGTGGAGAAAAACCACGCGAGGACAGAAACTCGAGAGATTAACTGAGCCAGACTTTAGACCCTATTTATTTCACTCTGTACATAACGTGTCGCGGTAACAAGAGAAGGAGCGGCAAACTCTCTCCCGCTTTCACTCTTTTATCTTTTTAAAAACGCGTTCGGTTGCTCGGATTATATTCGAAACGTCTTAATACAAAATGTTTGTATGTGACAGCATGCAAAGACTCGTCTATATATGCTAATAGCCTCCTCTTTTCCTGCTGACCTTCTAGTGTATAATATCAAAGAGCCTCTGCAACATGCAAACTGAAGAGAGGCTCAACCCCGGGCCGGCGACCCCAATCAAGGACCTCTTATTTTTATTTTTATTTTTGTTTGTTTGTTTGTTGTTGCGTTCAAATGTAAAAAAAAAAAAAAAAAGAAAAAAAAAAAAAAAGAAAGAAAGTGATGAGCTTCAGTCATTTGATGGACAAGGACTGCATCCGCCCGCTGCTAGAAACTCTATGCACCAAACCGACGACGAGTCAAAAGAAAATTCACTGTTTTCATTTCAGTTTTACAGTTTTTATTTTTATTTTTATAACATCATTGTGTTGGTGGAAAAAAAAACATCCTCCGTGGCCATTCGGGTTCTCTCTCTCTCTCTCTCTCTCTCTCTCGCTCTCTCTCTCTCTCTCTCTGCAGTTCGGTGTCTTTAAAAAGTGAAGATGAGGGAAAGAGAAGAAGGGCGTGCGTGTTTTTCTCAGCCTGCTTTCTGCTTTCTGGACCTCGCCGCTCTTCAGGTCCGCTGTGTGTCGAGACATCTGTGCAGTATTGCGCAGCGGTGTCCGAGGCTGAGGCCCCACCTGTTGGACGGCGGCCAGCCTGCAGATACACTGACGTCAAAAAGAGGGGGAGAAAGAAAGAAAGAAAGAAAATGTGAATTTCTTTTAAATTCTTCAATAATTCCCCCCAAATTTTCTTCCCTCTTGCAAAAAGAAAGAAACTGCAAATTTACTGCAGTCAAAATGTCACCGACGAGTTCTTCTTAATTGTTTTATTTTCTAAAAACTTTTGTGGTTTTCATTTTTTTTTTTTTTTTTTAAATCATCTCTCGTGCAGCAGCAGGTCGAGCCTGTCAGTCAAGAATTGGGTTTTTTAAATTGGACAAAAAAATAATGGATTTTTTAAAATTATTATAATTATGATTTACAAACGACGGACTTCTGCACAGCGCTGTTATTGTACATGTGTACATATGATTTCTTTATTTATTCGATGAACGTGTCCTAACGTGTCAACCAGTGAAAAAAGTGGAACCTTGTTCAATCTTTGTTTTCATAATGTTTAATAAAAAGCTTCTGTCCCAGATGGAAAGACTTTTATTTTCTTCTTCTTCTTCATCTTTAAAAAAAAAAAAAATGAAATATGGTAGAAAAACATAAAGCCTGCGCAAAGACCCGACTTCCTCTCTGAATTATTCAAGGCTTCATGCGGGCCTGCAAGGCTTCAGACATTCTGAAGGCACAACGCTGCTTATTTTTAGTCCGAGCTGATTTCGTCCCGCAGCGGCAAAAAAGCGAAGCGACGGCAAGGAAAAGGCCTCAAACAGCAGAAGCTGTTCACTGCAAAAAAAAAAAAAAAAAAAAAAATTACAGCAAAGGGCTTCAAATCTTTAAAGCCGCAATTCAATTTAAAAAATAAAAAATACCAGTAAAGTGTTAAAATAATGGCATTTTGCGCAGGAACAAAAATATTTAAATTTCAGGGACTTTAAACCTAAATTAACTGGAGATAATGGTGCTGCAAACACGGTCGACAAATCCTTTCAATTAGGGATGTTGCTCTTCATAATAATAATAATAATAATAATAATAATAATAATAATAATAATAATAATAATAATGATAATAATAATTGTTATTATTCTTATTCTTATTATTCTTATTCTTATTATTCTTATTCTTATTCTTATTAGAAATATTAACGAAATGTTAAACTATTTGCTTTTAAAGAATGTGTGAAATATTCTATCACCATACAACAGCTCCGAAAAGTGTAACGCTAATAATAATAATTATTATCATTATTCTAATTATACATTATTATTTGAAATATTAACGAAATTTTCAACTAATCATTTTATTGACGCTTACATTATTCCCCCCCCAACTCGCACCTTCGTCTCTTTCATTACTGATCCGACCAACATTTTGCACGATGCGTTTGTGAAGACAACACCGAGTGATTTTCATTCACTCATCCACTCATCCATTCACTGTCGCGGTCATCGGGCCTCTGCGACTCTCAGCGCCTGATGTGACAGTGAGTGAGGAGACTGCAGGAGAACCTGGAGAGCAGCTTTCACTCTTCATCCTCCTCCTCCTTCACCTCCTCCTCGCTGCTGCTGGGGGCTCACTTCAAACACATAGAACGCATTGGAACCCTCGGAGCGTGTGTGTGTGTGTGTGTGTGTGTGTGTGTGTGTGTGTGTGTGTGTGTGTGTGTGTGTGTTTGGGGGACTCGCGGCTCATTAAAGTTGTATAAAATCACAGTGATTTTTGTGATCTTGCTGCATATTTCAAAGCTGAGCTGCGGTGTGAGTGAGGACGCGCCGCTGCGATGATGAGTTCAAGGGCATCCAGTAGTTTTGTTTTTTTGTAAACTCAGAAAGCTGCGCGTGTCGACGTCTACTTTTAAAATAATAGGAACAACAAGTGAGGTCACGTGACCAGTTGACTGACCAGTGAAAATGGCGCGTTATGATTGGACGGAGGAGGAGACGGAATATTTATTTTATTTTCTTTTCTTTTCTTTTTTTTTTTTTTTTTTTTTTACGAGTAATCAAATAGAAAAAAAATTGTCGAATTTTCATTCAAAATTTCACTTCAGATGTTGAAACTCTTCTCTCATTTTGCCTGGCGATGTTTCATTTCTCCTCTGACTGAGTCACACTGAAAATATGTAGGTGTCATTTATTTTTCCCCACAAAAACAAACAACCCCCCCCCCCAAAAAAAAAATCTGCAAATCTCAATTGTCGAAATTTGAGAAATATCGCTTTCATTTTGCAAAAAAAAAAAAAAAGAGAGGCAGCTCCTCTCCTCTGATCTCTCCATCACGCTCCCCTTCTCCTCCTTCCTGGTTTCCGCTGACTCAGTGGAGGAAACACTGCTGGCAGTGATGTGAAGGAGCCGGGCCGGGCCGGGCCGAGCCGGACCGAGCCTGGGACAGAGGGACCAGCACCACCACCAGCACCACACTGGCGGCGGATCGCTGTATAAAGCAGAGTCCATCCACAGGAGAGAGAGACTGGAGTGAGTGAGTGAGTGAGTGAGTGAGGAGGTGAAAGGATGGAGGGATGGAGGAGGAGGAGTGGAGGGAGGGAGAGGAAGAAAGAGAGGCTGTGGCGTCTGGAGCTGCTGCTGAGATTCAACACAGTCAGCGTCTCTTCGGCTCAGCTTACCTACAGTAGAGCCTCTCTCTCTCTCTCTCTCTCTCTCTCTCTCTCTCTCTCTCTCTCTCTCTCTCTCTCTCTCACACATACACACACTGCGCAGTACAGCGGTCCACCTCCTCCATGAACTGACTCCACCTCCACCTGTTGTTTCCCTGCTTGGAAGAAAAATAAGAAGAAAACAGACAAACTGAAATCTTTTTTTTTTTTTTTAAAGGAATTTTCTTTATGACCCTTTTGAGACCTGCTCTCCTGATCTGGCATCCCTTTACTTTTTCATTGCCTTATTTCTCTTAATAAATATCCACCAGCAGTCAACAGTTTGAATGCTTTTTCTTTCATTTTCACGACTATTGACACTGCAGGTTGTCACTCAAAGCATCCAAACTATGAATGAACACATCTGGAAAATTTATGAAACAAAAAAAGTGTGAAATCATTCAAACCAGTTTTATATTTTAGATGATCTAGAACAGCCACCCTCCATAGAAAATATATAGAACATCACATATTTAGTTTTTTTTTTTCTTTCGCCACTTTAATCCACAGATCTTGCAGATGCATTTGATTTATTCAGTGTGGATCTGCAGTGTGGATCTGCAGTGTGGAAAGCAGTCAAGATCAAGAAGAAGCAGGTGAGTCCACACGAGTGAAGGGAGACGCAGCCTCTTGAAGCCACATGGAGGCGATGGAAGCAGGTGAGCACCATCAGTAATCAGGTCAGACACACAGGTGACACACGAGGAGGCCAGGTGGTGTGAAGCAGAGCAGAGCAACATCCCCGACAGCAACACAACACTGATGCACATTCACACCTGGAAGTAGACAGGAAGTGAGGGAGAAGAGCCTGGACCAGATTAGACCAGAGTGACGGCCGATGGTCTTCACACCGTGCAATGGAAGCACCTGCAAATCACAATGATACTTTGTGGAAATATTTAGAAATATGGCTTTTATTTTGAAAAAAAAAAAAAAAAACACTGCCATGGGAAGGAAGGACAGGTGTGGGAAAACCTCCTGATGAGGGCGTCAACACCTCTCAGTCGTATTTGAGAGGTTTTTCCAGGCTGAGCTGCTTCCATCAGCAGGTCGTATGGCCGTGTTAAGGTTCTGTTCAGTTCAGAGAGCTCAATGGAAACACAGCCAGCGAGAACAGCCCATAATATTCCCATCACTGTTAACCATGCCAGCCACTTCAACCATGCACCTCGATGCTCTCCATGCCTTGCAGGCTGGATGAGATTCTTCACTCTGGAAAACCTGAAAAGATCAAAGCGTCTCCCAGCATGCAACTCTGCCTCTGATACTGGAACGCAAAGCTCACGTTGAGCTCTGTCGTTCCAGTTGCTCAAGGTAAAAAAAAAAAAAAAAAAAAATTAAATATGTGAAAAACTCTCCCCTGAGAAATCCAGCGTCAAAAAATCTGTCACGCTGTGCAAAATCTCATCGACACTTTTGATAAATCACCCGCACGCTTTTAGCGCTCACAGGGTCTTAATAATTATTAAACCTGATGTGGTGATGGAGTCACTGACCCACGAGCCCCCCCCAACCCCCTCACTACCCCCCCACTACCCCTGCTGGGTGTGTATGTGTGTGTGTGTGTGTGTGTGTGTGTGTTACACCACACGTTTGTCTCCTACCTGATGCCACCTGGAAAGCAATTTGGTAGCGGTGGCGCACACACACACACACACACACAGATTGACTTACACGCACACACAGATGCACACAGACGCACGCTCGCTTTACATGCACGCAAAGACACACACACACACACACACACACACACACACACGCGCTTTACATGGACACATGCTTGCATACACACACACGCACACACGCACACACACTCACACACCTTACACACACACACGCTCGCTTTACATGCACGCAAAGACACAGATACACACACACACACACACATGCTTTACCTGGACGCATGCTTGCACACACACGCATACACTCACACACTTTACACGCAAGCACAGATGCACACAGACACACGCTCGCTTTACATGCACGCACGCACACACACATACACACAGACACACACACACACACACACTCTGACACGCAGCTTGCTGAGTGGACATATTCCAACATGCTATCACAGGAGAAATTGTGCCCCAGCAGCAGATCTGCGCTGCTGCTGAGCTGCTGTGCAGGAAGTGGCACCGACTACTCAACAAAGCTCAACAGCAAAACAAATAAATGAGAACACCGTGAGGATGCTGATCTCTTAACCAAGAGACAGAGAGAGAGAGTGTGTGTGTGTGTGTGTGTGTGTGTGTGTACAGTGAATTACAGTGATTGAGCCGTATATTGTGGAAATGACTTTAAACGGCTGCAATTCAGTGTTGTTCTTGTTTTTTCACCTCTTGCTTCCAAACTGTCAGCGCAGCTGCGTTTCCATGACAGTGTTTCACAAAATAAAAGGCATATTTATAAAATTTCAACAAAGCACAAATGCAATTTGCAGGAGTTTCCACTGAATGGTGTGAAGCGCACAAGCCGTAATTCTGGCCAAATCTCGAGACGCCACCTTGAGGAGGATGGAGGTAGAAAACATTGAGCCATAAATCTGCATTTCCATGTTGTTTGCTGTCCAGAATGCTTGTTAAATTTTTTCTCTTTGATGACTCGTAAAAAATATTCAGCCGCTTGTGTTGTAGCTCATCTGCAGTTCTATCTGATGTGTGAATCAGATATCTTTCATATCAAACAACAAAAAACAACACAACCTCCTCCATTCACTTTTCACCTCCCCAGTTCATTATCTGTGCGTCTGCATGAATCGGCATCTTGTCCTAATAAACACTTCCAGTGATGTGAAGTACAAGCATTTCACTGCGGTTATAATTATCGCTTTGTGGATTCAATTTGTAGACGGAGAGCAGACACACACACATACACACACACACACACACGCACTGACACACATAGAGACCAGATGAGTTTGTGTTTCCGTAATGTAGTAAATAGGACTGCACTGGCAGGGAAGGAAGGGGGGGGGAGGTGGTGGAGGAGGAGGGGGAGGAGGGGGAGGAGGAGGAGGAGGAGGAGGAGGAGGTGGAGGGCCGATCGACAATCAATTATTCCACTCAGCCTGGCCGTGAGCCAGAGCGCTCAGCCTCTTCCTGCCTGGTGCATCACACACACACACACACACACACACACACACACACACTGCAGTTCACTGCATGTCTTCTTCTAAATTTACTCTAAAGTCAATGTGCAAAATTTTGATTGGATGTTGTTGGAACAAACATGTTTCAGTTCATTTGTTTTCAGTTGAGTCCCACTGAACAGATTCAGGTGTCAATTATTTCCCCCCCACAAAAACAAATAAACAAACAGAAAACTTGAACCCCAAAATCTGCAGATTTAAATCTGAAGTCAGTCAGAAATAAATTATAATATTCTGTCAATAACGATTCATTTATTTTTAAATGAACAATGTTTCCTCTTTCTAGTTCTAATATTGAACTACTTTATGTCACAGTAATTGTCTCACTGTCCTATTCAATTCTTTTTGTGACACGACACCGAGTTCAGATCCAAAATGATTTCAATTCTGCTGCATAATTCCAGTTATGGCAATAAATCACTGGTGTTCTCACCTGCTCCCTTTGTCCTATCAGCAGGACTGTGAGCTCAGCACAACACATGGAGTCCAACCACACTCTGAACTCACTGCTCGGCTTTCTTTGACAGACTCCCCCTGCAGGCCTGGGGGTGAAAGTCTGTTTTACGGTTTGCCAAGCACACTTTGACAAAAGAGGAGGCGGCGCAGTTTGCTATAAGTCGCTCTGCGTCACCCTGCCAGCCCGCCAAGTGCCACGCAGACACACTAGCGGGCCGGCAGGGATGATGGTGCAGACACACTAGCGGCACGGCAGGGATGATGGTGCAGCCGCTGAGCGGAGGAGACTGAGACGTCACCGAGCCTGACACACACAAACACACAGCGAGGACCTGCAGCCCGAGGCAGATACACTCTGTCCACACCGATGCACATCTGAAAGGCTGGTCTCACTCTGGAGTGAGAGAGTGAGGCAGCGAGAGTGTCTCCAACATGTCACATGACCTGGGCTTTGTGCGACACTTGTAGACAAAGCGACAAAAGCTTTGTAGGGATTCAGGCCTCACCTCCATTTATCAACACTACACAGAGACCAACACTGACTGTCAACTCTTTACACTTGGGTTTACTATAATGCATGTTGGGTGACACAGTGCTGCCGCCTCACAGAAAGGAGGTTGTGGGTTCAATTCCTTGGCCCTGTGACAGCTGGGAGAGGCTCCATCAGAACCCCGTGACCCAGAGCTCAGGAAGAAGCAGGGATTGAAGATGGATGGATGGATGGATGGATGGATGGATGGATGGATGGATTGGAGCCCTACACAGCAGCGACCTGGTCTGGAAACCCTACCCCTCTCTATCACTTTCTATCTGAAAGCAGCCTGATTCAGCAGGTTAAACAAAGTGAAGGTGCTTCATTGGTGAAATCTAATATCTGCTTGTGACGCAGTGTATTATTACCAGAGCGCCCACTCTGAATGACCCACCCAGCACCCAGAAGATACCAACCAATCATCAGTGAAGGTTTGCTCTGAATAGTTTGACTCTGACGTCATGAGTTCCCCTGCAGCTCCTTCAGCCCACTGAGGCTCGATTGAAGTCTTCAATTCTCCTTTTTTTTTGGGGGGGGGGAAGCTCTGAAATTTGAAAAAGAGATCTACTGTGAAAATGCTGACGTTGTCAGATTTGCATTAGAGCAAGCAATGCATCTGCGTTTGTTGCGTGTTTTTGCTCTTTGTTAAAAGCGTTGAAACGCTGCTCAGCAGCTGCTGGGAAATCTGGACCTCCACACACATCTGACTCTGCTCTTTGAACATCTGCTCTGCTGCCCATTCAGTATCGTCAATCTGGAGGTTTGTCTCCGGTCCTTCGTCTACTGGTGTGGTGGACTGGTACATTCTACCGTGCCAAAAACACCACTCAATAAACACTATCAAGCTGTGAAGATTTAGTTCAAGCATTATTGTATACTTTGTCCAATGAGGCACTGAGAACCAACCAGGAAGCACACTTGCAACTTTAACATGGAATTTCTTTTTAATACATAGTAAAAGGTTCATTGCATCCCACCAGTCACTGGTTAAAGGTCCACTGTGGAATATTTGGCTCGTATGATTTCTATTTTGCTAAAAGCTAAACATGCTGCCCATAAATACATGAATAAAAGTGTATTATTGCAGCTCATTAAAGTCATTGTGGTTTCCTACCCTTGGAATGCTTCTTATTTATAAGAATATACAAATAGCAAAGGTTCTGCTGCCAGGTTAGCTGCCATCTTGCATTTCTAAGGAAGCCTGGTGTGGACAATCCAGCAGCCTGACAGAGAGTTTCGTAATTAGCTTGACTGCAAGCGTCTTTACATAAAGCAACAAAGAAGAAGGTGATCAAGGTATCCAGGCCACCGTAGTTCACTGGCAGCTCAGGAGGGGGGAGTGAACGACGCTAAAGACAAATCTAAGATGCAACCACTTGGTGGCGCTGAATATTACACATTTAACCTTTAAAACTAATTCTGACCATTAGTTGCTTTCAAAGCCTCGCTGTGATAAAGTTTTATTTCCTCTCAGTTGAAAGAAGTTGGATTTGTTGCCTCTTAAAGTTTTCCTGAAGATTTGGGAAGAAAAAAAA
>NW_027466134.1:5347500-5380000 GCF_046127955.1 Nelusetta ayraudi
TTGAAGGCGGGGCTAAATCCAGGTACCACCAATGTCTCACCTTAATGAAATAATATATTTAGTACTTCTTGAAAAACTTTGCTTTTTGACTCTTTTTTTTTAACATGGAAAGGAGTCAGTTATGCCACTTATGAATCTTGCCGTCACCTGATTGGCAGGTGTTGGTGTCACACACATGCGTGTCAATATTTCCACAACATGAGGTAAGTCATGTCACAAGACATACAGGTACTACCCGAAAAATTAGAATATGAAGTAAAAGTTGTTTTATTTTGGCAATTTAACATAAAAGATGAAAGCAACACATTTTATTGAGCCATTCCACGCAAATTGACATCTCAAGCAGTTCCTTGTTGTAACTTTGCTGATTAAGATTTTCATAAAGATTTGACTTTATGTAACATTCTAATCTTCTGAGTTTTTGAATTTGAGTTTTTTTTTTAAAGCTGCAAGACCTGATCAGCAAAATACAAAGAAATAAAAACTTGAAATATATTGATTTGCATATTATTCCTTTATATAATATGTCACATTCACCTTTTAAGTTGAATTGCAGATATACTGCAACCTTTTCAGGATATTCTAATGTTCTGGGTAGTACCTGTATATGAGGACATGCACTTGCAAGCAATCAGGCCTCATGTTTCCATGTGGACAGGATGCAAACACTTTGCCATGAAGACTCTGGTGTAATCTTTTTGTCATGAAAGAGGACGAGGACCACAAGAAGAAAGAAATACTAGAGGAAGGAGTTTTTTTTCGGGTTCCATTTCTAGTTTTAAGTTGAAATTTGGTCAATAAAGCCAAAGTATGTTGTGTTCAACTGATTCAGCTGCTCCTCTGCTGTGAAACTGCTGGTGTCTCTGGTCTCGCACTGCGATAGGACACCGCCCCCTTTTGTCCCCCTTCAGACTAACTCATGTGTTGACATGCATGGGTCATAATCAAGCCCTTCTGCAATAAGTGCGTGTCAGCAAAGCCGGGGATGTCATAAATATTCATCAGAGCTGGCCAGAGGATGCATATGCATTCATTAGGACTCATAAAAGCTAATATGTATCTGAGGTCACACAAACAGGAGTGACTGCTGAGGGACACAGAGAAGGTTCTCCTGCTAGTTTCCAGGCCAACACTTCTGACGCCCCATTGTTGTGCTGCTTTTTTCACTTATATATTCTATTCATCTGACACTAACATAATCTATGGTGACTGAATGGATAATTTTTTTTAAATTTATTTCATCCACACCATCTTTTCATCAGCCATCTTTCTTTCCCTTCTCAGTGGTGCTAATGTTGTTAGCGAGCTACTGCTTCTTTAAACACGGTGTTCTTCTTCTGCCGCCTTCAGGGAGTAAACTTGCAGGGCCCCAACAGGCCTGGCATAGGAACTGCATCGGATTCAGTTGTTTCCAGCGTCTCCGTGTAAACGGGATTGTTTTTTTTCGAGGGCATTTTTGAAAATCGTGTTTTTTTTCAATAAATAAATAAATAAATCTGTCTCGGTGTAAACGGCCTCTGTCTGGTCTTTATATTGTCTTATTTTCCCAGAAAAATGAACTGTGCAACTGCATGGAACGTCTTCCTGCGAGTCCACTTTCACGACCAAAAAAACCCCCAACATCTACAAAAGTCCTGCCTCAGCTCGTGAGGAGCCAGAAGCTGAAACACACGGTGCGGCTCCGTGCTCAGCGAGGAGCTGAGTGAGGCCTCCAATGGTGAGCTCCTCCAGAGATGAGAACCTCCTGTCGTGAACACCTCTAGATGTGAGCTCCTCCAGTTGTGAGCTCCTCCGTCCGCGTGAACTTTGAGGAAACAGTAGAGTTTCAAGTTCAGCCGCGGCAGCCTCGCAGCAGCCTCGCAGCGCCTATCTAAACCGGACAGACCTGGTGTCAGCACGTTGGTTTAGGGGAACGCACAAACACACACTTGCATGGGTGCGAGCGCGCACACACACACACACACACACACACACACACAGACTGAGCAAACAACATCAGCAAGAACATAAACAGGTGTAATCAAACGCACAAAGTGCTGAAGACAGTGGAATGGGTGACGTGCGTGATGAAAGGAGGCTGTGAGCGAGGAAGCAGCGAGCGCTGAGGACGGAGGAGGGCTGCAGATGAAGGAGGAGACCTTGGCCCCAGGCTTGTTAGTTTGTGTCTTTAACAGCAGTTTGTTTGAACCTCTTATCTTATTGAGAGATTCTCCCTTCATCACCCTGCCAAGCTGCAGTGGTGGTGGTGGGGGGGTCGGGTGGAGTTGGTGTGTGTGTGGGGGGGCACTGCCCGACACCCCCCCTCAGAGGTGGACGCTCCTGCTAAAGCGCTGATCGTTAACTCGCGCAGCTCCATTTGTGCTGAAATCCAAACTTTAAAATGCTGTGTTTGCCTCTGACACACACACACACACACACACACACACACACACACACACACGCACGCACGCACGGCTCAGCAAAAACAAAACAAAAAAACAGGCAGTGAGACCATCACTACACACCTGGAGCTGCACAGTGTGAACACACTGAGTGGGTTCACCAGTGTAACACACCTGGGCCCTCAGCTCGCCTCTCATACACTGTGTGCTCAGTCCCAGTCACACAACTGCATACACACACACACACACACACACACACTGGCACACAAAATACACACAGCTCAACTATTCTCTTTTTAAAAACTTTGTTTTTATTGTTTTTTTTCTGTGTAAAGACAAAAACAACAAAGAACTGAACATACTGCACATGTCTGGGACGTAAACATCAGCCTTCAAATAAAATGACCAGACGTTCTTCAGAATGGGAGACACGACAGATGCAGGTGTAGGAGGTTCCACCTGCTCCTCCTGGGTCCATCGTAACACAACATCACTGTGTGTTCCTCCATGCAGTCACAAAAGAGGTGCAAAGTTCTCCACCTGGAACACAACTCCAATGTCCTAAAGTAAAGTAAAGAAATAATAAGAAAATAAAAATGAAAGTAAGAAGAAAGTCGGTGAAAGTGTGGGTGGATGTGAGGAACATCAGGACTGAGTTCTTCCATCCTTTGTCGTTCCTCACAGACATTTCTCTTCAAACGTTGCAGAAAAAAACACCTCCATGTTCATGTACCTCCATATAAGCCTGTGATAGGGTGTCTGTGTGTGTGTGTATGTGTGTATTGGTTGGGGGAGGGGGGGTGGCCTCATGTCAGAGCTGCATCTGGTACAGGAGTGCATGTTCTGCTGGTGGAGCACTTTAACACACTGCTACTGCTGCTGCTGCTGCTGCTGCTGCTGCTTCTCCTCCTCCTCCTTCTTCTTCTCCTTCTTCTTCTTCTCCTTCTTCTTCTTCTTCTTCTTCTGCTTCTGCTTCTGCTTCTGCTTCTCCTCCTCCTCCTCCTTCTTCTTCTTCTTCTTCTTCTTCTGCTGATAATTATTTTTTGCGGCGCCCCCTCGTTGACAAATGGACAATTTCAAGCGAGGAAAAAAAAACGGTCAACTGCAACCAATAGTCATAATGGCTTCCACTGACTTTTCCCCTCACAATCAGGAGTTTATTTTGCTGCGTGCGACTCTTCTCCATCTCCAAGCATCTGTTTCCTCCTGCGCGCGTGTGCGTGACAGTGAAATAGAAGGATGTGCTGTAAATCCCTTCTGTTTGTCTGCTTTCTCCCTCATTAGTGGAAGACAGTTAACGTTAGCACAAGTGTCCTGCACTGGACCGTGAGATTGGTAATTAACGCCAAGTCTAACGAAGGGAGAAAAAACAACACCTCGACAAAGTCCGACCATCAAGCAGGGCGATGTGCTGACGGGGACAAACTGGGCCGCCAAACACCTTCAAACTCTGGCCTGCTGGATGGGGAGGTGCCTGGGTGGGTTAGATTCCTCCTCTGCTGTGAGGGGCCAGAGAGGATACCTGGAGCCCAGTGTGAAATATAGTGTTGTCGTCAAGACGCCACCAAACCCAGACCAAAACACCATCAACAACTTTGCTTCCTAAAATTAAAAGATTATTGAACGAGGAATAAGGAGGCAGGGCATCACTCTGGGTGTCACCAACAGAGTGTAAAACAGCAGCAGCTGGATTCTTTTCTGTTATTATCGCGTTATTACAGTATTGGCTGAGTCTCCAAGGTCTTCTAGTTTCAAATGATGTTCCCATATTCTTTTATCAGACACAGACAGTTATTTACCTGACCTTATCGCAGAAACACGTCAGCTAAATCACAACCTAAAATGTACAGGTACTACCCAGACAATTAGAATATCCTGAAAAGGTTGCAGTATTTCTGCAATTCAACTTAAAAGGTGAATGTGACATATTATATAAAGGAATAATATGCAAATCAATATATTTCAAGTTTTTATTTATTTGCATTTTGCTGATCAGGTCTTGCAGCTTAAAAAGAACCCCTCAAATTTTATTTTTATTTTTATTTTTAACAATTTTCTGAGTTTGTGGGTTTGTGGTTTTAATAAGGTGAAAATCTTTATGAGCAAAGTTACAACAAGGAACTGCTTGAGATGTCAATTTGCGTGGAATGGCTCAATAAAATGTGTTGCTTTCATCTTTTATGTTAAATTGCCAAAATAAAACAACTTTTACTGTATATTCTAATTTTTCGACCTGTACCTGTATGTCTGTGATAAAAGAATACTGGAATATCTGGATTGACTGGTCTTGATCAAAAATCCCCAGTCCATCCAGTCCGAGACCCAGACCCTTAAAAAGTGGTCTGGAGACCAGGACCAACCTCCAGGACTACAACAAGAGTGGAATACCCATCAATATTTGGGGAGGTGGTGATGGTGGTGGTGGTGATGGTGATGATGGTGGTGATGGTGGTGATAGTGGTGGTGGTGGTGGTGGTGGTGATGGTGATGGTGGTGGTAGTGGTGTTGGTGGTGGTGATGGTGATGGTGGTGGTAGTGGTGGTGGCAGCGGGGGATGGGTGGGGAGGGTCCCAGTCCTCCTGATTGTTACTGAATACCAATCTAATTTTCCTTAAAATGCAGCAGGCCTATAATCACCTTACAATATTTCACGGATGCCAGCCATGACCGTCTACATACACAACACACACACCCGCACACACAAGCTCCGCTGGGCCAAAAATAATCCATCCATCCATTATCAGAACCCGCTTATTCCTTGAGTGAGGGTCAGGATAAGCTGGAGCCTCCCAGCTGTCAGAGGGTGTTGCTGGGTGACACCCTGGACCAGCGGCCTCTTCAGCCCAGGAAGGAGGCCTCCAGCAGGGCTGGGGGCCACGACCACCACAGGCCAGTGGCTCCCAGTGGAGGTCAATCACAACTTAAAATAGGCTTTAATATGGAAAAATATCAATACTGCACAAGATGATCTTCAAGAAATTATAGTGACCATTAGTGACAATAAGATAAGAATTTATTTTCATTTTTTTTTAGCTTTTTGAAAAAATATGAGACCCCCTTAAATTTTGCTTAGAGGCTAATCATGGGGGGTCGGACCCCCACTGGACCCCCTTGTATTTCACACCCTGCCAGCACTGCCCTCTTTTCTCTCCAACTTTTGCTTCCCTTTATTTTTACGTTGAGCGACACTCTGAGCTTTGATGCCAATTGTGTTCAGAGAGCCACCACCCCCTCCCACCGCTACTCCCCCTCCCCCAAACCCTCGGCCTCTCACAGCCCTTCACTGTCTGGCTTACAGAAATCCCAGGAATCCAGGCGGCTGGAAGCTCCCCGTGGTTAATGATGTCACACTCTGATCCACTCGCCGTGTCCGCCATGCTCCCGTCCAAATCCCCCCCCGCCACAATTCCCATATGTGCTTCATGATAAGTCCCATCATGCCTTTCTGCTGACCCTCCACCGGCCCCCTATTCATATTGCCCTGCATTCTCCAGAGGCTGGGGTTTTTGGTGGGCCGGGGCTGCTTTGAAAGGGTTAATTGGAAGCTCAGAGGTGGGGAGCGATGAAAGGCGGCGGAGAGGAGACGTCCACTTCATCTCGGCCAAAGTCTTTAACAGCAGCATCAACTGGAACGGCAAATGTTCCTCATTTTACCTAAAGCTGGAAATCCTTTTATGGGGCCCGGCTGAGGTGCAGCGGGAGGCGGAGCGGGAGGCGGAGCGGGAGGAGTCAGACCGTTGTCCCCGTCTGTAAGTCTGCGAGTGTCTCGCAGGCTTAGCAGCCACTGATTCCATTTGAAGTGGGAGGAAGAAGACATTTTCAACGTGCTAATGTGCTCTTAATGTGGGACCAGGAGTAAGCTTTTTAGCATTGCAATATGGTACACAAGTTATACTCGACTCGTGTGTGTGTGTGTGTGTGTGTGTGTGTGTGTGTGTGTGTGTGTGTTATAGAATTTTTGATGTGTGAGTATTTGAACGCTGAACAATACATGAAATCAGGTTTCATAATGTAGATGTATTTATAAATATTTAAACCTTAGGGATTCCTTGATACCTGTATCGGGTATCGGTGCCGATACTGGGTTCTAGTACTCTACTCTAAACTCTAAAAACCATCAAAGTAATTCTACATTGTGCAGTGTATGTCTCGTGGTATCAGCACGTATTTTTGGTATTGGTAATGATACCCAACACTGGTATCGGTATGGGTGCATCCCTAGTTCTGTATATTCACAGATATATCTACAATAGCAATCCTACTTCCATTCGTATTGTTTAGCGTTCAAACACTCACACATCCAAAACTCTACTTCGAAATCAAATATTAAGTGATAATAGCTCAGGTTGCTGAAATGTAACAGACCACATCCAGATGTACAGATATCTATCCTATGGAACATATGTGGACGGTGTGCAGTAGAACCACGCGTGCCCGAGACGCCTTCTGCCTCCTGCTCGTGCGCTTGGAGGTCGTGTTCACTTTTGTAAAATGACAATTTCCATTTGGCTTCATTTGCTGACGCGACAGCTGCGCTGGCGGCGGTTCATGCCAGGGTTAACAGCAAAAACCAACAACACGCCGTCATTCCCAGTCTCCCTCTCTCTCTCTCTCTCTCTCTCTCGCTCTCGCTCTCTCTCTCTGGGAATGTTGTTTTGTGCCGGTGTTGTCGAGCCGCAGCCCCAGAGTCACTCCGGTTCAGCCTTTACCTGCCACGACGGCGCGGGGCTAAGAGAGGCGCGGCTGAATTATTCATCGTAAGTAGATTTCAATAGGCTGAACACGTCCCCCCTCATGAGTGACTCGTCAATCAGTCAGGAACTTGGCTGTCATTGGGTGGAGGTGGCCGGGCGGGGGCGGGGGTGGGGGCTGAGGGGGCGTCTGAGGAGTCCAGAGGAAGGTAAACGTCGGGATAATTGGGAAAAGCTGCTGCCGACCTACAGCCCTCAGCAGAGGACCGACCACAGACGGTGAGATTCTTCTGGCCTTTGTTCTTCTAGCAAAGAGCCAGGAGTTCACCGTCCCAGTACCAGTGAAAATGGTGCGTTGTGATTGGACGGAGGAGGAGACGGAATATTTTTTGACAAGTCATCAAAGAGAAAAATAGAACACGTTTTACGGCTTCTGAGCTTCACTGCACTCAATGGAAACCCCTGCACATCGCAATCGTACTTTGTGGAAATTTTAGACATACAGGTGCTACCTGAAAAATTTGAATATCCAGTAAGAGTTGTTTTATTTTGGCAATTTAACATAAAAGATGAAAGCAACACATTTTATTGAGCCATTCCACCCAAATTGACATCTCAAGCAGTTTCTTGTTGTAACTTTGCTGATTAAGATTTTCTGCTTATTAAAACCACAAACCCACAAACTCAGAAAATTGTTATAAAATTTGAGGTTGTTTTTTTTTAAGCTGCAAGACCTGATCAGCAAAATGCAAATAAATAAAAACTTGAAATATATTGATTTGCATATTATTCCTTTATATAATATGTCACATTCACCTTTTAAGTTGATTTGCAGAAATACTGCAACCTTTTCAGGATATTCTAACGTTCTGGGTAGTACTGCATGGCTTTTATTTGGTGAAAAACTGTCATGCTCGTCAGAAGGAAACTCTCAACCTCGCTCCCCTCCTCCGCGTCTCACCTGGAGAGACTTGTGCGCGGCGGCTCTGCGGCGGCTCAGACCTTTGGGGAACAGAAAAAAAAAAAAGAAAGTGTAGCATGGTGAACCCCGGCCATGACGAGGAGCTGAATTATGGGAGGAAAAGTGGCTAAAAAGCTCCCAGCAGCAAGATGCTGACGGCTGCAGGTGTGAGGATCAGCTCCCTCAGGTGGCTGCCAGCTCCTCCGTGCTCCTCTTCCACACCTTCACAGTGAGCTGTGAAGGTGTGTGTGTGTGTGTGTGTGCGCGCGAATGGAGTCGTGTTGTAGTCAAGTCTAAAAGGAACAGCAACATCTCTTTTCAGCAAGGTGTTTTGAACCATTTTCAATAAACAACTATGCTTCATAAAATCAAAAAATAAATGAACTAGGAATAAAGGGACAGGGTGTCATAACTGTGTCTGTAATAACACGATAATAACAGAAAGCATCCAGCTGCTGCTGTTATATGCTTTGTTGGTGACACCCAGAGTGACACCCTGCCCCGTTATTCCCAGTTCATTTATCTTTTAATTTTATGAAGCAAAGTTGTTTTTTTTAATGGTTCAAAATAGTTGGCAAAGCAGCAAAATGGTAATGGTCTGCCCCCCATATTCTTACTGCATTGATTTTTAAATTTAGAAGCAAACTGAAATTTAGAAAAGGTACTGATCATTTTTTTTCTGTTCTGTTCTTATTTTTCTTTGATATTTAAAGTCTTGGTCTGGTCTTGGTCTTGATGCTCTCTGGTCTTGATAAGGTCTTGGTCTGGTCTTGGTCTTAATGCTCTCTGGTCTTGATAAGGCCTTGGTCTGGTCTTGGTCTTGATGCTCTCTGGTCTTGATAATGTCTTGGTCTGGTCTTGGTCTCAATGCTCTCTGATCTTGATAAGGTCTTGGTCTGGTCTTGGTCTCAATGCTCTCTGGTCTTGATAAGGTCTTGGTCTGGTCTTGGTCTCGATGCTCTCTGGTCTTGAGAAGGCCTTGGTCTAGTCTTGGTCTTGATGCTCTCTGGTCTTGATAAGGCCTTGGTCTGGTCTTGGCCTCGATGCTCTCTGGTCTTGATAATGTCTTGGTCTTGATGCTCTCTAGTCTTCAGACGGTCTTGGTCTGGTCTTGGTCTTGATGCTCTCTGGTCTTGATAAGGTCTTGGTCTGGTTTTGGTCTCGATGCTCTCTAGTCTTGATAAGGCCTTGGTCTGGTCTTGGTCTTGATGCTCTCTAGTCTTCAGACGGTCTTGGTCTGGTCTTGGTCTCGATGCTCTCTAGTCTTGATAAGGCCTTGGTCTGGTCTTGGTCTTGATGCTCTCTAGTCTTCAGACGGTCTTGGTCTGGTCTGGGTCTCGATGCTCTCTGGTCTTGATAAGGTCTTGGTCCGGTCTTGGTGTCGTCTTGACTACAACACTGTAATGATGTCTGCAGAGACCAGCCGTCGCCTCTCAGACTAAATGGGCCTGGCTGTCAGCTGCTGTGCAGCTAAACTGAGTTTAGGGGAAGTGAACACAGAATGACGTCCTGCTCGCCTGCGTCTCATCCAAACGTGCAGTGACAGCGCCGCCGCCACACGAGGCTGTAACACTGTGCTCACTTTGCCGCCTCTAAAGGCTGATTAACGCCCAGTCAGTCTGTCAGACGGTAGTGGGAGGAGGGTTGCTTGTTTGTTTGTTTGTTCTTTGATCTGTAGATGTGCAATCTTCCGTCTGCCTACAGAACCGTGAGGTTGCGGGTGGACAAGCAGACACAGTGGACACATGAATGAGCAGTGGGAGGAAGCGGCGTGATGATGACGCAGCAGGGTGGGGTTGGAGTTGTTGAATAAAGCAAAGGGAAGTGTTGCATGGATCTGTCAAAAAAAAAGAGTCTGTGAGGTGATAGGGATACAAAATAATAAAAAGCAAACTCCAAATGAAAAATCCATTTGTAAAGCATTGACTGGAAGTTTATTTCCAGGATCAATGAGGAATGATCTCAATGACGGTTTTCAAAACTTCTGGACTTTCTCTTCAGACGTTGCACTCTTACAGTACTAGACACAGTGATACTGATCTATATAATCTATATTATTAATCTATATTATTAATCAATGTTTAATTAGAATTTAAATCATTTAAATGAATGATAGCAAAACAAATGATAAACAAATCTTCACAGGGCCTTGGATGGATGGATGGAGGAATGGATGGATGGATGGACGGAGGGATGGACGGTGGGACAAATGGATGGATGGATGGATGGACGGACGGAGGGACAGATAGATGGATGGATGGCTGGACGGAGGGATGGATGGATGGACGGACGGAGGGACAGATGGATGGACGGTGGGACAAATGGATGGATGGATGGATGGACAGACGGAGGGACAGATAGATGGATGGATGAATGGATGGATGGACGGAGGGGTGGATGGATGGACGGACGGAGGGACAGAGGGATGGACGGTGGGACAAATGGATGGATGGATGGATGGACGGACGGAGGGACAGATAGATGGATGGATGATGGATGGACGGAGGGATGGATGGATGGAGGAACAGATGGATGGATGAATGGATGGATGGACGGAGGGATGGATGGAGGGTTGGATGGATGGATGGACAGACGGAGGGATGGACAGAGGGACAGATGGATGGAGGGAGGGATGGATGGATGAGCACTGTGTGAGTGGATGATGATGCAGTGACTCCATTGGGCTGACACCCCAATAAGGACACAACTGATGCCTGGACTCTACTGGCTCAACGTGCTGGTTAAAGTGGCTCTTTTACCACACGCACACACACACACACACACACACACACACACACACACACACACACACACACACACACAACATGCTGTCTCTGGTATAACTGTTTGACTGGCTGCACTGGCAGTGGCAGAGCCTCGACTCTGCTGCTCCACACATGTGAAACACTGCTAACAGCTGCCCAGGGAGGAAGCTCAGGCTGTGAATGTATGCGTGCGTGCGTGTGTGTGTGTGTGTGTGTGTGTGTGCGTGTGTCTGCAGGGGGGGTCATTCATGCATGTGTTTCGATCCTGTCACTTCTGCTGCTCTGGGTTGCAGGGAAGTGAATGAATAAATCAGCAGAGTCGCTCCTTGTGTGATCTTTCCAAGAAAACACTTTGTGCGACGCCCCCTGCAGGCTCTCCAGCGCCGCTGGGGTTTGTCGTTCACACCTTTCTGGGAGAGACAAGCATGGGTGAAGGTGTGTGAGGAGCACACCCGCCTCCCTGCGGCCTCCTGCCAAGGAGGAAACTCCAGATTCCAATTAAAAAAAAATGGGTTTATTATCCAAAAAAATAAAGAAAAAACAGTTCCAACAAAATCAACTTGATGAAAAAGTCGAGCCATAAAAAGATGAAAATGCTTTTTGGGTCCATGGGATTTTTTTTGTTGCAGTACCTCGAGTGACCACTGGAAAAAATAGGCGCGCCAATACATCCATGGCCTGGAGGGACGCGTGCGTGTCCTTGACAGCACTGCTGAAAAATTCAAACTCTCCTCAGCCACCATCAACCCCCCCCCGCCCCGACCCCTCCCTCACCCCACCTCCTAATGCTCCTGCTGCTCTTATCACTCTTTTGGAGCTTTGAACAAGGTCAGAGGTCAAGTCCCATCCAGGGCTCACTCTTAAGTTTGGAGCTTGCGAGGGTCGCAGGAGACGCTGCGAGGCTCCCCGGTGGAAGAGGTGTGGAGGAGGTGCGGAGGAGGTGCGGAGGAGCTCCAGCTTTTTGTTTAGACACCACGTCGTTTGGTTTTCAACACCGACCGCAAATCCAGCCGGATTCCCGCTGCCGACTGCAGCGCCGTGTTGGAACGTCGCCGCTGCAGAGGTCTTATCCAACCTTGCAAAGTCACTGTTGGTCATTATGAAGAACTCAGAATGGCGCCAAACCTAAATATGGCAATAAAAACTGGTGATGGACTCACAGCTGGCTCAGCCTCCTGGACACGGCTGATAGCCTCTGGTTGGTTTGGTCAATGGAGAACTTGGACTTGCGAGTCAGAGTGAGTTTGGATGAGCAACACAGCTGACACACTGTCTGTCTTTACAATACAAGACTGTCCTTCGTGTGTGTGTGTGTGTGTGTGTGTGTGTGTGTGTGTGTGTGTGTGTGTCAATAGAGAGCTCCCTGATGCTCTGTATTGACATCACTTATTCATGACTGCACTGTCCCACACACACACACACACACACACACACACACACACACACACGCACACAGTGAGGATGAACTGTAGATGAGTTCTATTCAAACTGGGTGCAGTGCTGATGGTTTTAGGTGACTGTGTGTGTTGTGTGTGTGTGTGTGTGTGTGTGTGTGTGTGTGTGTGTGTGTGTGTGTGTGTGTGTGTGTGTGTAGCAGTAACCAAAGCAATGTTTAATGGCAGCTCTGCTTCCTGTGAGCCGTGTGGTCAAATACCGCTCATGAAAACAGGAAGCAGGTCAATAGGAGCCACCACACTGGTATTGACATGGAACATATCAAACCTAAACTGTCCATCCCATAATCAGCCCCTGTTTACACAACACCTAGTGTGGGAGGAAGCTGGAGGACCAGGAGAGAAGCCAGTGGACCCTGGGAGAACATGGAGAACCAGGGTCGGACCCCCACTGGACCCCCTTGTATTCCCCACACTGCTCACACTGCCCTCTTTCTCTCCAACCTTTGCTTCCCTTCAGTTCCATTTCCTTTTACATTATTTTTTTTTTAAATGCCTCTGTTTCCCTACGAGCGCTTTTGGTAAACTCAGACAACAATCGGAGAACTGCAGCTTGTTGAGAAGGCGGTGCTGGAGAGTGGCTTTGTGTCCCCAGCAGCCTCCTGCCTAAGCTGGGCAGAGTGGTGTGGTTGATCCAGAGGAAGCTGTCCCTCTCCCCCTCTCTCTCTCTCTCTCTCTCTCTCTCTCTCTCTCCTGGCTAGTGGCTTTGGTCTCAGTGCATCCAGCTCTCATCCTGGTCTGATCCCACCGAGGCAAAGCCTCCACGCCGCCGTCAAGACGGATTTGACGTTCCTGGTTCATCCTGAGGATCCAAAGTACTTTCAGAGGGTTTGAACCCCCCTCTCTACCCCCCCCCCCCCCCACACACACACACACACACCACTCTGTCTGGTGTCACAACCTGCTGTTTGAAGCCTGCTGTTGAAAAAAATTATCTTTAAAAAAATGTGCTATTCAAAAAAGTTTCATAAGTCTGAATAAGATGTAACACTTAGCTGCCCAGCGTGTTGGGAAGTTTTGATAAACTTTGCTCGAAGCTGAATGCAGAATTGCTCTATACTGGATATATATATATATATATTTTTTGCATTGTAAACAATTTATGCCCATGGGAAACATTATTTGATGTAATAATAATAATAATAATAATAATAATAATAATAGTTTAGAAGTTCGGGTTATTCATTTTTTCACACTGTGGTTTTTGAATCATTCCAACACTCATTTTATCTGCAATTTACAATTTGCAGATGAAATGGTTTCATTCTTTCCCAAAGATTGCAATTTTTCAAAAATGCTTTGGATCTTATTTTTTACTATGTAGAGCATTACATATATATTTACATATACAGTACTAGCCTGTAAAGCTTGTTGTATTTGCCCATGTGTGAACTCTTCTGTGCCGACAACTCAACACAGACTTTTGGTTCTCAGGACCCTTTTGCAGGGGTTTTGGATTCTTTGGACTCTTTGAAGCTACAAAACTGAAGCTTTTCACAGTATTCTAATATTCTTGTGTGAGTTTGTGGCTTTGTGGTTTTAATAAGCTGAAAATCTTAATCAGCAAAGTTACAAGGAACTGCTTGAGACGTCAATTTGCGTGGAATGGCTCAATAAAATGTGTTGCTTTCATATTTTATGTTAAATTGCCAAAATAAAGCAACTTTTACTGGATATTCTAATGTTTCGGGTAGTACCTGTATAAATGTGTGTGTGTGTCAGTCAGTTCTATTCACTTTTTGCCACTTTAATTTTCCACTTTATCTGTTCCACTGTATTTGTTCCACTGTATTTGACTGTCAAGTAATTCCATCATTATTATCATTTATTCACCTTTTACCCAAAAGCTGCAACGTCAGCGTTGCAACGTGTCGCCCGCCCGCCGTGGATCATCACTATTTAACGAGCGTGTGTGAGAGGAGACAGGACATTGACCGCAGCAGGAAGTGGCTGCAGTGTGTAGACAGAGCAGAGGAACGGGAGCTGCAGCTCAATGATCATCTAAACCCTTTCACTTCCAGACGAGGGACACAGAGGCCTTATAGATCCAGTATTGGGACCGCAGGAGTCCAGCCGCTGCCATTGATCAGGATGCTGGTCAATCAGGACACCGCTGAGCAGCTGCTCCCAAAATAGAGTCCTGGAAAACCCAGGGTGACCAGCAGGGATGAGCAGCGGGGTGAGCAGCAGGGTGAGCAGCGGGGTCACCAGCAGGGTCGGAGCTCCCTGGTCGCTCGGGGCAGGAAGTTGCTTCGGGAAACACTGAGGCTCTGTTTGCACTCGGTCACTTGCAACTGTTTTTGGGGATCGGTTCACGAAGAACGCATCTCGCAGCATCTGTTCCGCACTTAGCATTAACATGCGTCTCGAGCGCGCCACTTGTGACCGCGTTACACAGTGCAAGGTTTTTTTTTTTTAAACCACTGGGGGCAGTAAAGCACAAAGCCATGGCTTAGTTTTCCTTGAAAACTTCCTGTTTGTGGACTATATCAAGACGATTCTCGCTGTTTCGGGAAGCCCAGTAGTGGATCAACATGTATGAGCCGCTCGTTTTAATTCTACTGCAGCTCGTCCGAATTATCGGAAGTCGTGGACAAAGCCAGAAAGACGCGTATGGATCTGAACCAGGAGTAACGACTGGTGGGACAGAGTGGCGACGACTTCATTGCTCCACTGACAAAATATGCTAATGCGGAATGAAATTTATTGGCATCCTAATAAAAGAGTCCAACAAAAATGATTTGCTTTGGCTTCTTGTTTGTAACTGTATAACGACGACGCCGGGAGGTGGGGGCCGACCAAGTACGTACACGGAGTAGGCGGTCCTTAATGTGGACTGAGATCGCATTCTGTTCACCCTGTAAATTACAGTGACGATGGCTGGGTCTGTTTGAGATATGTGGAAAATGATCACAAGTGGATAAAACATTTTGATGAGCCTGTGGGCTGTTGTTGTGGAGACAGGGATCTGACATACAGACCCCTGACATAATACAAAAACAAACAAACAAAAATTTACTTCTTTCACAAAGTTTGGGTCCCACTGAAGATTTTTCTCAATTGTTGTCTGGCTTTATCTCCAACCAATTTCAAGTCACAGCCATTTGAAATCGCGATATCAAAATTGAATATTTTCTTGAAGAAAATTATGGCGCTTAGAGGGTTAAAGACTATTTTCTGTTGCTACAGTGTTTTGTTTTCTGAGTTTATGTTCATTGACAGCCATAATTGTATCTGGAAACCCACTGTGGTTGAGTTGGGTTGCCCGGGGGAGGGGCTATGGGTATTTAAAGGGCGTTCGGGCTCATTTGTGGGGTGTCCCTCTCCTGAGCCAGTCCATCGTAGGTAGTTGCTGCTCAGTAAGTTTTGTTTTTCCCCTCTCTTTTTGTAAATACTTTCTTTTCATCCCACTTAAGACTGCAGTTTTTTTTTCCTTTCCTGCATTTTTTTCCACGGCTGTTTGGGTGCTGGATTCAAATTCAAACTAGGAAAACGAACCCTTCCCAGTGTGTGTGTGTCTTTGTGTGTGTGTGTGTGTGTGTGTGTGTGTGTGTGTCCCAGCAGCAATCACATCAGCTGCAAACGACGACTCAGATTGTGAACTATGAATTTTGATTCGTTGTCGTCATCATCGTCTGTCTTCAGCAACAAGGAAACAAAGTGCACACACAAACACACACACACACACACACACACACACACACACACACCCTGACCCTGACACTCCTCTTCCAGGAATGAGTCAGGAGGTTAGAAGCCCCGCCCACTGTGCTCCCTGCAGCCAATCACAGCACTGACTGGTTGTTTCCTGCCCTTCAAGTCAAACTGGTTTTGATTCTGAGGAAGTTGGAACCCAGTCAGTCAGTCAGTCAGAGGCTCTCGGAGGTGAAATGGCTCAGGCAGCAGCTCAGCTGGACCCAGAAACCTTCTCCTGTTCCCTCTGTCTGGATCTTCTCAAGGAACCAGTGACCACTTCCTGTGGACACAGCTACTGCAGGAAGTGTCTCCAACACCACTGGGATGCAGAGGAGGAGAGGAGAGTCTACAGCTGCCCTCAGTGTAGGAGGACCTACACACCAAGGCCTGTCCTGGAGAAGAACACCCTGTTAGCAGCTCTAGTGGAGACCCTGGAGAAGACTGGACTCCAAGATGCTCCTGCTGATCACTGCTATGCTGGAGCTGGAGATGTGGCCTGTGATGTCTGCACTGGGAGGAAACTGAAGGCCCTCAAGTCCTGTCTGGTCTGTCGGGCCTCCTACTGTGACTCTCACCTCCAGCCTCATCGTGATGCTGCTCCCCTCCAGAGACACAAGCTGGTGGAACCCAGCCAGCAGCTCCAGGAGAACATCTGCCCTCGTCACGATGAGGTGATGAAGATATTCTGCCGCACTGATCAGAAGATCATCTGTGGTTTATGCTGTATGGATGAACATCCAGGTCATCAGACAGTGTCAGCAGCAGCAGAGAGGACTGAGAGGCAGAGAGAGCTGGAGGAGACCAGGCAGAAGATCCAGCAGAAGATCCAGCACACAGAGGAAGACCTGAAGGTGCTTCAGAAGGAGGTGGAGTCCATCAACGGCTCTGCTGATAAAGCAGTGAAGGACAGCGAGAAGATCCTCACCCAGATGAGCCGTCTGCTGGAGAAAAGACGCTCTGAGGTGCAACAGCAGGTCAGATCCACACAGGGGGCAGCAGTGAGTGGAGTCAAAGAGCTTGAGAAGAAGCTGGAGCAGGAGATGATGGAGCTGAAGAGGAGAGACGCTGAGCTGGAGAAGATCTCACACACACTGGACCACAGCCAGTTTCTCCACAGCTTCTCCTCACTGCCAGCACTCAGTCCGTCTCCAGACTCCTCCAGCCTGGAGATCCGTCCTCTGAGATACTTTGAGGACGTGGCAGCAGCTGTGACCAAGCTGAGAGATGAAATACAGCAAGTTCTGATGGAGACTCAGACAAACATCTCATGGACAGTGAGCAACGTTGATGTTCTACTGAAGGTACCAGAACCCAGGAGCAGAGAGGACTTCCTCAGATGTTCACCTCAAATCACTCTGGATCCAAACACAGCATACAAACATCTGTTATTATCTGAGGAGAACAGAAAAGTGAAACGCATGAAGGAAGTTCAGTCCTATTGTGATCATCCAGACAGATTCACTGACAGGCCTCAAGTCCTGAGTAGAGAAGGTCTGACTGGACGATGTTACTGGGAGGTGCAGTGGAGAGGGTGGGTTGGTGTAACAGTGGCCTACAGGAACATCAGCAGAGCAGGAGGGTCAGAGGAAAGTGGATTTGGATACAATGACAAATCCTGGAGTTTATTTTGTTCCTCATGTGGATATGTGTTTCTTCACAACAACATCAGGACTGTTGTCTCAGGTCCTCGGTCCTCCAGAGTGGGAGTGTACCTGGACCACAGAGCAGGTCTTCTGTCCTTCTACAGCGTCTCTGGAACCATGGATCTCCTCCACAGAGTCCAGACCTCCTTCACTCAGCCGCTACATGTTGGATTCTGGGTTCCTTCAGGTTCTTCAGCTGAGTTGATGAAAGTGTTACTGAAGTCGTCAGAGAGACTCTGAGCTGAATTCTCACCTTTGATTCTTCTTCTGTCTTCACGTTTGTTGCCCAGTGTCTCCGGCCGTCAATCACAGGGTGGGCGGGGCCTTCTGACTGTTGATCCGTTTGTCAACAATCAGATGAATGCATGTAAATATTGTGAGAGAATTTTGTCTTTTGATTCTGCTTGTTGGCTCAATGTGACAATATTCAATCAATAAGTCATGAAATATGCCATCAGTCTATATTGCACAACAATGTCAAGTCAATGATCAAGTGTTGAATTGAAGCAATAAAGCAACAAGACAGTCCAGATAAAGTCTCTGCTTGTTAGTAGATTTCTCTTCTGTCAACATCTCCATGTATTCACCACAGACATTTAGAAAGTCAACACCATGAAGACAAGATCAAAGTTTCAAAAGCACATCAGTCAATGTAGGAAACAGCTGAAGGGGGACGCCACACACACACACACACACACACTCACACAAACACACACACACACGCTTCACTTTCAACATAAAAAAGTTCCAGTGAAGATGCTGTAAGCTGCAACACCGGAAGCTGCAGAGAAATCTCCCTCAGCGGCTGAATTAAAACCTCAGAAGGTGGGGGGGGAGGTTGGAGGTCAGGGGTCGGGACCAAGCGGCCGAGCGGCCGCACTGATTGGTTGCTGCCCGGCGTGAGATAAGTGTCCGCTTCACGCCTGCAGACCACATGTACGCTGCGCTGCACGCATGTGATACCGAGTCGCACAAACACCAGCACAATATCCACATTATCTGCAAGGAGAGGTGGGTTTTCACAGAGAAGCACACACACACACACACACACACACACACACACACACACACACACACACACACACACGCGAGCAAAGATAGCGTAAAATGTGGCGAGTGCGGCGGCGGCGGCAGCGGCAGCGTGGGGAATCGGCCTGACTAAGCTCTGAATTTACATGGCTAAGCAAAGTTGTTAACCCTGGAGGCAGGGCAGCGAGGAGCTAATGGGATTTCTCTGTTAATGAAATTTATTTAAAAAAAGAGGGAGCGAGAGAGAGAGAGCGAGAGAGAGAGAGAGGGAGCAAAGGAGTAATAGAGTGATAGAAGCAGTTGGGTGGGGGGGTGCAAGGGTCCCATGCAGTTTTCTCTCCTTTCTTTGCATTCTAAAGTGATTTTTTTTTTTTTTCATTTTTTTCCCCCCCCCATTTTTTTCCATTTTTTTCGTCGAATGTAGCGGCGGCAGATTTATCGCTGAAACTAAAGTCGGGCCGAAGGCAGCGATTTATGACGGAGAAGTTGTGGGAAAAGCAGATTTTCAGGTGCTAATGAAAAAGTTGATATCATTAACGGTCGCTGCTGCACCGCAATTACTGCAAGAGCGTCTGCACTGCGCCCTGCCGTCACTGCACGACCAGAGAGGAGCAGCAGCGGCGCTGGTCCGAACACTGGGGTCTTGATTCACAACAGGCGCAACAACGATAAACTTTATTCGTATAGCAGTGTTCAAAACAAAGTGCTTCGCAGCACACAACACAGAGACACACACAAAGCAGCGTCGCAGCGAAAGGCAAATGGGATGAAGGCGGAGTCACGGGTGAAAACCATCAGGACGGAAGGAGCAGCAGTCAGCACACAGGAACACTGACACAATGCAGGAGGGTGACAGCCAGTGGACAACAGGTTGACTGCAGACAGGAAGTCCAGTTTAGAGGCGGGAGCGGAAGATTCGCACCGTTATTATTCCTTTAGTCACAGAATGTTTTACATCGACTTATTAATTATTATTATTTTTTTTTTTTACAAAATTTTGACTTTATCCACGGAATTTCAACTTAAACCTGGAAATGAAAAAGTTCACTAAAAATCTCCTTCCTGTGAAATTCCTCCTCCTCTCGTGGCCTCTGCTCCTCTTACACACTCTCAACTCTAAAACAAGACACGAGCTTCATTCAAACACAACCGACTGTGTGTGTGTGCGTGTGTGTGTGTGTGTGTGTGTGTGTGTGTGTGTGTGTGTGTCGTTCCTCGGTCCGCTCCTCTGGCTGTAGGGAGCTCCTGCTCAGCAGAGGAGGCTGTGATGAGCTGCGAGGAGGAGCAGGAGGAGGAGGAGGAGGCGGAGGAGGAGGAGGAGCAGGAGGAGGAGGAGGAGGCGGAGGAGTAGGAGGAGGAGGAGCAGGAGGAGGAGGAGGAGGAGGAGTTGATGGAGTGCTGGTGTGAGGGTGGAGATGTGCTGACAGCAAAGGCAGGAAGTCCTTTGTCTGCACAATTTCCTGCACAAACACACACAAAAAAGAAAAAACAGAAACGCACGGGCGATGTTGACGCGGGTTTTAGTTTGGTGTTTTTAAGTTTGATGCCGAGGCAGATTTCCCCCCCACCCCACCCCACCCCCCACCCACCGACCCTAACCAACGCCCCTCCCCCCTTCACCCCCCTCGCCCTCTCGGCCCCCGGACCCGGCGCAGTCAGCAGCGGCGTGGCGATGCCAATCGATGCTCCGCGCCCCGCTGAGCGTGTCCACCACCAGGCGGAGCGAGGGGCCCCTCCGCAGGGGATTGTGGGAAATCTGATTTATGATGCCCACGGTGTTGCTGACCAGTAACTTCTGCTCTCTCTCTCTCTCTCTCCCTCTCTCTCTCTCTCTCTCTTTGTCTCAGTGGCCTCGCCGTGACTTACCTGTTTAACTTCCTCCAGCAGGCAGAACGCTGCTGCTGCTGCTGCTGCTGCTGCTGCTGCTGACTTCTCAGCTCAGATTATTATTATTATTAATAAGAATAAGAATAAGAATAAGAATAAGAATAAGAATAATAAGAAATAATATGAGTTCATTGTTGTTCACAGTTGTTATTTTACAAATCAATTCAAACACAAATGCAAATAACATTCAACTGATGTACGTTTGCAACAGTGCGACTCCTCAGATGCTTCTGCGGCTGAGGCCCAGACGTCATGCAACTACCATAAATCATCAATCAATTCCCCACTCTCAGCCAAGCCGACCTAAAAACCCAAACCTGCTCGGACTCCACAGATTGAGAGATAAACGAACACATCAGACACCGACCGACTCTTCTGCAGTGCCGTCCACCTCTGTCCAGGTTCCTGGACCTCGACAGGTTTGGGAGGGAGGGTGGAGGCAGGATTGTCACGGCTGCTTTGGTGCTCAGCCTCCCTCATCTGCTGTTGTCTCTGCCCTGGCAGCACTGCCAGTAGCGCACACACACACACACACACACACACACGATGAAGATGCTTGAGCCACACTCACTGTGTTGAGTTGTGGAATTCACAGTGCTGGAGGGTCAGTGAGGACACGGGCTGTGTCTCAGTTCAGGCTCTGCATCCTTCCAAGGCTGCATTTGAAAGGAAGTTGCGTCACAGCACTGCGTGAAGGCTCCTCCCAATTCACAAAAGTCAGAAGGACGCTCCAAATGCCCCCTACTGTTAGCACCAAGGCTGCACCGCTACTATCCTTCACCTCCTTCTGTATCCCAGGATGCCTTGCGTGCTGCTGCAAAGCATCCTGGGATCCTGGGAAGTCAGCTGAAATTAGCGCCATCTACTGGCAAAGACACAACGTATAAATTTAAGTATTGAAATTTCACATCAAATATTCAGTTTTTAACGCAGGGTTTTTACTGATTTGAACATCCAACGCCATCGTTAGATGGTGAACCAATGGTTAGCGTGATGCTATGAAAACGTCACTTCCGGGGTTGGCCAGCAGGAGGGAACGGCGGTGATGCAACCAGGAAGTACGCCGAAGGCGAGACCGTCCCGTGTGGTTACCGGGGAGGCGGGGTTTGGGTCGGTCCTTCTGGGCCGGGTCCTTGGGAGGATGCTTCCTTCAGACGGAGGACGCTTCCTTCAGATGGAGGACGCTTCCTTCAGACTGAGGAGGCGTCCTTCAGATGAAGGACGCGTCCTTCCAAGGATGCAGACCCTGAATTGAGACGCAGCCACAGTCACTGCAGAAATCAGCAGAAACTGGGACAATATTCACTGGATTCAGGATGTTTGGTGAAGGTGGGAGTTGATGGATGGACAGAAGGCGTCCTTTGATTTATTTTCACTGGGGATGCACCTGTACCACCGTCTGTCACAGCAAGTCCAGGACGTGTATGCATTTCACTTCCTAGTACTTCATAATGAGGCCATTACACAACAGAATCAGTTGATGTGTTTTTTTTATTTGACAACAATGTATTTGAACAACAATCTTTAGCGTGTTCTTCTACAACACGTGTGCAGCTCGGCTGCAGGCAGGTGGAGCGAGTGTGCCGCAGCTGCAGGGGGTCTTCAGCTCCTGCTGCGCCAGGGACCGCCTTCTCCTCTGGTTCCTCACTCATCACATCCTCTAGTGGAGGAAACACTAAATGAGAACGTTAACGCAGTGATGGGGCAGAAGATTGGCCCGCTGGGTTCCTGTCTGTGTGTGTGTGTGTGTGTGTGTGTGTGTGTGTGTGTGTGTGTGTATGTGTGTGTGTGTGTCTCATCAGTCCCTAAACAGCAGGAGATAAACATTAGAGCAGTGTGTGATTAAATACATCCATGCATGTGATTGGTTGATTAACGCGCTTTGACAGAATTAACTGGCTGCTTTCATGGATCAGTCATGAAAGTCGGCTTTCACGTTGTTGCCAGCATGGGCTCGCACTAGCTAACTAGCTAGCTAGCTGCATTGCCATGACAGCTTTTCGCAAAATAAAACTTCGACAAAGTCAAACTGCGAATTGCAGGTGTTTCCATTGAATGTTGTGAAACGCAGAAGTCGTAATTCTCGAGATTTTACGAGAATTTCGTTTCCTTTTGACGAGAATTACATTTGGTTGCTCTATTTTTCACTTTGATGACTCGTAAGTAAACATTCCGTCTCCTCCTACGTCCAATCATAAATGCACCATTTTCACTGGTCAGTGGACTGGTCACGTGACCACGTACGTCACGTCCGCTGACGTGTCAGTGCTAAAAAAAAAAAGTGTTTCCATGACACTTTATTATTTATTGGCCATTTGTTATTACTAGCCACACTCGGGAACTTATTTGAGAGGTTGGAGAGACGGACGTGATGTCATCGTTGGGATAAACCATGTCCCTCTAAAGTCAGCTCAGCAAGGGCTGAACAGGAAGTAAAGGCAAGGGTTAAAACCAGGTGCTTTTTTTAAGTACAAACAATTTAAACAAATGAAACTCCTCGCCTGTGGTTCTAACTGCACTGGTGTGAATCTATTCAACGTGGCCGCTCAATCTGAGATGTAATTATGCAAACGCAATAAAAAAAAAGAAGAAGATGTATATTTAATGTCTAATTTTTGATGACAGGCCACGTTTTGAAACAGTGGCTTTGATAACAATATCAATAGCTCATCTCTTTTTCATGCCATGGATGACGGCCTCCTCCTGCTCCACCTCCTCGTCCTCCTCCTCCTCCTCCTCCTGCTGCTCCTCCTCCTCCTCCTCCTCCTCCTCCTCCTGCTGCTCCTCCTCCTCCTGCTGCTCCGCCTCCTCCTCCCCCTCCTCCTCCTCCTCCTCCTCCTCCTGCTCCACCTCCTCCTCCTCCTCCTCCTCCTCCTGCTGCTCCGCCTCCTCCTCCCCCTCCCCCTCCTCGTCCTCCTCCTCCTACTTCTGCTCCTCCTCCTGCTGCTCCTCCTCCTCCTCCTCCTCTTCCTCCTCCACCACCTCCTCTTCCTCCTGCTACTCCTCCTCCCCCTCCCCCTCCTGCTCCTCCTCCTCCTGCTGCTCCTCCTGCTGCTCCGCCTCCTCCTCCTCCTCCTCCTCTTCCTCCTGCTCCTCCTCCTCCTCCACCTCCTCCCCCTCCACCTCCTCCTCCTCCTCCTCCTCGGAGGCCAACAGAAGCACTCAGCTGGGCTTGCTTCAGCCGGACGTATTGAATTGATGCTTTTATGAAGATCCCAAGGACATCGAGCACCTCTCCAGCTGCGTTTCTGGGACAACTTTTCACAAAATAACAAGCGATATTCTCAAAAATATCGACAAAGTACAATTGCGATTTGAAGGCTGTTTCCATTGAACGGCCTGAAGATCGTAAGGCGTAATTCTAGATTTGACCAGAATTACGTTTACGCTTTTCTTTCTTTACATTTGTTTGCCCTCCAGAATGGTTGTTCTATTTTTCTCTTTGATTGCATGTAAAAAAAATATATATTCTGTTTTTTCCACTTTGAGGATGAACAAAACATTTTACATTTTCACTGGCCAGTGAACTGGCCACGTGACCCCGTAGGTCACGTCTGCTGATGTGTAAATACCAAAAAAAGTGTTTCCATGACTTTTCCATGTGTATCGATATTGATATCGATACACCTCGATATCGATATCGATATCGCGATATCCCCCGATATGGATGCGTGTGAAAAACCACCTCATGAGAGCGTCAAAACCTTTCAGTCATACTTGAGAGGTTTTTCCAGGTTTAGCCGTTTCCGATACCGGGTTTTTTATCGTGATATTTAGGTTTCGCGTAATTCTTGGAGTGATGGGGACACAGTTTGTGGGGTAGTTATAAACCGACGAGCTGGGCTCGTGTATGAAGTGGATTTGCAATGGCTTTATTCCCTCCCCCCCCCCACCACGGGGTTGAATGTGTTTTCAGAGTCTCGGCTTTGAGGCTAAGTGGCTCTGACATCTTTGCTAGCCGCAGACCCCTGCGGGAGGAGCTGGCTGTTAGCGATATTTCCCCGGTGACGGCTTGTGCTTGGGCTTTACACCCTGTTACAGCAATTAGATCTCAATTAGCTCAGTAGTCAACACACACGCACGCACGCACGCACGCACACTCGCGCGAGCGAGCGCAAACATGCACATTCATGCACACACAGACGGAGGCAGAGCTGTTAGCAGATGTAAAGAGGAGCTGCTCTCTCTCTCTCGGGTCTTGTTTGAACCTTCTTGTCCCACATGTGTGTACTGTTGCCCTGTGGGCTGGATTCAATCTGCAGTAGGACACACACAAACACACACACACACACGCAGGCAGTCATACAAACAGGTTGGCGTGGCGGTGACATCAGAGATGACAAACATACACAAAGTGAAACCATGGCGATGCGATGAGTCTCCAGCCAGTCTCCTCTTCTCTTCCTCCTCTGCTTCATCTCTCTCTCTCTCTCTCGCTCCTCTCTGTCCGCTTTCATGTCGATGGAACTGCCTGTGGTAAGCATATGTTTTGGCAGGCAGGTGTCAGTAGACGGGTGATACGTGGCGAGGGCGTGTCTGTGATTGACACTGACAGATTGAGGCTCTCCTGCTTCATCGCTTCGATGGTTGGTGAAGTTCTTGCAACGTCTCGTGTTTTGTGTAGTAAACTTTTGTCGCCTCGGAGTGTTTGTGGCTACTCAGCTACTTTCATTCTAGACGGTGACCCCCCCCCCCCCCAATAGTACCACAAGTCCAAGTAGTGATGTGCATATTGATATTTCTATCGATTATGTCGATCGCTAATCAGAGTAACATTTTGTATCGATCATTTTAAGAAAATATTGATATATTTTACGTCTGTTTTTTATCGCGATATTCAGCTTTCGCGCAGTTGCAGGGGTCATGGAGGTGCAGCTGTTGTCTCTCTTGATTTCCTCCATCTGCTGTTTCCCTCTTTGTGATTCTTGCCTCTAGGTTGCGCTCATTAGCTCGTCATCTGCATAGCCTCCCTCTCTCGTCACCTTTCTTCATCTCTGCTCCTCCCGCCAGCTCCGCTCTGCTCCTCTCCACCTTCTCTCTCCCTCGCTCCCCTTCCTCCTCCTCCTCCTCCTCGTCCTCCTCTCTGCCGGGTCGCTGTGCTTGTCGCGGGTGATAATCCGTGTCACGGCGGCTGATTGGGGATTAGGACTAGCAGTTTATTCACGGCGGGGAGAATGATACAGCGCTTAGCGGCAGCGGCTCCCGCGGCAGCCGATCTCTGCTGAATTAGCAACATGTTTGAATGAGATAAAAGGCAGAGCTTAGCCCAGCGCACTCCAGCAGCTAATCCCTATACAGCTGTGAAATGAGCCGGGCCACACCGCACCTAAACCTGGGCCGCCTGCTCTCCATCTCCCATCTCACTCTGGCATGCACACACTGGGTACCCCACCTGCTCTCTCTCTCTTTCTCTCTCTCTCTCTCTCTCACACACACACACACACACACACACACACACTGGAAAGCATCCAGAGGGCACTGAGCTCCACCAATGCAGCCATATAGGTTTGGAATGTGCTTTTATAGAAATCTGGAAATTTGCACGGTGAAATGCATCCAAATGTGATAAAAGTTGCATAAACACTGCATTGGAATTATACAGTGGCAATGTGGAACTTCACACTCTACAGAGGTGATGGTGTTATGGCGTAGTGCAGGTCTCAGTGGCAGACGATACAATGAAAAAACTTTTCAGAGCAACGTACATAAATGTTCAGAAGATAAACAGCAGAGGGAACAAACATTGTTTTCATCTGTTGGACAGAAGTCTGGGTCCAGTTATTAGGAGCCGCCCACCGGCTGTCAACAGTGGCTGACCATGTGTGTGTGTTCAGTGGGTTCAGTCGTGACATCTCAGTGGGTTCAAGGGTATCAAGATGGGAGACAACATGAACATTTAGCAGTCATTAATTTTAAAATACATTTTATTATCAAGATGAGCTACTTAATACACACTGGGCCTGTAGCGTCGTACTGCAAAGCAAACCTATTGGTAAGTCATGTGATCACAAACCTGTCGTGGCAGCACTTCTGCAGGTCATTGTCCAGTTGTGTGTATTTCCAGGAGCCTTGGTGTGAACCTCTGAACAACCTCTGCTCCCTACTGATAGCCTCTGAAGACAAACTGTGGTCTATCTTGTTAATGTGACTGGCCGAGGAGGAACTGGCCGTCTCCACCAGTAGGGTGCGCTGCATGTCTCACTTCCTCTGGTTTGTGTTGGCTCAGCAAAACAAAGCAGGGAAAGAATCATTTCTGGGTGTCTACATATGGAGAAGAGATGAAGAAGGGAGGGAGGGAGGGAGGTGTGTGTGTGTGTGTGTGTGTGTGGTGGTGGTGGAATTACAGCTGTTTTTTTCCCTCATTTCCTCTCTGCCAGCTGACCAACGGTGAGCAGCACAGTCAGCACTTCACTTCATTCAGTGGTGACCATTTTCCAACTACTGCTGTATTTTCCTGACCAAACGTCTTGCTGTCATTGGTCCACGCAGTCTTCCCCACCTGCCATCAGCACCAGTGAGAAGGTCCGACTTCCCTGGGTTGGACTTTGACCACTTTTGTAACCACAGAATGAGGGGCCAGTGGAGCGCTGGTCCATTAACTGTACTGACTTTGATCAGAAACGACAGACAGTGTTGAAAATGAAGTGAACCGTCAGTCTGACATATAAAGGCTGCAGCCAATAAGACACTGCATCAACATTTACACACGCGTGGCCCTGAAGCACTGATAAAACAAACAGTAAGTTATGGACGTCTGGCAGATATCATTTCCAGTGGTTTGAGTGCTTTTTTCACATTGTTGCTGGTTTGTGTGGTTGGTCTTGCACAATTATTAAAATAAAAAGAACCAATCAATGACCGCCCGGGCCTGGGACCTTCCTGTGTGGAGTCTGCAGGTTCTCCCTGTGTCTGCTGGGTTCTCTCCAGGTTCTCTCTGTGTCTGCTGGGTTCTCTCCAGGTTCTCCCTGTGTCTGCGTGGGTTCTCTCCAGGTTCTCCCTGTGTCTGCTGGGTTCTCTCCAGGTTCTCCCTGTGTCTGCGTGGGTTCTCTCCAGGTTCTCCCTGTGTCTGCTGGGTTCTCTCCAGGTTCTCAGGCTTCCTCCCACACTCCAAAAACATGCATGTGAGGTCAATTGAAGACTCTAAATTGTCCGTAGGTGTGCATGTGAGTGTTTGTTTGTCACCCTGCCTTCGCCCTAAGACAGCTGGGAGAGGCTCCAGCAGAGCCCCAGGACCCTGAATAGGAATAAGCGGGTATAGAAGATGAATGAATAATCAATGCCAGTGGCT
Organism: Nelusetta ayraudi; assembly: GCF_046127955.1. Classification (NCBI taxonomy): domain Eukaryota; kingdom Metazoa; phylum Chordata; class Actinopteri; order Tetraodontiformes; family Monacanthidae; genus Nelusetta; species Nelusetta ayraudi. The sequence continues at coordinate 5,375,296 of NW_027466134.1, forward strand.
AAGCTTTGGTCTGAATGTGTTGATGTGTTGGGACCATTGGAGCAGATTTTATCAGAATCACAGCTTCTCAATGGAAACCCCTGCAAATCGCAACTGTACTTTGTTGGAAATTTCAGAAATATCACTTTTATTTGGTGGTAAAACCGTCATGAATCGGTGAAGGTGGGCGGCGCTCTCGGCTCAGCAGTTCACCACCGGCCACAACAACACAAACAGCCGTCTCACCCAGTATGGCTGCAATTCACTGCATTTCCAGGCCTTGGGAATGCGTGGAAGCACGTGATTCACCTGCTTCCCTGTATTAATAATGAATAAACTCCCCGACTCCGAGGGCCACATGTCAAGTGATTATCCAAACGACCTGCGCCATCACTTTATAATTAGCTCCGTGCTGGCCATGGCCAGGCGCTATGGAATTTGCCCACATGGTGTCTTCGGACTAAGAGTCCACGTCAGTGTCGGCGCCGCCTGGCAGTCATCTTTGGTTACCAGCAGATAAGCACTTTTCCCCCCCTGATTGGTTTACCCAGCGCCTCCTAATATCATATTGATGATAATTTCCCTGTAATGCACTATTTGCACTAATTGTGATGCAGGCGGTGAGTAATGGCATGTGACTGCAGCCGCTCCCCAGCCGCTCCTCAACACTTAATCTCCTGATTGTCCTGGAGAGACCAAACGTGACGAGACCACCATAAACAAGCCCTCACACACACACACACACACACACACACACACACACACACACACACACACACACAGAGCATAGCCCCTCCTCTATTAATGACCTCAGAGTTCCTGCCCTCTCAGTCAATCACATTCAAATACATCCATTGTTTAAAAAAGTGTTTTCCTCATTATGTGTTACTGATGCTCGACCAACACAGTGTACTGTAGGCACTGTGCATGCGATCAGATGTGTAGACAGTCTGTCAGTCAGTCATTTTACTCAATGTGGTCAATCATACAGAGGAGCTCTGACTCTGTGGCAGCCAAGCCAGCAGAGAATCTGATTTTCCCTCTACTTTCTACTTCTACTTTCTTTCAAAAAAAATTTTTTTTTTAAATTTAGTTTGATTTCTTTAATTTTCTGGACCTCTACATTCTGTATTGTAGTTTGATTGTGTGAACGGATTGTGTTATTTTCACGCCCTTGTAAAGTGTCTCTGAGTTTTCTGAAAAGTGCGACGCAAATACAATGTATTCCTTTGATTATTCTGACCTCTCCACACTGACCCAGTCACGCTTTTGCTGCACAGACCACCAGGACAGCAGGACACCAGGAGTGTTTTATTCACGCAAAACTTAACATAGGCAACGAAAGGTGCGGAGTCGTGTGCGGCGCCCTTCTCAAACAAAGGGATCAGGACTTTACAGCAATGTGCAGAGCGAATGAGAGTCCAGGTTTTCTTTGCTGTTTCATCAAAAGTCTCTCGAAAAGTCCAGAAAAGTTGAATGATGAAGTGAATATCAAGACCATTTCTCACTGTTTAACACTGTAATAATAATAATAATGATAATAATAATAATAATAATAATAATAATAATAATAATAATAATAATAATAATAATAACAGTTAATATCTCTATGTTGCTGCTGCCTCCAGCACAGCCTGACTGGATCTATTAACCAGAGGGCTGCTGAGGACCTCCTCCTCGTCCTCCTCCTCCTCGCTGGGAGGAATTTCCCCGACGTCAGCTTGACTGGACGCTGAACCTATCAAAGCCGAATTACAACCTCCAGCGGAGACGCAGCTAACTGGATATATATGCTAATACCACTTAGGCAAATGAAATAATGTCATTAGTCGTAACAGTTTAACTTCTAAACAGTGAAATACTACGTCTGGGTGCAGCACACACAAAACATTGACATAAGAGTGCATGGCTTTATGGGGAGAAGTCGTCAGCCGGCCCTTATTTTTAGTGGTTGTGGTGTGAAATCATTGGTGGCTGAGGATCAACCCTGGAGGCGGGGCAAAGACAGACCACCACCACCACCAGTCATCAACCAGCACCGAGGAAGATCACAATCAGGTCGTTCTTCAAACAGTATAATTTAATTGCATAAATTCTTCTACAAATTTGCATTTATTTTTTTAATTAAAGCACACAGCCTATTTCCAAACATGGCTGTCAGCACTGAGGAAAGCAAAGTGCCCCGCAGCCTCATTCACAGATGAGACATTCTTGACTTTATTTCCTGATTTCTCTTTCAACTGTTCTCTTGGTTTTCTTCACCACTGCCCTAAACTACTGTTGTAGTCCAGACGGCACCAACCCAGACCAAGACATTAACCAAGACTAGAGAGTATGGACACCAAGTCCACGAGACCAGACCAAGACATGACCAAGACCAGAGAATATGGAGACCAAGACCACCAGACCAAGACATGACCAAGACTAGAGAGTATGGAGACCAAGACCTCCAGACCACGAGACCAAGACATGACCAAGACTAGAGAGTATGGAGACCAAGACCCAGAGACCACCAGACCAAGACATGACCAAGACTAGAGAGTATGGAGACCAAGACCTCCAGACCACCAGACCAAGACATGACCAAGACTAGAGAGTATGGAGACCAAGACCTCCAGACCATCAGACCAAGACATGACCAAGACTAGAGAGTATGGAGACCAAGACCCAGAGACCACCAGACCAAGACATGACCAAGACTAGAGAGTATGGAGACCAAGACCACCAGACCATCAGACCAAGACATGACCAAGACTAGAGAGTATGGAGACCAAGACCACCAGACCACCAGACCAAGACTGCATTGATCAAAGAAAAAGAACAAGAAAACAGATTTTAAAAAAGTGACCAGTATCTTTTTAAATTCCAGTTTGCTTCGAAATCAAAGAGAGACCAGGACCAATCTGCAGGACTACAACACTAGCCTAGCACAGCACCACCATGGTAAAGTCACCTGGTTAACACCCATTCCAGCACTTAATGGAAACACAGGTCTTGTTTTTACTTTAAAAAGCAACATTTCAAAAAACTACCAGATCAGAAGTTTGTGTTAAAGTGTGTTCGGTTTTCTCTGTTTGTCCATTGCATCGGTGCAGGACATCAAAGAGATCTCCTGCAGGTTTAAGTGAACCACAGGGCAGCTTCACACGTTCGTGCCAATCCCCCAGTGAGGTGTTCTAATCCCAGACGGCCTGGCGTGCACATCCACAGCGCCTCTTCCCGAGATTACACACCCAGATTATGGTGTGCGCGCCGACGTTCCAGGTTTCCAACATTCCTGCTCATGCCGATGAATGCAGATGGCACAGATGTGCAAACGGCACCTGCTCAGCAGCTGAATGCCGGAGCCGTGAGGAGATTAAAGAGGATAATGCAGGCGTGTTCTGCACAATTCTTGGTCTGGTCTCCATCTCCATGCTCTCCACTCTCGATCACGTCTTGACTGCAACACTTTCACTACTATACTTAACTGCACTAACTGTTAGTTCTATTTTAGAAAAGAAGAAGAAGAAGAAAAGCTGTTAATTGCTTGACTTCCCACCTGCTCTTCAGCTGCTTCCAAGGTTGAGGTGCTTGAGGTCTCCTCGAAGCATCAGCTCGTCTCGGAAATAAAGCGTCTCTGACCCTCATTTCCACACAGGAAAACCAGACAAAGACCTGCGCGGCCGAGCAGCCAGCGGCGTCGCCGGACGTCACGCCGATCAATAATGCTCATAGATTGATCACCGTTTGAAGGATTTGCATATATATGGAGCTGGATTTAGCCATGCGCTCACAGGACGCCTTAAAAAAAGGGCTGGTGTCAGCGTGTTGAGCCGTCAGAGGAAGCGCAGGGGCACCGAGTGGAGGTGACAGCCTCTGCAGCCCAGGACGAGGACTCTAGGACACAGTGACACCAACTCCAAGTCATTCAGAGTTCAATTATTTTGGGGTTTTCATGGAGAAAAGTTGTTGTTGTTTTTGAAAATGGATCAAAATAGTCGACAAAGCAGAAAAATGTGAAAGAAAATGACATATAAATGTATATATATATATGTATATATACATATATATATATATATATATATATGTATATATATATACATATATATATATACATATATATATATACATATATATATACATATATATATATATGTGTATATATATATATATATATATACATATATATAATTTGATATAGAATATCCAGTAAAAGTTGTTTTAGTTTGGCAATTTAACATAAAAGATGAAAGCAACACATTGTATTGAGCCATTGCACGCAAATTGACATCTCAAGCAGTTCCTTGTTGTAACTTTGCTGATTAAGATTTTCATCTTATTAAAACCACAAAGCCACAAACTCAGAAAATTATTATAAAATTTGAGTTGTTTTTTTTTTTAAGCTGCAAGACCTGATCAGCAAAATGCAAAGAAATAAAAACTTGAAATGTATTGATTTGCATATTATTCCTTTATACAATATGTCACATTCACCTTTTAAGTTAAATTGCAGAAATACTGCAACTTTTCAGGATATTCTAATGTTCCGGGTAGAACCTGTATATATATGGAAAGAGTCATTTAATATTGACTGTAATGTTTTCTATCAATCCACTTGCACTTATTGAACCACTGCAGACTGTATAGCAATCACAGTCAGCATCCATCCATGTATTTACCATACATATTAACTATTGTCTTCCCGCTACTTTGTACCAGTGACCTGCATGATGACAATAAGGTT
>NW_027466134.1:5385000-5435000 GCF_046127955.1 Nelusetta ayraudi
TAAATCTGCTCACTGCATCCGTATCGTTTAACTCAATCTAAGCCAATTATCTCATCAACGTTTTTTCTGCTTCGCATCTTCGTTCGCTGTGTGAAAATTAGAGACGCGGTCTCGGAGAGTTCCGTCCCTCGTCTTCATATCAGTGCGATCGCATGTTGTTGTTGTTGTCGTTTTTAATTATGTAGAGATGACATTAAAATATTGTGTTTTCAAAAATAAGAGTGAATTTTTGACGCTCGAGGTTTTTTTTTTTTTTTACGAAACTGAACAAAAAAAAATGTGCTAAAGAGCTGCGTTTCCATGACCCAGAGAACTGCGCAGCACCTAAATATGGCCATAATAAACCCTGGTGCTGAAAAAATGATTGGACGGAGGAGGCGGAGTGGGTTTTTTTTTTATCATCACAGAGGAAAAAAAATGTAACAACCGTTCTGGACAGCAAACAAGGTTAAAGGTCACAGTCGCAGTCACTGCCACATCCTAAAGGACGGGAAATTTGTCCTCGGCATTCGACTGTCACCCCCCTGAGGGAGCGCTGGGTGGTGGACAGCAGCGGTACTGCTCCCCGGGGAAATGTAAACAAACAAGAACAAACGCTGGGTGAGAGTTGAGCAGCATCAGGTCTGATGATCTTTACTCCATTCAATGGAAACTCCTGCAAATTACAACTGCAACCTTGTTGGAATTCTACAAATATGGCTTTTATTTTGTGAAAATCTTCCCAGCCCAGAAGGTGTGTAGCCGGGTGGACATGGTGGACGCCAACCGTGTGGAGAAATGCTCACCACTCGGTGTGTGTTGTGAGAAAATGAGGGCCATAGCAGGCGACATCTTGTTGAAAGATCTCCCGAAAGAAAAGTGTCTGGATTAAAATGAAGCCACCAGCTAACGAGCTAACCAGCTAACCAGGTAACCAGCTCCTCCGCTTCTCTGATTTCCTCTTTAATCTAACGACTCTTTGATTCTGGGACGTGGCGGCCTGGGAAGGACTCCTTGCTCCCTGTCATCAGATGAAGAGTCAGAAGTGACAATGAGAGCGCTGCCCTCGCTTTGCATGGCTGTGAAGCCCCCTGGCAATCCCATTCCCTGCGGAGAGCCAGCGGCTATTGTGGCAGCCATGAAGGGCTTGACCACGGACGGGAAGTTGGCTGTTTTGAGAATAGGAAGTGCTTGGCGCAGCAAGTGAGGGGCTAAAAAACTTTGCTAAGTTTCCCTCCATCCCTCCCACCCTCCTCTCTCTCTCCCTCCCTCTCTTTCTCTCTCTCTCTCTCTCTCTCTCTCTCTCCCTCCGTCTCTCTCCCTCTCCCGCTCGTTTATTTCTTTCCTTGAAATTTCTCTTAGGAGATTATCCGCAGGTAAGCTTGTTTCCTCCGCTGGCCTGCGTCAGCAGCTCTCTCTCTCTCTCCCAACCTCTCTCGCTCTCGCTCGCTCTCTCTCTCCCCGGCACTGACCACTGAGCAGCGGGGGGGCAGGGGAGGGGGTCAACAAGAGCCAGGGGGAGGGGAAAGAAACAGTGAGGTGGCTGAGAGGAGCAGAGGGGGGGGTAAAGCTCTGTGTGTGTGTGTGTGTGTGTGTGTGTGTGTGTGTGTGTGTGTGTGTGTGTGTGTTTGGAGGAAGGGGGGGGGGGGGGGGGGCTTCCACTTGGCACTAACGCACCATGACGACATCATAAGACTGAGAAAATGACTCTGCTCCCCCCCACCCCCCCACATCCTCTTCCCCCTCCTCCTCCTCCTCCTCCTCCTCCCCCTCCTCTCGAGGGGGAGGGGGAAGGGGGGGCACACAATGCCGTTTTTTGGTGAAATGAGGCTCATCTCTAAACCACCACCACTACTGCCGTCCGCCACACACACACACACACACACACACACACACACACCCTGGCCAAAGCACCACCTCTGTGTGAACAGGCCTACATTCCCTGTGCCAGAGGACAAGCAGAGAAGAAGAAGACCAGGAGAGAACCAGCAGAGAGGAGAGGACCAGGAGAGAGCAGAAAACCAGGAGAGAGGAGAGGACCAGGAGAGAGGAGAGGACCAGGAGAGAGGAGAGAACCAGGAGAGAGCAGAGAACCAGGAGAGAGGAGAGGACCAGGAGAGAGCAGAGGAACCAGGACAGAGGAGAGAGAGAGGAGAGGACCAGGAGAGAGGAGAGAGGACCAGGAGAGAGCAGAGAACCAGGAGAGAGGAGATAACCAGGAGAGAGCAGATAACCAGGAGAGAGGAGAGAGGACCAGGAGAGAGCAGAGAACCAGGAGAGAGGAGATAACCAGGAGAGAGCAGATAACCAGGAGAGAGGAGAGGACCAGGAGAGAGCAGAGGAACCAGGAGAGAACAGAGAACCAGGACAGAGGAGAGAGAGAGGAGAGGACCAGGAGAGAGGAGAGAGGAGAGGACCAGGAGAGAGGAGAGGACCAGGAGAGAGCAGAGAACCAGGAGAGAGGAGAGAGGACCAGGAGAGAGCAGAGAACCAGGAGAGAGCAGAGAACCAGGAGAGAGGAGAGGACCAGGAGAGAGGAGAGATGACCAGGAGAGAGGAGAGAGGACCAGGAGAGAGGAGAGAACCAGGAGAGAGGAGAGGACCAGGAGAGAGGAGAGTGGACCAGGAGAGAGGAGAGGACAGGAGAGAGGAGAGAGAGAGGAGAGAGAGAGGAGAGGACCAGGAGGGAGCAGAGAACCAGGAGAGAGAAGAGAGAGAGGACAGGAGAGAGGAGAGAGAGAGGAGAGAAAGAGGAGAGAGAGAGAAGAGAGGAGAGGACCAGGAGAGAGTGCATTGTTTTCAATTTCTTTTGTATTTTTCATTATGTGTAATAAACATATTCATGGCTACGTGTGTCTTGCGATTTCTAACTATTTATTTATCGTGGAAAAGAAAATGACAAACCGAAAAGCGTACTGATGTCGATATCGCAATACTGACCCCGAAAATATTGATTCCCGTATTGAATTAGAAAACTATGTGTTCGCCCTGCACTCCTGGAAAGACTCTCAGACTCGAGTCACTCAACATCTGCACCGAGTCCAACTTTAGCCGTGACTCATTGTTCTCCTTCCCTCCATGATCAGGAATATTATCAGGATTAAAACCCCGGAGCGAGCGACGGCAGGATTGCCAGGCAGGGAGGAGGAGGAGGGAAGCAGCTGAACAGGCGCGATTCAATCCTCCCAAGTTTTAATTAATGAGGCGGCTCGTCACAGCGGTCCCAGTGGTGCAAGACGAGGCAGAGGCAGGTAGAGCAGGTGAGAGGGGAGGGGGGGTGACACCCAGTCCTGGAGCCCAGGGTATCAACCCAGACATGAATAATCAATCCCAGCTCACAAGTCACTCCAGTGAATTCATTAGCAGGTGCAGATCCTCTCACTGCGACACTGTGGCCTCATTAATCCAAGGGAAAAAAAAGGTGAGATTAAGTTCTGAGCCGAGATAAACGCCACAGCTGGAAATGATTGACAGGTCAGGCCTTTATTCCTTTATTTTCTTTTCATTTGATCGCTAACGTCTTTGTTTTGTAAGCAAGGTGGACAGCGGAGGTTTAAAGGTCCAGAGTGTAAAGTGTGTCTTGATGTCTTGATTTTTACGTCGCACACACTGCCAATAAATACATTCATAAAAGTGTTTACTCGCAGTACAGCAAAATTACTGTGAGTACTTGGTTTTCCTTCGCTTTGAACGCTTCTCAGATATATTAGAACATCAGCGAGGTCTTCTCTGCTGGTCCAAGCACTCTCAGAGAAGCACATTTTAGTGTAAATATCACACTAGCGCTGTGCGATTATTGTGCGATTAATGGATTTTAAAATCCAAACCAGAATTTTTTAGTCGGAACGATGTTAAATAGAGGAGCTTTCAAGCTTCCGGGTTGGCACCTCTAGGCTACCGTAGTCCCCACCCCCCCTGGAGAAGCTGTTAACTGGCTAGCTATGTTGACTGGCATCTGCACTAGCTAGCTAGCCACAGCAGCTGTTCAAACCAGGAAGTGATTCTGTTTGCTGCCCTCACCACTACCTGGTTAGCTATTTTTCTGAAGTCGCATACAACACGCACTTGTCCCGTTTTTGTAGGTAACGAGATTTCCGCCCCCGCACCCCCCCCCTCCAAAAAAAAAATCTAAATGGAAAATCGAGTTTTCAGAGAAAAAAATCATGATTTTATTTTTGACCAAAATCGTCCTCGTCCTCCACCTCCTCATCCTCCTCCTCCTCCACTTCCTCCTCCTCCACCTCCACCTCCTTCACCTCCACCTCCTCCTCCACCACCTCCTCCTCCTCCTCCACCTCCTCCAGCTGCTTTCCACTGACCAGCTCCACAGATTCATGAGCCGCAGCTCACCGACGCTCCTTCATCTGATTATGACGCAGAGGAGGGGAGGGGGTCCGTACGTACTTAGGTGGAGTGGGAGTTGAGTCTGGGTTGAGGGGTCGGGGGTTGGGGGGGTGGAGTGGGGGGGGTAGTGCTGGCCAGAAGATGAATCGTCCTCCTCCACTCCAGTTCTGGATATATGGCAGCGCGCTGCCACATCGTCAATGCGCTTTTAATTCAGCTCTTACAGCGCACGCACACGCGCATTAACAGCCCCACTGTGCACACGCACACACTCTCACACACACACGGACACACTCACACACACACGCACACACACACACACACACACACACACACACACACACACACACACACACACGCAGGGTGTTTATTACCCCTCTTACTAATGGAAATCTAATCATTACTCCACCTGCTTGTTCACAGCTCTGTAGTTTATTCATCATTGATATCCCAGCGGTGCAGGGCCATGGTGGGGGTGTGTGTGTGGCGGGGGGGGGGGGGGGGGGGTATGCTTATGAAGCCGCAGCTCCGCCACCGCAGCAGCAGCAGCCAGACTAATTGTATTAACCAACCCAAAGAGGAGCTGATGATCCGACCCTGCAGGTGTTTATGACCTGCAGATCAATCCAGTTTTTTCCTCTGATTTTCTGCCCCCGCTGCTCCCATCCCCCCACCCCCCCCACTCCATCACTCCCCTTTCCCACCTTGTTTTGGTCAATTTAAATCATCTCTGCAGCCTGTAGTCCAATTACCATGGCCATTAAGATACTGTACCTGATTGAGCAGCGACTGTAAAAGTGCGGCGGTCAAACGGAGAGGCGGCGACCGACAGGGCTTTTACTGCAGCGGGGTCGCCTGGCGAGGCTGATAGGAGGCAGACGTTGCAGCCACTTCCTCGTTCTGATATTTCATTTAATTGCTCGCCGGTGACTGTGGCACTTATGGTTTTATTTCTGCATTTATCTCATGGCGGCGTGGCGACGTCACGGTGGCAGTCTTGACTTTACTGCACCCTTCATCATCTTGAGATGGACCAGCAGCTCTCTGCTGGGGCTACAAGGTGGCTGCTGGGGAGCTGTTTGAAACAGTGAACGAGTCACGAGTCTCACCTGGTGCTGGTGGGGTGTTGCTGCTTCACACTGAGTGTGTGTTGCTTTGCCGTGTCCATGGAAACATGCCAGAACACAGCAGGCACAGCTTGGAATGGAACCTCCTGGTCGCTCCACCAGACTGGGCCATGGAGGGGGATGGGGAGGGGGGGGGTACCTGTAGTTAGCAGGCGGGGCTTTGGAAGGCTCCAGCTCCTGGAGGAGCTGCTGGGCTTGGCCAGGAGGTCTTCCTGGTACCTTGGCTGGATGATGTTGTGGTCCTTGAGGTCGGTCTCGGTCTCCAGACCACTTCTTAAGGGTCTCGTCTCGGACCCGCAGGTAGTTTTACTGGGTCTTGGTTCGGTCTCGGACTGGAGGGTCTTTTTGATCCAGACCAGTGGAGACTCAGCCAAGACTGTAATAACACGATAATAACAGAAAAGACAGCTTTAGTTTAAGCACCTGGTCCCCAGAGCCATGAAGAACTTTGAGGTATTCCCCAAGCACCATGAGTGAGAAGAGTGTTCAGTGTTGAACTCAGGCATTAAAGATTAACGCTTGGCAAGTCGTCACTTTCAGTTCAACTGCTCCTCGTTAATTTATTTTTAATTTTATGAAGCAAAGTTGTTTTGTTTTTTTAAATGATTCAAAATAGAAAAAGAAACTTCTGAATCGACTCCTTGCTGAAAAGAGATGTTGCTGTTGAATGAAACAAAGCCTCTGATCAGTGTTCAGTTTCACTGTGATTTTCCTTTGATGTCTACAGTCTTGGTCTTGGTCTCAATGTTCTCTGGTCTTGACGTCTTTGGTCCTGGACCACAACACCAGTTGTCTGTACCATTTAGGTCACACGCAAAAAAAAAACCTAAACGTGGATTTTTTTTTTGTTTCTTTCTTTCTTTCTTTCGTTTTATGTCTTCCTCTCTTTTGGAGCTCCTGCTTTTCCCCGACAGCTCCGCCACTTGGATGGACGTGGCCGGGCAGCGACAGCGGCTGTCACAACCGGACCACCACAGTCCCCGAGCCGCAGTCGCTGCGCTGCGACGTCTCCGCCAGTGGGCCGCGTGTCGTCTGCCAGGGCTTGTAGAGAGGAATAAGAGAGAGAGGAGAAGGAAGAGGAGAGGACAGGTGGAGGAGGAGTGGGGGGGGGGGGACCAGAAGACAGAGGAGCATCATTAATAGTCGCTGCCTTTGTCTTTTTGGCAGTTTGTTCTGATCCGCTGCTGATTGTTCCCCCTGTTTGTTTAGAGCCGTGACTTTCTATTGTGCACGGCGCCCAGCGCACAGGACCGGCTGAGCCTTCACACTGCTGTCCTGACGAGAGGCGGCGGCGGCGCACGCCTGACAGCCGCTGCTGTTTTATTAATGCGCTCGCAGCTTTAAAGCAGACAAACACCTCGTCTGAAGGACAGGCCATTACCTCGCTGTGTGCCGCTCCTTTCTTCTGCTGCAGGGCGGGAACTACTAAAGTCTGGCGCCGCGAGCCGTGACAACTGATTGGACGAATGAGAATGAGAAATGAGAAGTTCTGCAGTCACAAGAGGGGCTCCGCGTTGTGGAGGTGGGCTGAGGAAGACTGGCTTTCAGGACTTCCACATCGCGACAATGCACTCGGTTCACTGTGACTTGTGCACATGCACGACTAAAATGTCTATACATATACATATAAATATACATATACATATATATATATATATATATATATATATATATATTTATATATATATATATATATATATATATATATATACATATATATATATACATATATATATATATACATATATATATATATATATATACATATATACATATATATATATATATACATATATATATACATATATATATATATATATATATATATATATATATATATATATATTATATATATATATATATATATATATATATATACATATATATATATACATATATATATATATACATATATATATATATATATATACATATATACATATATATATATATATACATATATATATATATATATATATATATATATGTATATATATACATACATACAGAGAGAGAGAGAGAGAGAGAGAGAGAGAGAGAGAGAGAGAGAGAGATGGAGAAGAATGAAGCAGTGAGCTTGATGCTGTAGTTAATACAGGTGTATCAAGTCAAAGTTGTTTTATTTTGGCAATTTAACATAAAAGATGAAAGCAACACATTGTATTGAGCCATTCAACGCAAATTGACATCTCAAGCAGTTCCTTGTTGTAATTTTGCTGATTAAGATTTTCAGCTTATTAAAACCACAAACCCACAAACTCAGAAAATTATTATAAAATTTGAGTTGTTTTTTTTTTTAAGCTGCAAGACCTGATCAGCAAAATGCAAAGAAATAAAAACTTGAAATATATTGATTTGCATATTATTCCTTTATATAATATGTCACATTCACCTTTTAAGTTGAATTGCAGAAACACAGCAACCTTTTCAGGAGATCCTAATGTTCTGGGTGGTACCTGCAGTGATTGAACCCTGGTTCCCTGCTGTGTTTGACCTCTCCAGTCGTTGGTTTTCCTCTGACTGCGTTGAGACGTCTTTGGCTCTTATTTAGCGCCGTACCAATAAAAGTTGAGTGATCAGCTGATCTGGCTTTGCGGGGGGGGGGGGAGCAGAGGAACTCCTGCTGACGCTGGTGGCTGTGTGAGTTCGGCCCGGCAGCAGGAAGAAAACCCACAGTGAGCTGAAGACTCGTGGCCTTTGCATTGAAACGCATGAAAAGAGACTGAAAGCAACGCCGTGTTGCACGCTCACCTTCCCTCCCTCTCTCACTCCCTCTCTCTCTCTCTCTCTGTTCCATCAATGAGACCCCCCAACCCCCACTCTCCACGCAACTTGTGGGTCTGTGCCCTACATCAGTGCTCCACCACCAAGTCTGCACAACTTGTTCTAAACGCTCACTAAGCACTTTATCACAAGCGCCTCTTCTTTGGCTCTTTTTTCTCTCGCTGCTTTCTTCTTGTTTTGTTTTTCTCCTGCGCTCTCCCCCACCTCCCCCCCCCCCCTCTCTCTCTCTCTCCCTCTTTTTAAAAGAGAGAATCCTGCATTCTGACACTCATTAAGGAAGAAAAAGGTGGAGGAAACATCAAGAGATGGAAGCGAGGCCGCCTCTCGCTCTCTCGCTCGCCCGCCCGCCCGCCCGCCGCCTCTCCCCAACCTGCGGTCACGTACAGGCGTCACCGCCTCTGTATGTGTGTGTGTGTGTGTGTGTGTGTGTGTGTGTGTGTGTGATGTGCTCTTGTTATGGAGATCAGACTCGCTGTGTTTTCCGCTCTCCAGCGATGCCGCATAAAGACGATCAATTATGGATCAAATGAGGCTTTTTGTTTTTATTGGGAGCAGCTTCCCCTTCATGCTCCTGCTGCTGCCTCCTGCTGGTCTCCTCCAACACCTCCTCCACCTCCTCCACCACCACAGTGGCAGCACTGGGTACAGAACTGGGCCCTGTCACATGTAAAGTTTCTGATCACTCATAGTATTCCGGCCCGTTTCATTTTCTATAATTCTTCCATTCTTGTTGTTTTGCTTCTTGTTTATTTCACTTCTGACAGCAGATCCTCTTCCTCCTCCTCCTCTTCCTCTTCTCTCCTGGTTCATATGCTGTTATGTCATCGTGTTGCTGTCTTCGTCAAACACTGAGCTATTCTTCTCCTCTGCTTCGTTGAACCACTGTTAAATTCTTCCTGTCTTTCACTTCCTTTCTTTTGTTGTTTCATTATTTTTCTTTCAAACTTATTTGTAGCAAATCTCAGCAAATGAGAAAACAGAAATGTTGATCTTGACTCCACCTCTTTGGACCTCATTTTGAAGCGGCTCGCTGCTGGTTGAAAGACAGAAATGAATTCAGCGTTAATATTCAGCCACTGCAACTTGTTTTTCTCTTCAGGAATGCGGAATTGCAATTTGACATTTTGATGGTTTTTCTTTGGCTTTTCATTGTAAAATTGTCAATTATGTTATACTGATGCATGATGATTGATGATTTGTTGCATTAACCAAAAAAATTAAAATATGTCATTTTAACAGAAAAAAACTTGTCATTTCAAAATGACAGAAAGATAAAACATTGATTTTGGTAATTACCATTGTGAGCAATTCCTGCAGGAAGGACAGAGAAGAGAATCCATGTTCTGCTGCTGATGATATTCAAGGTTGCTACTTTAATCAAGCTAATTCTCAATTTCAAAATAATCTTGATTCTTCAGAATGTTCTTTTCTTTGGACGCGTGACGGCCTTTGATCTACTTTTACTGACTTCAGTTCCTTTGCTCTGCAAAAAAAAGTGTAAGAAAAAAGTATTTATGTCAATTACTATGTAATTACCTGCTAGTGTGTGTTTCTGAGAGAGAGAGAGAGAGACAGACAGAGAGAGAGCGAGACAGAGAGAGACAGAGAGAGAGAGACTCTCAGTTCTTCAGCTGTTTCAGTCAGAAGAACAACAGTCTAACGTCACGCAGCCTCCCCCGCCCTGCCAGCCCCTCCTCCTCCTCTTATCCCCTCCATTACTCTCATTCATAATTTATCCGGAGGCGGATTTTTTTTTTTGCCGAGCCAATCTCAGCGCGGCAGTGCAAACACTCTCTCTGGTTTCACTCAGGCCGCACTGCTGTGTTGCCACTTCCTCCTGAAACAGGAAGCAGGTGTCAATAAACACAGGAAGTGAAAAGTGTCACCGCGGCCTCAGGTGAGTCTGTCCCCTCTGGTGTTGGATATCCCTTACCCCTTATCTGGCTCCATCTCACACACACACACACACACCCACACACACACACCCACACACACACACACACACCCACACACACACACACACAGTTTCCAGTAGTAACTGCTTATGACTGGGAATATGCCTGATGACTTTTATTATAACTGTGAAAATGTTAAAAGGTTGAATTAAAGCTTCAGTTTTTTTATTTGATTTTCATAATGACTCAGAATTTTAAAGTTGTAGCAGTAAAAACGGGAAGCTTCTATTTATAAATGGATTCTATTTCTATTTATCTGCCTTCATTTTCTTAAAGAGGACACTCAGTCTCTGTGTAACTAACACTGGTCTGTTGAAATGTGTTGATGTGAATGCAGTCAAATCCTCCTTATACAGGTACTGCCCGAAAAATGAGAACATCAAGTAAGAGTTGTTTTATTTTGGCAATTTAACATCAAAGATGAAAGCAACACATTTTATTGAGCCATTCCACGCAAATTGACATCTCAAGCAGTTCCTTGTTGTAATTTTGCTGATTAAGATTTTCATTCATTTTCATTTTCATTTTTTTTTATTAAAACCACAAACCCACAAAGTCAGAATATTAGAATACTGTGAAAAGCTTCAGTGTTGTAGCTTCAAAGAGTCCAAAAATCCAAAACACCTGCAAAAGGCTCCTGAACCTTTAACAAGTCTGTCTTGGGTTGTCGGCTCAGAAGAGTTCACACATGGGCAAATACAACAACCTTCTCAGGAGACCCTGATGTTCTGGGTGGTACTGTAGATGAAGACCAGCCAAAGGTCTTGGACCTGGACAGCGTGAAGATTGGTATCTTCACAAGCAGGCCCAGCTGCAGAGCCGGCTGCAGGTCCTGGTGTTGAATATCACCTGCTCTGGGCTTCACTCCGCCCGCTCCAGCACTAATCAATCACTTCCTGCAGCAGTGCAGCAGGACCAAGACGCCAGGGACGGACAGCTGTGGAGAAGCCTTCACGTTGAATAGGAAATCATCAGACACACACAGAGTCGACTCAGTCGCGCTGAATGCCTGTGAATCCCTTCAGAATGAGTGTTGAGTGCAAAGTCATATCCAAGCATTTCTGACTTTTATGATTGATTGAATCAAGTTATTTACTTTCACCTCATTCTGTTCCATAAATTGGGTTTTTTTTTTTCAGATCACCATTGCATTTTATTTCATACTAGCTATTTCAAATTCACTTTAAAATGTATTCACATTCACTTCAAGTCATAACTTCACTGAACATTTCGAAAGATCTGCATGCAATTTCTCACATTACTGTGCATTTGACCACTTTTCCAGATGGAAAATCCTCTCCACGATGCTTTTTTCTTTGGCTCTTCCTGGAGCACCCCCCAGGTTAGCTTCTGTCAATGCAAAGAGGAGCACTTTTCTCATTGAAAAATATTGTTGTTGTTTTTGAAACAGGCGCCTTGGTGTGATCACTGGCTGGCTAGCAGCTCGTGGCGTGACTGTGTATCATTGCTGTATTATAAGAACTGGATACTGGAAAAAGTCTTTTGCGATATTCCTCCATATGGATCCGTGTGGAAAAACCTCCTCATGAGAGTCAAAACTTTTCAGTCATATCTGGGAGGTTCTTCCAAGTGGAGTTGTTTCCATCACCGGTTTTTATTATGGCCATATTTAGGTTGCAACTCTAGGGGTCGTGGAGACGCAGCTGGTGATCCTCCAATTACCCAGTCACTGTTTCTCCATTGACTCTCTCCATCCCAGTCTATCTCTTCCTCTCTCTCCCTCTCTCTCTCCACCCCCCACCATCCCTCCGCACCACCCTGGTTATGGCAGCGTTCCCAGGAGGCTGTTCTCCGGACTTTTTCTTTTTTTTTTCCAGGAGCAGGATGAGATGAACTCCACGCATCTCTCAGCCCTTAAAGAGACAAGAGCGAAAGCAGCTGCCTCAGCACCTGGTGAGAATCAAAATATCAATAAGCTCTTATAACATTAAGGAAAATGCCTAAATCTGACACTTTCCTCCCGGGCCATCCTCCCTTCTGCCAATATCACTCAACCACTTACACTTGGCATGTGCCCACTGGAGAGCTTTACATGTACATTAGGGCTTCCTCCTGCTCCGTCTGCCCCCGCTAGGCCTCCGCCTCTCCCTCGCCACGTCTACTAAAGTGAACGCACGCTAGGCGGCGGGTGACGCCTTGTCCATCCTCGTTCACTCCACTCCACATCAAGTGATTGACAGCGCCTGAGCCACGAGCGACAGTCCATGAAGAAGCGACCCAACGAGGACGGCGCGAAAAGGCAACGAGCTGCCTGCGTGGCCTTCAGATAATCCACCGGTGTAAAGAGCTCCGGTTGACCTCATGAAAAAGTGCCGCGCCAAGGGAAAAAGAAGGGAGATAGCGACATATAAAAGGACTAAAAAAAAGTGGGCGGAATAAGTGGAAAGAGAATCGGGGAGAGGGGGCTGGGGGGGGGGAGTTAAAGGAGGGAATAAAGTTGGGGAGAGGAAGAATGGCCTTAGGCAGGAAGTGAATGAAAAGAGAGGGAGACCAGGATGAGGGGCCTAAGTGAAGGGAGAGGTGGTAAAGCTGAATGATTGCGCTGTGAGAATTATTATTGATGATTCAGCCGCTGTGAATTATTAATGGGCAACGAAAAGCATCTCCGAACGTGTCTCTGACATTCAATACTGACAGAGATCAATGAGCTGGCGTTGAACATGGGCAGCGGGGGGGCAGGAGGGGGGGGGGGGTTCGTCAGGGGGGATTAGAGAGAGAGAGAGAGAGAGAGAGAGAGAGAGAGAGAGAGAGATGACCAACTGCATCCAGTCCTGTGGTGGCCATGAAGGTGATCAGTGGTGACATTGTCTCAGGTCTGCTGGTCTGCTCCTCACACACAGGAAACAGCAGAGCCCCCCCACACACACACACACACACACACACACACACATGTCTGTCTGGTGGAGAGAGAGAGAGAGAGAGAGAGAGAGAGAGAGAGAGAGAGACCATGATCATGATCATGATCATGATCATGATCGTGTCAGAAGCTGCGTTTCCAGCTGCAAAACCTAAATATGGCCATGAAACAACTGCTGGTGGAAACGGCTCAGCTTGGAAAAACCTGCCTCAGCTGTGCTTTATAAACGCCCAATGCCTCCCATTATAATGACAGCCAGCAGCTACTGATGCTCAGCGTCCTAACTGGTCTCTTCAGCAGCAGCTCGGGCTCACAGATTGGCCGAGAGTCTTTCAGAGCCGCTGGTGGGAATTGCTTCCAGGCTTCCTCGCAACTACATGGAAGTTGGTTGCTGACCTCTGATACAATGTACCAGAGGTCAGCAAGGTGGGTCACCAGAACCTCCGTACTGAAGTCCTTGCATATCCTTCCATATCCATGGTTCAGATTGTTTGTGAGGGCTGCTGTCAGATGAGCCGTGCAGTCTTCAGGCTCCTCTTGGATTTATTTTGCACTGCGATGGTGTTTATCATGGTCAAAGCACCATGCACACAACTCTGGCTGGGAGTTCACCACATCATAGAAACAAGACTGATCACATCAGACGGTCTGCCAGGGCAATTCAGCTGCTGCCTGGCTCAAAAAACACACACACACACACACACACACACACACACACACACCTGCTGCTGTTTGGCTTGACATGACTTGGCCGCTGGCAGGGCCACCACTGACGGGCTGGAGAGGCTCCGTGGATCTGGTTGGTCGTGGTAACAGACTGATGCAGGCACAGACGAGCTCCAGCCGCCACAGCTGATCATGTTTCCCAAGCAGAGTTTCTCCCAGACAATCAGAGTAAAGCGCACTCACTTTCTCTCACCGTCACACAAACCACAGACACAGACATCGTGTCTGTGTGTGTGTGTGTGTGTGTGTGTGTGTGTGTGTGTGTGTGTGTGTGTGTGTGTGTGTGACACTTGACCGCCATGTTCAAGCATTTCTGAGGTCAGATCAAATGTTGCGGGAAGCGAGGATGCCCTGCGTGGATAGAAGTGCACAAATAGACACACAAAAATATGAAGAAAAAGCTGTAAAACATCCGACCGGTGATAACCAAGGGCAACCAACGATAAGGAAACCAACTAAAAACGGACGTTGCAAACAATACCATCATGTTTTATCTGCCAGTCAGAGTCCACAGACCTCTTAGCCGGTGAGCATCAACATTCAGTCCTAAAGGCAACGACAGTCATGTGACCAGACAATGTCTCTGATGGCTTCTCCGAGTACTGTAGAGGGTTTCAAACAGTTAAAAATGAGTTTGTGCCTCATCTCACATTACACCTGCTGGCTCAGGCCTCTGCCTTCGCTCTCTCTGTTGACTGTTGACCCAAAGTTCTCCAAATCCTTCATCTTTTGCACCTCGGCAGCCTGTAGCCAGGCTATTCTGTCTTCCTGCAGCTAACCTTCAGTCCCTCCTCTACCTCTGCAGATCTCCCTCCACCGCTTCCCTGCTCCCACTGCAGATCACAATGTCATCTGCAAACATCACAGAGTCCACAGAGATTCCTGTCCAACCTCGTCTGTCAGCCTTGCGTAGCACCGTATTGAAGAAGAGAGGGCTGAGAGCTGATCCTCGCTGCGGTCCCACCTCTACCTCCAGGTCCTCTGTCACACCTCCAGTGCACCTCACCACTGTCCAGACAGCTGCTGTACGAGTTGCAGCTCTCGTAGTCACTCTCAAGTCCTCTGTAGTCTGAAGTAGCCTAAAATGGCATCAATTATGTAATACCTGGATCAGCTATAGGTGACGGAGTGCCGCTATAGCATTAGTTGCTTAATGTAAAAACTACAATACCTTCTTCCCTGTCTCTGCCCGCTCCCCCTCACACTGCCGTCTGGCACGTCTGAGCGTTAATATAAAGGGACATGTACGATTGACCTGGCACTAAAGCACTAACAGACTGTCGGGACCCTTTACAGCCAGTAAAGAGAGACGGACTATTAACCTCCATCACCCTGCCTCCTCCCTCACACTCAGGCCGGCTGTCACTCTCACTCTCCACTGCCCCTTCCAATCCGCAGCCCCTACCCGGAATTAACCAGAGTAGAGGGGGGCGGGGGGGTCAGTGGGGGCAGAAAGCAAGGGGTTAAGTGCAGAGTCCCTGACCGTCCATGGCATGTCCTGCTGGTTGTGTCATTGGCATGTACATCTGTGATGATCGCTCCGCGTCAAGTCGCGACACTGACAGCCGAGCTAAGCCAACTAGCCAACTAGCGCTAGCAGCTCGGAGAGCTGGGGTAACAGTGGCAACAGTTGCTGATATACCAAACACGTGAGTATGCATAACTAGCGATCTAGGGCACAAACTGCAGCCAGGTTACCAGGCTGCAGTTTGCACCCCTGACCCCTAACGTGGTTTTGTTCGGGGGCATTTTTGTGCCTGTAAATCATCAAGAAAACCTTTGTGGATATATACAGTATATCGCTAAAGTGGCAATGATCACAGGCGCAACATCGTCACAATGTACCGCCGCACTGCATTCTTTGAGGATCTGACTCTCTGATATTTCTGTTGAAGTGTTGGTTTTTGTGCACACGAGCATTTTTGTCCTGTTTCACCTGTTTAGATGATAAACAACTCGTCATATTTACAATCACACCAAGAGCGGCCAATTTTCAATATCGTCTTTCGTGTTTCCTAAGCATGTTTTTCAGTATCGTCACGGCCAGTTTGGTAGAGATAGATTGTTCCTCATTACCAGGAGATCCTTAATGTCATCATCATTTGCCACGATCACCGAGCGTTTGCTTAAAGGAGCGCCACACCCGCACACATCTGCCGAAGACCAAACAATGAGGAAAAGAGAAGTAGGAGGCAAACGGGGACTGCCGACAGCAGAGGAGTCCCCATAAAGCCAAGGTTAATACCTCCGTCTCTCCACCCTTTACTGAGCCGTGGAGGGGCTGCGGCTGTAGTTGGGGGTTGGGCGCACCACTTTCAGCAGAGTAATACATTTATATATCTACGAGGGAGACAGGGGGCATACCCAGTGCAGTTGAGAGAGATTGGGGGGTAGGAGGGTCTGAATCGCCCCATTGTCTCCCCAAGCACCCATAAAGGGCACAGGAGGCATAAGATCATAAGGCTCATTTGCCCGGAGTTATGGCTGCCCACATAAAGCGGCAGGCCGGACCTATAAGAGCTGCAAATGGACTCATCACAATCACCAGCAGGTAGAGATGCCAGCCAGGTCACCAAGGGTCTTGGGTGGACATCAGCCAGGGGCAACACTCTGCCCCCTGAGTGCGCTGAAGACACTGCTGTCAGGATGATCCACTGCTGGCAGAACCAGCAGGCGATGCCGCTGACGCTCAGCCACCATAGCCGCTGGTCAGAAGTAAGAGCAGCAGATAATTATTAATAGTATTATTATTATTATTATCATTATTATTATTATTATTATTATTATTATTATTATTATTATTATTATTTTGCTAAGGGTTGATAATGAGTAGTGTGTCCACTCTCAGAGATGCTGAGATTGTATTTGACCGTCGTACTGGGTTCCTTGTTCGCCTTTAGTAAATCTGAGCAGCGGCTTACAATAGTAGTTTAAGTCCACTTGACGTTTAGTGCTACACCTCCTGATTGGTTTTGGGTGTAGTACATGAAAAATATGCCTATGTAGCCTTTCAAAATCCCCCCCCTCAATATCGTAATGAACAGCACTATTTATGCCAAAGAAACCTTTGAGAAATGATCAACTTTCACATAAAACCAGTAAAATTGCTTTTAAAGAAATAAGACGAGGACTCGTGACTCCCGGCGTCCGTTAGTCCATGTTGTTGTTGGCTTGTAATTCATAAAATACTACAACAAGACAGAACAGAACTAAGACCTTGATGGGACAGATATGTTGATACACAGCTATTGTGCATTTTATCTGAATTGTAGCACATTTTGAAGCTGAGCAGTGGACGTGATGTCAGCTTTCACATCATACTGAGTTTGCAGCCATTCTACGTTCTACGGTGACATTCTTACTGGATCCCCACCCTGTTTGGGGTTGCCGTACGTCATCCGTCTGTTACTTAAGCCCTGCTGTGATGACGGTGTTCAGTCTCTCCGTCTCTATCTGCTGCCTCCTCCCTCTCCTTCCTGTCTCCCCTCCTCTCCCGCTCTGGACGTCCCAGCGGGTCATTTGCCTGTTCAGATGAGATTGTAAGCTATAATGGAGCAGGTGCGGAGTGCTGAGACAAGGAGAAATGGGCCCCGGCCAGTAGATAGCAGATTTGATGGTTAGTCGATGGCTCTTCATGGAGAGCGGAGGGAGGCGGCGTGTCCGCGCGGGCCTTGATGTTATAGAAAATGCATTATTTTTGAAGATTACCTGAAACGGTCTGGGAAAATCATTTTGGCATGAACTAACCTTGAACAATCCCATACTTATGTAAATGACCCCCATCAGTGGTAATCAATGGATGGAATGGCCTTGAGGGTCTTTAATGTTACAGTGTGTTTTCAATTTAAACAAGAATTCGCCGCCGGGTCGCTGCTGGAAGCCTTGGGAGAGGCGTGGAGAGGTCACATTGCTGGCAGCTCCTCTGTGAACTCTCAGAATGACTCACAGTCATCCTCATTAAACACTTTAATCAATTGCACAGTTTGCCATTCTGTGTCCCTTTGATTTTCTTCTCATCATTTGATCATAAACTATCAATCAACCAATCAATCAATCAATACGCTTTTATTTCTAAAGCGCTAAATCACAACACTCAAAGCGTTTGCACCAAGCAAGAGAAAACCTACTGAGTGCGTCAGAGGAAGAAACTCCCCTGTAGGGGGAAACCTCGAGCAGATCCAGACTCCAGGGGGCGCTCATCTGCTTTGACTGGTTGGTAGGGGTGATGGAGGGGGGACGCAGAGGCTCCAGCAGGACTTGGATGGGTTTATTCTGGAGGTTGTGATTAGCTAATATAAAGGCTAGTTGTGGGCTAAATGCTTGATACTTGGACCATGAGTCAGTGTCAGTGGGACTACTGGATCCCAGTGAGTCCAAACTGGATTTCAGTTGGGAAGTCAGATTGAAAAGCTAAAGCTGCAGCACAGTTTGATTCTTTGGCTGCACTCAGACCCTCTCCTCTCTCTTCGTGGTGTTTTAAACCATATTTTCATTTGAAGTGGACAGGTATTACTGATGCAGATAAAGCAACATGATGGAGAATGAAAAAGTATTATTTTATATCATCATGTATGACGGTAAATTAATTTATTTGATGTCCTAATTTGTTCAGAAATCATGAGTCATTTGGTTTGACGTCTGTCTATCTGTCTGTCTGTCTGCCTGTCTGTCTGTCTGCCTGCCTGCCTGTCTGCCTGTATGTCTGTCTGTCTATCTGTCTGTCTGCCTGCCTGCCTGCCTGCCTGCCTGTCTGTCTGTCTGCCTGCCTGCCTGCCTGCCTGCCTGTATGTCTGTCTGTCTGTCTATCTGTCTGACTGTCTGTCTGCCTGCCTGCCTGCCTGTCTGTCTGTCTGCCTGTCTTCCTGCGTGTGCCGTCCCAGTGGAAGAGAGGACGCGGTGACATCAAACACCTGAGGAACTCGCTTGTCATCAACACTGACAGGAAGTATGAATGACAGCTGACACGCGGCTCAACCCGGATGTTTGTCTGCTGCAAAGAGCAGCAGCTCCAGAGGACACGCACTGACCAGAGGAGACACACACACAAACACTGGCCCGACCCCGCCGGCAACACACACCTGCATGGTTACACAATGAAGGTCACCCAGCCTGACCAAGGAGAAGCGTGGCCGAGCCACTCTGACAATACGGAGCTTGCAGCCACTAAACTGGAATATTCCCTTACTAATTACTAATCACTATTACTTCTCACCAATGTCAGTTCTGCTTTGTTGTGGGCAAACTATGGCTTGGGGGCCACATGAG
The DNA here is from genome assembly GCF_046127955.1 of Nelusetta ayraudi. Lineage (NCBI taxonomy): Eukaryota > Metazoa > Chordata > Actinopteri > Tetraodontiformes > Monacanthidae > Nelusetta > Nelusetta ayraudi. Next base: position 5,404,059 of record NW_027466134.1, read on the forward strand.
GCCCGTTAAGCTTTTAAATCCGGCCCACCGAACTTGAAAATATGATAATAGGAAGTAAGTCATAAAATAGCTGCTTTTCATCATGTTTTTCAGTGTTTTAAGTCATTTCAATAAAGAGCTAAACACCATGAGCTTTGCTCCAGCCCCTCCATCAAATATTAGAACCTGACCCCTGAACAGAAAACCCCTCAACAAACCAACCAGCACCTGGAAAGTTTTCTTCCTGCTGCTGCAGGTCGATCTGATTTCTGATTGTTTTATTTTTTTGCATGGGAAAAAAAAACCAACATACCTTTAAACTTGTGACATTCTGACCACGAGTCACACCACCACCGTGCATCACCACACACTCGGAGAACTTTGCCGAGTGGAGCCAGTTCAGCAGCCTGGAGGTCCTGGGGCTCGGCGGTGTGTGCGTGCAGGGTTGCCGCTGTGTGCACTGGCGAGTGCGCAGTCAACTGAGTGAATATGCATCACCGCACCTACTTTAATGCATCGGGCCTTACCTGCCGCTCATTCATATTTATCTGCAGCACATGTATGCATCCGGACGGACATCTGTTCTCGTGCAAGTAATCACACTCACGATTTAATGTGCAACAACGCTCCACTGCGGCTCAGCCTCCTCTGACTGGACTGCTGCGTTCAAGTGTTTGCAAACAATTTGAGTGTTGGAAGGTGTGTGTGTGTGCGTGTCTGTGTGTGTGTGTGTGTGTGCGTGTCTGTGCGTCTGTGTGTGAAGGCGGGAGGGGAGGGGGGGTGTAAACCCCTTCTTAGACAAAAGCAATAAAAATCTGTCAACCCTTACGTGCAGAGGAAGCAAACACACACACACACACACACACACACACACACACACACACACACACACACACACAGAGCATTAGCTCTTGTCATTGAAGATATTGACGTGGCGATGGAGTGGAATTGAGGATTATTTTCACCTTCACGCTGCAGCTCTGGAGTCTCCAAGCTTCACGACTGAGGAGTGAAGAACATCTGACTGCTGTTGGTGACGACTCTGGAACTCCAGCACTGAGTGACTGAGAGGCTTTCAACACTGATTTTTTTTTTTTTTTTATGGAGTTACTGGCCTTCTAGGAATTGTGACCCCCCCCCCCCTCGCCCTGGCCCATCCTTCACTGACTGCATTCAAGTGGATGTGGAGTCTTTTGAAAAGTAGCCGCTGGTGTCAGCAGCTGCGTTTCCACCACCGTGGAGCAGCACAAGACCTTCATGATGAGAAACATAGAACAACCAGTCTGGACAGCAAACTACATGGAAATGCAGATTAATGGCAAAATGTTTTATACCTCCATCCTCCTCATGGTGGCGTCTCACTGGACCACATTCGACCAGAATTACAGCCTAAGATCTTCACACCATTCAATGGAAACACCTGCAAATCACAACTGTACTTTGTTGAAATTTTCTAAATATTGCATTTATTTTGCCAAAAGCTGTCATGGAAACGCAGCTACCAACACATTTGTCCCAAAAGGTGGCGCTAGAATCAACAAAAGTTTCTAGAGGAGAAAAAAAAAATAATGAGATGTTCAGGAAGGTTTCCAGAGAGCAGTGATGAACACTGACGTTCTGATAGTTTGGACTCAGTGAGATGAGAGCGGCTGGTGTCCCAGGCTGTTAATTACTCCCCCCCCCCCCCCAGCCTCCCTCATTAAGGCAACCAACCTTCCGCCTTCCTGTCTCTGCCTCTCTGCCGCCGCTGCGTGTGTGCGTCTCACTCCGCCTCTGACACGCTGATCAATTCCCCATCAAATCTAATGCTGCAGTTTAACTCAAGTGTGGCATCTTAATTAGAACGATAACTGCACACTGTCAGGGTCATCGACTCCGGCGGCCACCAACCAGCGCTCGCCATCGACAGGCTGCCAGGGAGGCTCTGAGAGCCGGGGACAGATGGACGGCCAGGGATGGACGGACAGGGAGGAAGATAGAAGGAGGAGAAGAGGAAACAAGACAGGTGGAAAAAAGGAGGGCGTTAGTTTGAAGAGATGAGTCAATCAATTCAAATGAGGTGGGGGAGGTTTTCTTTGTGGGGGTGAGGGTTTGTTTGGTTGTTCTGTCACCTTTGGCTGTCAAACTCATTCTAAGTGAGTGGCGCCTAGAGCGCCATCGAGGGGAAGGTGAGTTGTAGGGGTCTCCCAGTCAAAGGGGGAAGTGGAGATCAGAATCAGAAACACGTTTATTGCCAAGTAGGTTTAGCAATTACGAGGAATTTGTTATGGTGTGGTTGGTGCTTTGGAGGACAGCGGAACAAAAAAAAGAGGGCAGTAACTATACTAAAAAATATTTAAAAATATACAGAAGTATTTAAAAATAGACAGAAAATGGGTAATTTACAAGATAATTAGGTTCTATACCAGGCGTGGGCAAACTACGGCCCGGGGGGCCATATGCGGCCCGTTTTTAAGCTTTATAATCCGGCCAATCAAACTTGAAGAGACGATATTTAAAGTCAGTCGGTCATAAAATAGGTGCATTTCATCGTTTGTTCGAGTGTCATGAGTCATGTCAATAAAGAGCCAAACACTGCAGACACTGCAGACACTGATTGGGTTACAACTTTGCTTTGCTTCATTTTTATGGAAGCGCATTGCTGCCACCCTGCAGGGTAATCCAACTGGGCTCAGTATCACGGGATAACGTGGAACTCTCAGGTTCGGGTTTATTATCCCAGTGGTTGACAACCCGCTCCATTCTCACACCAAAACCTTCTGGAGGCCTCGTAGAGAAGAACAGAGAAGATATCCAGTGAGCAGCAGGTCATGTGACCCAAACTGTCTCCCTAACGTCAGTGGTCAGAAAATAATGAACTGACCACTGGCTACAACCAGGGTGGGCTGGATCTCTCAACGGCAACACCCCAGGCAGTGGAAATGCCAGTGTTCACTGGATTTATTAGCGTCGCACAAATTGTTCAATCAGTGTTTACATTTTTTTTTTTTGATGAAGAGCTCCAGTGTGAAGCCAGACCAGCGGCTACTTCAATAAACAGGCCGCGCACCTCCCTACCTTCGACCAAGTGGCTGCTTTGTTATCTTGTTCAATGGCAGGCGGGGACAAATGTTTGATGACGGAGGGAGGAGAGAGAGTCGAGATGCCACTTTGCCTTTTAATGTGACAAATAAAGAAATCAATAAATCATTGTGGGCCTTTGACAGGTTGCGGCGGAGAGGAGGGGCCGTCACCTCCTCATTGAATATTCATGAGGCTGTCGCCGTCCCCATGAGTGTGTGTGTGTGTGTGTGTTTGCATGTGTGTGTGTGACAGGGTGAGAGAGCGAGAGAGAGAGAGAGAGAGAGAGAGAGAGAGAGAGAGAGAGAGAGAGAGAGAGAGAGAGAGAGCATGTTCACTGGTTGGTAAGTACCGTCTGAAATATTTAAATGTTTGCGTGCGTTTCACACTGGACCCGTGGCCCCAACAGAATGGCTGGCGTCTGTGTGTGTGTGTGTGTGTGTGTGTGTGTGTGTGTCATGGGGAACGCCATGTCATTTGTGTTTCTTTTTGGTTGATTCTTCGCCACCGGCAGCAATAAATCACATCCCTTCCTTCTCACGCAGCCTCGGTTCCTCAGTTCCTCAGTTGCTGCTCTGGCTTCTGTCATTGGAGGTCAGTTGTTACTCAGCTGGGCTGGGAAAACCCATCTGCAGTTATCAGTTATGGTGACAGCGTCAGTGTTGGGACTCTTGTCCAGCAGGGGGCTCCCCGAGAGCTGACAGACTGAGAATGACAACAGTGGCGAAGGACAGAGTTGAGTGAAGCGCCTGCAGTGATGCTAGCTGCAAGTCATTTCCTGAGTGGAGTTTTGAGGTGATCATCAGTTCACTCCGCTGAAAGAGTGACGTTCACTCACTTCATGGTTTACTTGTTTTTGTTTTCTTTTTAAGCAAGTTTAGAAAGTGCAGATGTTTGAGTGACAGCAAGACCAGTTCAGATCCCTGGAAGATCTCCTTGAAGTGTTTTCAGAGTCATTTCAATAAAGAGCTCAACACCCTGGTGGTTCTGGGTGGTTCTGGATGGTTCTAAGAGCTAAACACCCTGGTGGGGCTTCAAAGACACTGATGTGGTTACAACTTTGCTTTGCTTCATTTCCCATTGACATTACAGCAACATGTTTTCTCCATAATATCCCAGGATAGATTGTTTCCTCCTATGAGGTGGCTCACCAGAACACTCCATCCATCTGCTGCTGTTCCGCTACCCCCCCCCCCCCCCCCTCTGCCACACTGTAGTGTATTGACTTGTTGTTCTTCTCGTGCTCAGGGTTCACAACTTGGTTCAGGACTCATCCAGGGCTCTGGAGCAGAACATGGAGGTGAACATTCATAAACCTGAAGCAAATCAAAGCTGCAGTGGGTGTGAAGCTCCCTCTCATTGCACTGCATTGCTCGCTGAAAGGATGAATGGACTAATACCCTGACTGGGTATTAGTTGATTAATGACAGAGAGTTGGGATTCCCGAGAGGATATCTGTGGCACTGAGTGCAGTGTGCAGAGTGCAGTGTCTCCAACCTGCTGTAATCTCACTATTAATGCCAGATTATCCTGATTCTGGAGCAGTGCAGGTCCACAGGCCTGAGGCTGCTTCAGTTTCCACTGGGGATCATCTCCAAATGAGCCTCATCACACCACAGCAGTCTGATCCTCACGTATCACACTCATCACGTGAGTCCAGGAGAGTCCAGGGGGCGCTGGAGAGACAGGAGAAGAACATCAAACACCTTGTTTGGAAAACATCATGGAGAAGATCCCACAATGTGTGTGTGTGTGTGTGTGTGTGTGTGTGTGTGTGTGTGTGTGTGTGTGTGTGTGTGTGAGAGAGAGAGAGGGCGGGCCAGCTGCAGATAGTGCTACAGCTTGCAGGGAAGCTGAGATTTAAACTCCTTCTGTCTGCGGCTCCATCAGATAACGAGCTGAATCAGCACACAACACACAACACTCGCACACGCACACGCAACACCGCCACCCCTGCACACATGCGCACGCGAGCGGCACGCACGCACGCGCACACGCACACGCACCGAGTTCCAGTGAGCAGTGGGCGTCTGAGGTTCAGGGCGGCGCAGGGAGGGAGGCGGAGCGGCCGCTGTCACGACTGGACCGTCTCACTGCTGCTGCTCCAGCTCCAGGTGTGTAGTTATTGTGCGACGAAAGAGGTTCACCGGAAATGAACACACTGAAAAGACGCGTATCGCCCTGTAGTGTTGGGGAGGAGGACACGCTCCCGTCAATAGTTTGATTTTCTCAGCTGCTTGTAGACTGGGACAAGGAGAGAAATCGGATCAGACGATGTCAGGAATTTTCATTTGTTTAGAATGGTTTGGGAATATTTGGAATGGTTTGGAATGGTTTGGGATTATTTGGAATGGTTAGGAATGGTTTGGGATTATTTGGAATGGTTTGGAATGGTTTGGGTTTATTTGGAATGGTTCGGAATGGTTAGGAATGGTTTGGAATGGTTTGGGATGGTTTGGGATGGTTTGGGATGGTTTGGGTTTATTTGGAATGGTTAGGAATGGTTTGGAATGGTTTGGGATGGTTTGGAATGGTTTGGAATGGTTTGGGATTATTTGGAATGGTTTGGAATGGTTTGGAATGGTTTGGGTTTATTTGGAATGGTTTGGGATGGTTTGGGTTTATTTGGAATGGTTAGGAATGGTTTGGAATGGTTCTTGTCATGTATGACTGAGAACTCAGCTCCAGCAGCTCGTCCAGCTCTCAAGACCGTTTTTCATGTCTGCAAATGAAGCCTCGTGTTTTGCTTTCATGCCCTTCTCTCCCCCCCCCCCCCCTCCCCTCCTCCTCCTCCTCCTCTTTTCTTCTGCTGCTGCTGCTGCTGGATCACTTTCCGAGCCCATGCTGTCAGAGCTAACCACACTGTGACCCCTGTGACCCCTCTTATATCCGCTGCCTTATCTCTGCCAGAGCACCACAACAGCCTGCACCTCCAGGTGGAGGCGGAGGTGGGGGAGGTGGAGGAGGAGGAGGAGGAGGTGGTCAGCAGCGAGCTTCAGGGCTGTCCCTGCTCATTCCAGCTTCGACCGTCTGCATTAGTGGCAGCCAAAGTGACAGCTGTCATCAGCAGTGAGGCAGCGAACACCAACACACTGCATCCGCCCTTGGAGAGACGACCAGGGAGGAGGAGGAGGAGGAGGAGGAGGAGTGGAGGAAAGGAAAGGAGAAGAGAGGAAATGACAAGACGGATAAATGAAACAAAAGGAAGGAGGAGAGAAAGAACAGAGGAGATGAAAGAAAGGGAGGACAGGAGAAGAGCAGTGAGGAGAGAAGAAAAAAGAAGAGAGGAAAAAGGAAGAGAGGAAAAGAAAGGAAAGAGGAGAGGAGAAGAGAGGAAAAGAGAAGACGGCAAAAGGAAAGAAAAAGAAAGATGAGATGAGGAGGAGAGGAAGAAGAGGGGAGAGAGGAAGAGAGTAGCACTAAAAACAGATGGAGAAGAGATGAAGGAGGGAGGGAAGGGGAGGGGAGACAACACAACCAAAGCAGGTCATAATAATGAAGATAAACAAATGCAGAACGTCCATCCATCCATCCGCAGGAAATGAAATGTCAGAGATTTAAAAAAAAAAAAAAAAAGAAAAAAGAAAGAAAAAGAGCAGAAGTTGAGACGAGCGCGTGGTGAAGATGAAGCATCAGTCGAGTGAGAGTGGAAGAAAAAGACAAATTAATGACAAGAAGGAAACGAGTGAAAGATGAGGAGGGATGTTGAGAAGAAACAAAGGTTGGGGAGGAAATGTGAGAAGAACAGAACACAACAGCATCCTTTATTAAAGTCACAAACTTCCTAATGTTTGTCTAGGTGTGTAAAGTTAAACAATTCTATGTGCTTGGAATATTGTGGCAGTAACCATAAATTCTGGTTTTGGTGCATTTTGATTTTGATTTAGATTTTTTCTTTGTTTTTATTTTATTATTATTATTTTTCTTGAGGACGGCAGTGTGCAGCAGCTGAAGGGCGTTGGGAAGAGGGCCGGGTTTGGAAAAGTCAAGCACTCCTTCCTGCTCCTCTCCAGCATCTTTCAGTTATGGACTGTTGCTGTTGTTGTTGTTGTTGTCTTTGAGTATTAGGCTTACATATTTTCATTATTGTATCTTTTTATTTCCTTTTCCTTTCTTTTTATCCTCGAATAAAGAATTGAATTAAAAAAAATACATAAATTAAAAACAGTTCAATTTCTTCATGTCAGCTTCCTGGTTCCTGTCAGAGTTCCTAGAGCATCAGAAACTTCCCTATTCAACGACAGTGTTTCTAGAGGTCGTAAACACACAGTGAAGGTCAATAACTGGCAGACGGTGAAGGTTGAGTTTCAATTTTTCCTTTTCAGAGACGAGGTTTTCATTCTTACCTTAGAAAGGAAAAAATGGAAACTATGAAGAAAGAAGACAAAGAACATAATAATTATCTCAACATTAATATCTCGCTTTTTATCTCGCTTTTTTTTTCCTGTACATACTTACAAATATATTATTTCTGTCTCCACCTTCAGTTAATATAATGCTTGACCTTTTGCACTGTAGCCAATTTCTTTTTTTCTTTTTTTGTTGTTGCTGTAATTATGCAAATTTCCCCATCGTGGGATCAATAAAGATCTTCTTCTTCTTCTTCTTCTTCTTCTTCTTCTTCTTCTTCTTCTTCTTCTTCTTCTCCTAACTGATCTACTGGTGAAAGTCGAGGTCGTCCTGAGAAGAAGCAGCAGAAACTCACTCGTCGCTCCTCTTTTCACAATGCTGCAGCCAGAACACGGAAACAAATCCGGGCAGCCTGGGCATCATGAAGGTAAGAAGAGGGCTTTCAGTTCCACAGGGGGTTTGGGGGGGATTTGAAAAGGTCCAGCAACAATATCATGCAAGAGAAGCACAACTGCATCCATTAACATGGAATAAAGCAAGAGAATAAAAAGAAAAGGTCAAGAGGTCACAGCAGGACTCCGCCTCCGTCAACATTCATCCAAGTCTCAGCCTGTGATTCAGGACGGCAGTGACCGTCTGTTTGGCATGTGTGTGTGTGTGTGTGTGTGTGTGTGTGTGTGTGTGTGTGTGCGCGAGAGAGAGAGAGAGCAGCTCCGCCTAGCGGCTACAGAGGGAACAGCAGCGGTGGCAGCCGCGGCACCGCTGCACTCCGCCTGCCTGCCGAGCCAAGCCGAGGCACGAACCGGGCGAGAAGCGACTGAAGAGCCGCCGGTGCCGGAGACCCCCGGTGAGTGAGTGAGTGAGCGAGTGCTTCTATATGATATCATATGATTATGGTAGTCACATTATATGAAAGAGCCTGTGTGGATCCCACTGCTGCACTGCTGAAGGAGTCTCAGCCTCTGGACTCAGAAGCTCGTGCAGGAGAAAACTGTGTGAAGCCTGGACTACACAACTTTGTGTGATGCTGCGTCGTGAATGCAATTCTGATATTTCAGAAATTATTATTAAAATCCAAACCAATAATTCGAAAATTAAAGATGAAGGGAAAAGACCTCGTTGTTATTAAGGTGATAATTAAGAAGATTTTAATACAATACCGATGAAGTTATATATAATATCTTACTTTGCATTTTTTTTTTTTTTTATTTCAACAATTATAATATAAATTACAGAAGTGTCTTTTTTGGAAGATTTATTTTTTATTTTTTTTTATCTCTTTTAAATAAGTTTGCTGCTGTTTAAAAAAATATTTTTTCTCTTTACTATCTCGAGCTCTTTCCTTTTTTGTTTTCTTTTCACACACATTCAAACCTGCTGCCGCTGCTGCTGCTGCTGCTGCCGCCGCCGCCGCTGCTGCTGCTGCCACCGCTGCTGCTTTCATCTTTGCGCTGCAGTGTTGACTTCCAGTCCAGCTGCAGGTCACAGGAAAACAACATGACGCCCAGCAAGGATGCCTTAATAACGACATGCATGAATAAATAACACACGCGCACGCACGCACGCACGCACGCACGCACACACACACACACACATACACACACACACACACACACACACACACACACACACACACACACGCTAGAGCTATCAGCTGAGGAGCAGGCTCTTGATTCCTAGACAGACACACTCATGCACATTTAATAAGACGCCTCTCTCAAACCATGAGATTCCTCCAATGAGTGAGTGTGTGCGTGTGTGTGTGTGCGTGTGTGTGTGTGTGTGCACAAGTGTGTGTGGATGCGCCGACCCAGGGGTGCGATTTCACTTGGCCACTGGGAGGGGGGAGTGAGTGGTCCCAAGACCCTGGAAGACCCAGAGGCTTGAAATCAAAACTCATCTCACAAATTGAGACGCCGCAAGACAAATATGAGTGAACAACTGGGGAGGAACACTGGAGGAGCACTGGGGGAGCACTGGAGGAGCACTGGAGGAACACTGGAGAAGAGGAACATCAGCCAGGTGGAGGAGAACGTCTCCAGACCCAGTGGTTTGTGGAGGAGCAGATCTACACTAGCAGTCAAAACACAGCTGTTTCAGCTTTATATTCACTGCTTTCTACACTGGAGATACACTGGAGATATCAAATATATCAGCAAGATATGTGGATTAATGTGGCAAAAGAAAAGATACGTACATATATATATAATAATATATATATATACATATATTACGTTCTATATATTTTATTGAAGGGTGGCTGTTCTAGATCATCTAAAATATAAAACCTGTTTGAGTGATTTCACACATTTTGGTTGAATCCATATTCCAGATGTGTTCATTCATAGTTTTGATGCCTTGAGTGATGACAACCTGCAATGTCAACAGTCGTGACAATGAAATCAGAAGTGCTTGTCCACACTGTAGACTGGTGGTGTGTATTAGTCCAAGTCAAAAGTCAAGGTCATCAGAGTTCTCGCTGGATGCTTCAGATTTCAGACTAAAAATCTGAACTGAATGTAAAAATAATTATTAACATCAACGGTTTTGTAAACGCAATCAGAACTGAAGGACTTTGTGGGTTTTTAAACCAAACTAAATATGCTTTAAATGATGGGCCTTCAAATGCAAAGTAGCAGAATTTCACACAAGCAATTTAAACTGCGATTAATCACAGTTAACTATGAAGAGTCTGCGATTAATCAATAATCATAATCATAATCAATTTTCAAAAATGAATCGTTTGACGGCCCTAATATTTACACATGCACAGTTCAAGTGCGGTGTTATCAACAATCATTTCTTATTGGTTAAAAGACACATGTGAGTGCGTTTGCTAAGTAGAGTGATGTACGAGAAGCACTGCAACCACAGAAAACTGAAAGAAAATCACTGCAAGCTTTTCGTGATTTATTAAACCCAGTGGTGAGTGTGTGTGTGTGTGTGTGTGTGTGTGTGTGTGTACTCCCAGCGCTCCCACAGGCAAACTACTCCTTCACAGTGTCATTAAAGTGTGACCGCAGACAAAGCAGCACTGCCGTTCACAGCAGTGTGTGTGGTGTGGTCACTGGAATGAAGCTCCGTGTTAATTTGCCCTTCGAGTCAGATATGAATATTAAATCAAAAGCTGAGTGTGAGTGACAGTGAAATGAGTCAGGAGTTAAAAGTAGAGCATCGTTTAGCAAACTGACAAATAAACAAAGCAATGACGCCATGGATTTAAACTGAAAATCTCAGTAAAGTAGAAAATAAACTGAAAATAGAAATAAAATGTTTTTAATTTTATATTGAATATTTTCTATTTAGGCTTTGCTTGTGATGACACAGAAAGTAGTGTGTGTGTGTGTGTGTGTGTGTGTGTGTGTGTGTGTCTGTGTGTCTGTGTATGTGTGTGTGTGTGTGTGTGTGTGTGTGTGTGTGTGAGATTTGGTTTGTTTTGTGTGCAGAAAATTTAATTAAAACATATTTTGATAAAGCCGCTGCTTTGTGTTTATTACACAGAAGATGCTTAAAGGTGAAACAGTGAGTGAGTGAGTGAGTGAGTGTTGCTGCTCCGTGTGTGTGTGTGTGTGTGTGTGTGTGTGGGTGTGTGTGTGTGTGTGTGGGTGCGCATGTGCGTGCACCAGTGCTGGTGCAAATGTTTGTGGTTTTTGCTTTTTGCTTTTACTTATTTATTCATTTATTTATTTGTTCTCTGGTGAGCAGGATTACCTCTGAATTATGGAACAGTCCCCTTTCTCTCCTTAAGTAAAAAATAACATCTGTCCGGCAAATGGAGAGCTTAGTGTGTCTCTATAATTAATGGTAAAAGCCTCCAGAGCCACACATAAAATATACATCCTGCATGCAGGACCCCTGTAACAAAGAGAGCGAGAGAGTGCAGCGGAGGAGGAGAGGAGGAGGAGGAGGAGGAGGTCAGAGGGGGGGAGAGGGTGAACAGGAACAGATTGAATAGCAAACAGAGGGGAAAATCAGGCAGATGTACGTACAGTCAGTGGCGTCTCAGGTTCCCGACACCTGCTGAAGCTGCCGCCTGCATCCACCGTGGTTGACTTTCATCATTTGTTCTCCTCTCTTTTCCATGATGAGGAACTCACATCATTTTCCTCGGCCCACCGTGCGGTCCTCCACACTGGTCGGCATCCGGCAGTCAACCCAGACATTTTCATTGAACTCGCCCTCCACATCTTTGGATTACAGGAAAGTGAATATTGATCTCCAGAGGTCAAGTGCACTTTATGTTCTTCTCTGAAGAGCAACTTCAGTCCAGCTTCTTCTCACTTTGTAAATTCCAGAAACACACATAAAGCTTTAGGAAAAAAAAAACAAAAAAAGATCTCCTTTTTTTTTTGGTTTTATTTCAGCATTTTTCAAAATAAATCGACCCACAATCCAGACAGCCAGTCCAGCCTGCGTGATAATAAGCAGGACCTTGCTGGAGGAGGTCAGTGTGTTTTTAAAGGGCCGGAAATGTGACTAAAGTTTTCAGTTGAGACGAGATGACGGCAGAGTCCTATTACTGTTGAGGCTAAGTGCTGCCAGTTTTCCACAGAACAAAGATCCAACAGAGGATGTGAGAAATACTCTGACGGCTACTTTAAATATCTCTGACCGTCCGGGTTCTCCTCCTCAGTCTGTTCACCACGCAGCTCTGCGGATATGTTGCTCTAAAAAGATGAACTTATTTTTTGTTTTTTGTTTAAAAAAAAAAAAAAAAAAGATCACAAACACAGGGGTTTTTCTTTCCGAATCAGATCACATGACGATGATCATAATGGATATTTACATTTGCATTTACACCACCAGTCAACAGTTTGGATGAACCACATCATTTCATCAGTTTTCCTTTCATTTTAATTACTTTTTATATAGATTCCCACTTAAAGGGGGGAAAAAAAACTTCAATAGTTTTAATTTATTTTGAGTTTATCAGGTCAAGAAGGAAAACATTGACTGACGGACATGCTTGAACATTTTCATACGAACACGTGAATGCACTCAGTAGCGGTCAAAGGTTCGTTTCCAGTCAGAGTCCCCCTGCCAGCTGGTATAAAGTACTATAAAGTACTATGAAGTACTATGAAGTACTAATAAAGGTAATATTTTCTTGTATTTGTTGAATACCACCATCTTACTTTTGTGTGACCACGCACACTTTATATCTATTAAATGTGTTATGTTGTGTACTTGTTTTTAGCTGCATGGAAGCATATTAATTGTCATCATGTGAAATTATAATGATAATGATCATTTCATAGGTTCATAAAATCCCAGCAAACGTTTTCTCAAATGTGTTATTGTTAATTTAGACATTTCTCTCAGAGAATTTTTAGTTTTATTTTTATTATTTTATTATTATTATTATTATTTGCCAAGACAGATCAGTGCCAGTTAACATCACTCAGCTGGTCGGTGCATCGCTTGACAATTTCAGAAGAAAACAAAAATATTGCTCAACGTAAACACATTACTGCAAGTACACATAATTGTGATCCAGTTGTCTTTAAACAACTTTACAGTTTGATTTTTTTTTTTTTTTTTTGACTTGAATTGATGAGAATATATTAGAATCACTGCCGCACTGAGGAGGTTTAACCAGCAGTCATATCAATATTGAGTTGGACGAACGTCGCTTCCAGTGAAGAGATACAATGACCCCTAGCGGAATGAGCAGGCAAGAGCATCAATCAACCGCTGTGAAGTGGTAGACTTTCTATTACTTGGATATTACAGATCACAATATATCTTAATGGCCACATAGAATATATACTAATTTCCCCTCTTGAATGTCAGCAGCGTTTCAACTTGAACTATTAATACCAAAACATGTTCTATTAAATATAAGTGTGAATCATAATAACAGCAAATCAAAGTTATTTGCAGATAAATTAGTGCGACCACACGTCCTGGTTTTTAAGACTTTTCTTGAGCGGCCTGTTCTGGTTCTGTCTGTCTAAGTGTACATCCTTTTTTTGTTCAGACAAGGGTTCTGTTTATTCTGTCTTTATCAGCTGATAAAGACGAATCACACACAGAACACCACCGAGTGATTCTTCTGAGGAGCTCCGCCAAAACATGTCAAGGTTGGACAAACAGAGCCCTTGTCTGAACAAAATAAAGACACAAACCTATAAAAGCTGAAGACATCATGAACACAATCGAACTGTCTTGTCTCTTTTCCCATCTAATAATAATAATATTTAATACTAACAATAATTAATAATTACAATTTTCCAGCCGTCCAGAGAGGAGGCATACTTTAAATACAGTGAAATTATCAAGCATCCTTGAGTAAATCGTGAGTATCTCATTGCCAGGCCAAGCATCCTGATCTTTTGCTAATCAAAATATGGTCACCCTAATATAGATAAGACACTAAAAAACTGTGTTAGACTAACAAACAAACAATGGAATCAACTTCCAAGGAAACATTATCCAGTTAAAATGATATAAAATCTTCTTCTTCTTCTTCTTCTTCTTCTTCTTCTTTTTCAAAAATCGCATAGTAGAAGAAACAAATTATTCAGTAATTTGTCAGACAAACGCATTAATATATCATGATAATTTGTCATTTAGGCCTTTAGAGACACTAGCTACGCACAATAACTGTAACAATAGAAGTATCGCTCCGGTTTTATGTTGTTGTTCGGGGGGGACGGACGGATTTAAGCGATGCACACACAGGCAGAGTGATGTGAAGTTAAAAGAGCTGATGGAAGTGTTGAATAAATGTTACATTAGAATAAACCACGGATATGTGGGAAGAAACGATAAGAAGAAACATTAAGAATGAATCAATAATATTTACCCAGTGTTTAGGTCGGAACCTTGTTTGAGTCGATTGTCCCCTACCGGAGCGCCATTCATGGTGGACGGCTGCGATGGAAAAATGGCGGCGGCCTTGGTGCAGATGTCATGTTTGTACCGGGGAATGTTAGCGGTCCGGGCCACCGGCATTCGTGCATTAATCCCTGGGACGATACCGCCGCACTTCCGGGCCTTCTCGGTGCGGAAGGAGCCGGAACTGGACGAGAACCCGTTCTACAACAAGTACCAGGACAAGATCCAGAGGCTGCGCAGGTGAGCGGGCCAGCGGAGCCGCGCGTCAGCGTCACTTTTCATTCACGTCGTTTTGTCTCCTGATCAGCTGATTTCTGACCCGCTTGTTTTCAGCGCGAGGCCAGAGGAGTACAAAGCCCGCGAGGAGGGACGACACCAGGCCAAGCATGAAGTGCTGGGCCACTCCAAGCAGGCGGATTTCATCAGACTCATGGAACAGGAGGTGGCGCTGCAACGACACGCAATGAAATGTTCAGTTGTTTATTCCCAATCAGTCTCAGAATCTCATAACTACGAGAAAAGATCTCATAGTTATGTATCTATTAATAGCATCCTCAGTTTATAGAAACGCTAGAATTTCCCAGTGTCTCAGGTAGTAACAGCAGATTGACTGCGATAGCGCCATCACTGGCCACTGATTAGAAAGCATTGGTCAGGCGTTTCCTTTTTTTCCTTCCCTTTATCTCCTAATGACGAGATCCTGGTCTTGTAATTCTGAGATCTTTTCTCAGAATTACGAGTTTCGACCCCAGACTGCGTCTGAGTGAGCGCTCTCCTCTCTGCTTGGTCTTCTGGTTCAGTGTTCACGTCACGTCACGTCACGTGTTTGATGCTGTGTTTTGCAGTTGGAGCAGAGAGACCAGGCGGCAGCAGAGGGAACGTCGGCTGGTTTCACCAAGAACAAGGTGAGCTGGTGACTTTGACTTCTGGCACGTCGTCCTCGATCCCTGACACCTGTCAGTCTGCATGGTCCTGAGGTCAAGGGTGAATCACACAGGACCTGGTCGTCCTTTAGCTTGACCCAAGCATCCAGTCCAGTCTGTAGCGGCGCTTCCATCACCCCTAGAACTGCACACAGGGCAATCATGATGTTGGATATCAGTGAATGAAGGCGACGAGTTGTAATTGTGTTGTTCTTCAGTCCCTGAGCTCCATCCTCAACATGGACTTGGTCTCAGAGAAGACGGAGGAAGAGATCACAGAGGTGCGCCTGATGGATTCTCACCACTTCCTGGTGTCTTTTCTGGTTTTTCTCTAACCCGTGTTTCCTTCTCTCAGCTTTGGATGAAATATTTCTCCACCAAGGACACCGTCAGTGCCGTCATCCCAGTGAGTCCCCCCCCGCCCCCCCACACAACACACTGCACGGCCGTTCAAATCCCATCTCGTGTGTCACATCGGCTTGATTATTATTATTATCGTTATTTTACTTCTCCAGGCTGCCGTCTATGACTCGATCTTCACCAGATCCCAGGCTTGTCAGATGGTGAGATGTCGTTACAGATGTGTGATGTTTTGACTTCCAGGTCTTTGCTGCCGTGGTTTCACTGCCGTGGGTTTCCGTCTCTTGCAGTTTCTCTACGCTTTGCCGCGGCAGGAAGGTTACGAGTTCTTTGTGGGCCAGTGGTCCAAACATGAGCTCCACTTCACTTCCCTCATTAACGTCCAGGTAAAGTCAACAGCTGCTGGAATTCTATACCCCTGTCTACACTTTTCCTGCTGTCATGCCGAGTTTTCTCTTTGCCCCCCCCCCCCAGACGATGGGTGAAAATGCTCCCAGCCAGCTCATCCTCTACCACTACCCAGAGCTGAAGGACAGCAAGGGTTTGGTCCTCATGACCGCTGAGATGGACCCCAAGTTCATAGTGAGTCTCGCTACATTGTATCTTACATTCACTTGGCAGCAGGTTATGTGTTTTGGCGTGGAGACCATCCAGGATGCAGGACGTTCTTCTTGTCTTTGGTGGAGGTTCTCGTAGCTGCAGGTCAGGATGGTGCTTCAGCAAGCAAGGTGGAGCTGCGACAACGGAGCGATAAAATCCATCATCGATTTAGAATCATAAGTGAGGGCAAAGGAAGCTCATTATGGAATCAGCACAATTATGATGCCACTCAAGCTGCGACAGGCAGTGAGTGGAGATCTGGAGTCAAATCCTAAAAGTATTTTTTAATCGTTAGTTTATGGAGATCACTTTACATTCAGGGACGTTCACGTCGCAACCTGTTTGTAGCTATTCGGAAGATGTTCTGCACTTCGAGTTCCGTTTTTGGAGTAAAAGTGTGGAAATGGATCCATCGTCCATTGAATCATTGCTAGTTGCTCTCCCCCCCCAGCTGTCATTCACATCCTGACCACTGTGTTTGCTCCTCCCTTGCAGACTGTCCACCAGGCTCAGTGCTTGGCCAATCAGGTGCAGCTCTTCTATGGCACACAGAGGAAGGAGACGTTCCAGTTGGTGGAGAACTTTAACCACCACCCTGCGGACTTCAAACACATGTTAGTCATAGCAGAGCTGGAACAGAGTGGCATGGGGCAGGCAGCGCCCCCTGGAGGTCCATAGGGATTCCAATAGAGTGTCTACCCCCTTATTTAAAGCCTCCAGAGACGTTGAGCCTCTTTGCCTCCCAACACGCAGTGGACAACATCAACAGCAGCAGAAGCTTTTTATGGACTGTCTGATCTTCGCGATCATCGTGATCCTCATGCTAAACCTGCGCAACAATTGTGACGGAAACCACAAGAAAACAATGTGGTTTCCATCACCACCTTCATATGTGTATACCATATGTGTGTGTATGTGTATACCAGTATATGTTTGTTTATTTCAAACTAAAAGCATTGTCAACCCGTTGTTGTCGTTGTCTTCTCCCTTTCAGTCAGTCTGACAGTATTTGTGGAAGAATAAATATCAAATTGCATGAACCGATATAAAAGGAAAGTAGCTTCACCAGATTTTAGAGTAACTATTCTTAACTATCGTAGCATCGAAGTACTAAGTATAAAAAAAATGTGTATTTGTATTTTCAAAGAGAACGATTGCTTTGATACATATTCAGATGGTTTATACTTGGATTTTGTGAAAAGGACAAAATTTTAATTGAAAAAAAAAAAAAAGATTTTGGTTTTGGATTCTGACACTGAAGAGACACAAGTGGTGGATGGAGGCACAGTATAATGACTCTGGCAGGGCAACTTCCATCTGAGACAGAACAAACACACTGACCATCATTCACTTTTATTGTATGGGTACATAAAAAAAAGTGCAAAACCCGAATGCAGTCATTGAGGGACGTTCATTAAAAAAAATAACAAAAAAAGAAGAACATTTTCCAATGATGTTTGTGTACCAGCCTGTTCTGAACAGTGAAAACTCAGAATGTTGTAAATTTGCAATCATTTTTTAAGCTCAACAGGAATTACTTTCATTGTTTTGGTAATTGCTCACTTTGTTTTGTTCCATCACAAGTGCTGCAAGATGAAGAGCACACAATCAACGTCTTCGCTAGGAAACAGGAACAGGTCCTGCACTCAGACCGTACGTGGACACCATGGCACAGACAATCACACACAATACAAATTGACAAGCTTTTTTTTTTTTTTTTACTGGTACAATTTGCCTCAAGTGACTGATTCATGTTCGCATGAGCCCACAAGCTGCCAATTAGATGGAAAAACCAGAGGAGCAAAAGACGAGCAGGAAGGGAACTGTTTTTTTTTTTTTTTACTTTGAGTGTGAACTGGGTCGTTTCTGCTGAGACGTTGTTTCATAATTCTACGAGTATCAAAACCTTTCAAGAATAAAAAAAAAGTCACTCTTTCCCCCACTACGATCCCTATTTGTCTCTAACGTCATCCAAGAGTGACACACAATACAGTGGCAGGACTTTTCTCAACACAATCAGCACAGACACACAACCTCTCAGTGTGTTTCAAGTTCACGGCTGGAGGACCACGACTACATCACTCGACATTTAACATTTTCAGTGCAGTGCATTTTCATTCTCAACAATATAAAAAAAAACATCTCTCAAGTGCTTGGTAATGAAATTGAAAGGACTAAAGACATCAGTTCATCCCCGCAGCGTTGGTCTGAAGACACATTACAAGGACGCAACCATCACGTGTTTGAAGTGGGACTCCACATTCACACCATTTAACACAGATTTCCCAAACAAAAGAAAACAACAAAACATTTCTTCTGATTCAGCTCAGATTACTTCGTACACTTGTTTGCTGGAGGCAGAGGTGAATTCACCTGTCTGCAAGCTGCATGGTCAGGAGTTAGTGGAGACAGGCATGGTGGGACTGCTGCAGGACGCAAACCTCATCAAGAAGGCGAGATGTCTGCAGGTGCATCACACACGCTAAGACATCAATCAGAAACACCGGGAGTCCATTGCTGTGTCTCAGTTCAGGCTCTGCATCCTTCCAAGGCTGCATTTTGAAAGGAAGTTGCGTCATAGCACTGCGTGAATGCTCCTCCCAATTCCCAAAAGTCAGAAGGACGCTCCAAATGCGCCCTACTGTTAGCCCATTCCAAGGCTGCACCGCTACTATCCTTCACCTCCTTCTGTGTCCCAGGATGCTTTGCATGCTGCTGCAAAGCATCCTGGGATCCTGGGAAGTCAGCTGAAATTAGCGCCATCTACTGGCAAAGACACCACGTATAAATTAAAGTATTGAAATTTCACATCAAATATTCAGTTTTTAACGGGGCCGGGTCCTTGGGAGGATGCTTCCTTCAGATGGAGGACGCTTCCTTTCAAGGATGCAGACCCTGAATTGTGACACAGCCTATGGCGGCTACACAATAAAAGAACAGACACTGGGCGCACAAGGAGTCACTGCATGGATTTGGGGAGATATACATGAGGAACTCCTGCTGCGGTGATGTGGAGACTGGACGCAAATCAAAGACAGGCTTGCAGTACCGACACCAGACTGTGTATTTGTGCCTAAACTGCCACTCATCATTCACCCACAGCCTCCATCTTTCAACTGAGAAAGAAGAAGAAAAGGCGCGCAATGAAAACAACAATACACCCCACCCACGGAGATGCAGGTTCACACAGGACCAGTGTTATCACTGGACCACTGCGTTTGGCAAAGTATGCTGGGTCATTTGCGGTGGGATTTTGACTTTATGAATTACAGACATGGTGGCTTCGCACGGGACAAAGATCACAGACGTCCTCCGTGATTATTACAAACTAGCAGAGGTCACCTGCTAATACTGGTCCCATGAGAATAGGACTTTAACAGGGAGGTTCTAGCAAAGTCCCCTCAACTTTATCATTCAAAGGGCTGAGGTTGAGATAGCAGGTTGACCAGTGTCTGTCTGTTGTGTACTGGCTGGTCCTGGGGACCTTGGCCGCTAGTAAAGTTCAAATACCATCATTTCCATCATCATCTGATATATGGTGATATGAAATTGGTCAGTGAGGCTCTGGTGATGTTGTTTGCTCTGGGGCAGAACGTCACTTCAAGTAACAAAGCCGGGGGAAAAAAAGGATGGGACGTTACCACTTTAAAGGTCCAGTGTGCAATATTTGGACATTTTGAGAAGAAACACTGACATCAAGTGGTTACATTTTAGAATGCAGCATCTTTCACTCTCCCTCCCCCTCCCGAGTTGCAAGTGTACTACAGTGGCCTGCACAGCTAAACCTGGACACCTCGTCCACCTTCTTCTTCTTCTGTGGTTTATTTGAAGATGCAACCAGTCTCCCTGATGACGAAACACGCTGTCAGGCAGCTGGATTGTCCACACCAGGCTTCCTTAGAAATATGGCGGTGCAAGATGGCAGCTAACTGGAAGCAAAACCCTCCACCTATGTATATTAATGAGTGCGTCTCCCTTGGTGGCGCTAAATCCTCAACCTGCCACCTGTGGTGTCCCCCAGGGATGTGTCCTTGGCCCGCTCTCATTCTCCCCCTCGGCCGTGTCATCAGCAAGCATGCCGTGTCATTTCACTGCTATGCCGATGACACGCTGCTTTACATCAGGACGGAGCCGACGCCCCCTACAGCCCTGTCACTGACAACCTGTCTGGAGGAGACCAAAGCGTGGATGAATCACAACTTCCTACAGCTCAATAGCTCCAGAAGTGAAGCCATGCTGGTCGGTCCTCCACATCAAGGTCGATCATCCACCATTACCTCTGTCATCCTCGCTGCTCAGGTAATTCCACATCCTCCCAATACAAAAATCATAAATCATGTCAAATATTACACACTGGACCTTTCAGAAATGTTGACAAATCTAGCAGAACAATGTCCGGTTTGAGGAACTTGTAATAGTACCGCATAAGAATCCTGGTCTCATTGGGCAGGACCAGTTCAGAACTCCTTGGTCTGTGCTCTTGAATTATACATGCTACATTTTCTGAATGTGTGACACCCAGTGAGACAGGACAGATCAGCTGGTTGACGTTGAGTGTGATCTCTGTGCAGACCAGGCTGACGTTGGCCCTTCTCTGCACACTGTCCTCGTCCTCGTACCTCGTGATTCCCTGAGCGGTTCCCCAGTAGCTCGTCCTCCTCCTCAGTACATGGCCTCATTGTCTCTGATGCTTCCAAAGGACAAACTGAAAGTGCTCCCTAATCGCTTAGCCACCGCGCTGCCGTCTCTTTTCTTCTTCCTGTTCCAGTTCAACAGGGAGGCGGAGCTCTGGCCTTTACTTCCTGTCAGCAAACGCTGCTGACTGTTCTCTTTATCGCTGCCGTGGGACAGCATGACGGCCCTCCTCTCAACCTGTTGCAACACAAAGACAATGTCTTGGTCATGACTCACAAGTTTAACTTAGCTTAGAAGAAAGTTGCAATAATAATAATAATAATAATAATAATAATAATAATAATAATAATAATAATAATACAAATGCATCTATATTATTTACCTGTGTTTCGTGGGAGTGCAAGGTGACCACACTGACCTCCACTTTTCTCTCGCTGCAGCTTTTTAGCATGTGGACCACCTCACCATGTTTGGCCCATTTACAGTCCTTCCCATCCAGTGACACTATATAGTCTCCTTCCCGCAGTCCAGCCTCCTGCATAAACATATGGAAAAGGAAAAATACTTGTTTCTGCAAATTCCCTATTGAAAAAGGCCAATGGCAAGCTTATTTGTACATCATATATGTTTCAAATTTGAAGTGTGCAATATTTGGAGATTTTAAAAAAGAAACAGCAACACTTTTTCACCCTCCTGAGTTCCCAGTGAACTACGTTGGCCTGGTTGGATTGTCCACACCAGGCTTCTTTAGAAATATAGTGGCGCAAGATGGCAGCTAACTGGGAGCAAGACAGTGTATTAAGCTTTAACTAATATCAATATACAAAAATCACAACTCAAGTCTTATGTTACACACAGGAGCTTCAAACTAACTATCTAACCATTGTTGCTTGCAACCATCACGCAGACGAACCCATCCACACTAAAAGAGTGCAGCAGTTTCTCACCGCTGCGCAGCCTCCAGGAACCACACCAGCCACCAGAACAGGGGAGTCTCCCCTGAGGGTGAGACCCAGGCCCTCCTCCCCCCACTGCAGGCAGATGACGTGGACAGGACCCCAGCGAGCTCGCGCACAAAACACCGACAGAGGCCCCTGCATCATCATCATCATCATCATCATCATCATCATCATCATCATCATCATCACACAAAAACACAAGGCCCGTGCGTCTCTGTGGTCTTCAGATGCAGCAAGACATCAGCTGCATTTCCATGACAGTTTCTAAGAAAATAAAAGCCATGTTTATAAAATCTCGACAAAGTACAATTGAGATTTGTCGGTGATTCCATTGAATGGTTTTGCTTTTGTTTGTTTGTTTGCTGTGCAGAATGGTTGTAATATTTTTCTCTTTTGCACAATTCTAGCGGCGATGGAAACACAGATATTAACAGCGTCGTCGTCGTCTCACCAGCTTCTGGAAGATGTCGGTCACTTGGACTGTTGAGAAGTTGGGCGGAGTTATTTCTGGTTTCTGGTGTGTTTGAGCTGAAAACAGAGGACACGGAGGTCATCTACTCTCACATGGACAAACCATCCCGTGGAGGGACACTTCTTACAACGCAGGTACCTACACTCTATCTCCGGAGCTTCGGCTATCTCATCAAAGTCGTCCTCTCGGTCCATTTCCGAGTACTTGTCCAGGGAGCGCTTGTGCATGAGGGACAGCACATCCTGCAGGATGTCCATCTTCCTCAAGATCTTACACAGGCCGTGGACACGCATGGCCTCCTCGTGTCTGATGACAGCACGCCGCAGGTGGGCCTTACCTGCAGGAGGGAATCACAAGTGGAGCTTGTTTTCCTACAGCCGATGAAACACCGGTGGTGTTGTAGTCCAGACGGCACCAACCGAGGCCGAGACATTGTCAAGACCAGAGAGCATCAAGACCAAAATCCATGAACTAGGAATGAGGGGGCAGAGTGTCACTCTGGGTGCCACCAACAGAGCCAAACAAGGCAGCAGCTGGATTCTTTTCTGTTATTATCGTGTTATTACAGTGTCGGCTGAGTCTCCACTGGTCTTGATCCAAAACCCCCAGTCCATCCAGTCCCAGACTGAGACCAGACCCAGTAAAAACGTCTCAGAGTCCGAGACTGAGACCCAGAGCCTTAAAGAGTGTTCTGGAAACCAGGACCAACCTCCAGGCCTACGGTGGGACTCACCGAGCTTCCTCCTTCTCTCAGGGTCCCGCAGCACCTGGCTCAGTGGCGGCCCAGCGGGAACGTTGCTGTAGAAGTGGTGGAATGCCGCTTCGGCCTCCTCGCTGGCCTCCCTCTGGTCCTCGGCAGACCCTGCAGAACGTCACCCTGGTAGTTAGAACTGGCCGGAGCCCAGCCACGGGTCTAATCTGCAGCGGTTTATTAATGCGCGCGTTAAGAGGACGACCCGTCCCGCCCGCTCGTGTCTTCAGCGCCACGTATTCAAACCTGCAATGTGTTTATCATACTTTGGGCTGTTTAGTTTTTTTCTGACAACTTGACACGATGATAAGGGCCTGTAACATATGGATGTTATGGTTTGCGAGCCTGTTTTAAACACAGTCCTGTCTCTGCTCACTCCATTCAACGTGAGAATGCTTTACACTCCTCTTTTTCTTTATTTAACGTTTGTTATTATTTTCTAAGAATTGATGGGCTGATGCTACAATCTGAAATGTAACCACTTGAGGTCGCTGTTTCTTTGTTTAAATTCTCCACATATTACACACATCAACCTTGAATTCAGACATGAGTCCGGGAGAAGGAGGGTCTTCCCAGATAACACATGGTGCGTGGTGTCGTCTTACACGTGTGGTCGCAGAGAGCGACAGCAGCGTAGTAGTGCGACAGGGCACGGAAGTGTTCGGCCTTGACCTGAACCATGGAGGCCCAGGAGAAAGGCACGTAGTCCTTCATGAGGGGCTGAGCCATGGTCTGCTGCACCATCAGGTAGACGTCAGACACCTGCACAAAGACGCACAGCAGGCACGACATTCACCACTAGTGGACGGGAACAGCCCATTAGGGCTAGGGTTATGGTTGGTAGTTGGGGTTAGGGCTAGTGTTGGGGGAGGTCAGACTACTATTAGTGTTAGGGTTGGTGTTGGGTTTAGGGTAGGTCATACTAGGGTTAGGGTTGGTGTTGGGGTTGGTGTTAGGGGAGGTCAGACTAGGGTTAGGGTTAGGGTTAGGGGAGGTCGGACTAGGGTTAGGGTTAGGGTTGGTGTTGGTGTTAGGGTAGGTCATACTAGGGTTAGGGTTGGTGTTGGGGTTAAGGTAGGTCAGACTAGGGTTAGGGTTAGGGTTGGTGTTGGGGTTAGGGGAGGTCGGACTAGGGTTAGGGCTAGGGTTAGGGGAGGTCGGACCAATGCCATGCAGGGCTGATAGAGTTCTGAGAGCTGGGGTTTGTGGACTTGCCCGTGCAGACTCCTTTGCCAGTCGCAGTTGGGAGGTGAAGTGTGCGTCCTGCGTGGTGAGGGTCACCCGCTCAAACACACACTCCTGCACCTGGGCAATCATCAGCCGCACCAGCATACACAGGGAGGGACTGCTCATGTCCAGGCTGGGAGCGTTGGAGAAGTTCTCCTTGAGGTAATTGAAAGCACCTGAAGAAGTGAAGCAGTTCCATAAAGGAGATGTTGGGACATGGCGCAGTCAATGTGTTTGGTAGTTTGGTAGTTGCCCGCACCGGCTGCTCTCTGGAAGGCATCGATGGCTCGGTCTATGCCGGCGGCTGCGGAGCGGTCCTGTCGCGCCCCCATCTGGGTGTACAGAGCGCCGATGTTGAAGAGCACGCTGCCTTTCTCGAAGGCCAGCGTCCGCTGACAGGACGGGACGCCCGTCAGAGAGTCGTACCTGGTGGATAGGCAGAGCAGAGGGCGTCCAGTTCCTGTCATCACTGTCACTACAGTGGAGTTTATCCCCAATGCTACAGGGTGTTTAGAAAGAGAACCAGGCTTCAACACAGGCCTGGTTCTCAGGAGAACCATGGAGTGAACTGCTTCCCTGAGGGACTGAAGCTCTGGAATACAAGGACACTTTTCTCCTCTTTTGGATTCAAAGTCCCAGCGTGTGATACTTGGCTTCATTTAAGATGTTTCTATTGGTTGAAGCTCAACATACTGCCCATACATACAGTGTATACTCGCAGTACAATATAAAGCAACCATGTGTCCACAGGTGCTGAGTGAGGAAGCTACCAGTGAAAGTGCACTCCCAGGGTCCTGTGTGGCGGGAAGAAGCGCTGGTCCAGGTAGTACATCTGGTTGTAGTACTCCATCAGGAGCTCCAGGCCAGCGTGGTTCCGGCTGGGGGTTCGCATGGCCTGGACACACACACACACACACAAACACACAGATACAGAATCCGTCAACGCTCTGCCTGTGGGTTTCCCAGCTGAGAGGAAGCACACAATCATCCCCGTTATGAAGAATGTATTTATTACTGCTCCACATGAGAGCTTTGTGTTGGATGAAGTAGGATGAGGTGAGTTATGAACCTGTCTGAGCTCCATAAGCTCCCTGATCTCCTTGTCGTACAGAGAACTGTCCTCTCCGTAGTGCTCGCAGATGAAGTCCTGGAAGACACACAATGTAAAATCAGCAATTGTGCATTCTTTCAAACCTTTGCTGTGCACTTCCTGCAGTTTAGAAACAAAACCAGAGCATATTTCTGATTCAACCATTTTGCTAATAAAACCTAAGGTTAGAGATTTATTTTGGAAGGATCACATGGATGAGGGCAATGGCTTCCTGTGAGTCACAGGATAGATCTGAAGATCCCTGCTGGTCTACAGAGCACTGAATGGTCTTGGAGCAAAAATATCTGCTTGGTCTACTGGTTCGTTACGGAGCATCCAGACCCCTGAGGTCGACATCAACTGCTTTGCTGTGAGTGCCAAGACCAAGAGCCAATCAAAGGAGAGGCAACAGTCAGTTGTTCTGCTCCTCATCTGTGGGACAACTTTCCTGAAGATCTGAGGTCTGCTCAGGCTGAAGACACTGTTCACTGTGGCCCAGTCCAAGACTCCACCTACTGGCTATACTCATACATTCTATTGCCATTTTTTCCTTACCGTTTTATTTTATTGCATTGTACGTTACAACTGTTTTGCTGCTTTGAATGTTGATGTACTTTGAATGAAAGACGTGATCTTGTCTTCACCTGGATGCAAAGCGTAAAGTCCACTTCTTTGGTTTCCTTCAGTCCCAGTGGGATCATGGGGACGTTGATGGCCTCGCTGTGAAGACACACACAGGTACAGTGTGGGTGCGTGCACAGTGTGTGTGTATTTTGGGGGCAGTGAGTGTGTCGACATGTGAGCCTCCAGTCAGCCAGGTCACGGCCATCTGTTCATCTTCACCGCCTCATCCTGCTAATGAGCCCAGCTAAATCCCAGTATTAACAATCCCAGTATTAACCCCTGCAGCCTGGGCAGCTCCCAGTCGTCCCATTCATCACCGCCCATTAACACACACACACACACACGCCACGGGGTCCATAATGACACTCTAATCAGGGGATTTATCCCTCCCATCACCCCGGCTACAGGAGGACAAGCTTGCTTGTGAACACTGTTGTCTTCGATAGTCTCATGGCCTGAACAGCAGGACCTGAACTACACAACGTTGCAGGTTGCAGCCGAAAGCAAAGAGCTTTCACCAAATGGCACATACAGGGATTCCATTTCCATCAGAGCTGTCAGCCCATTCAAGTTTTTAATCGTGATTACTAGCATTAGCGTCCTGAGTTAACTCACGATTAATCGCAAATTAATTGCACTTTTTTTTTTTTACCCAGCTCTATATGTAACTTAACAAGATATTTACTGTGCTTCTTATACTCGAGGAAAAATTGGAGAGGACAGGAATAATTCCATCATGGAAATATTCTATTTTTATTTCCATCGTAATGTTCCAAAAACAAAACAAAACAAAACAAAACAAAACAAAACAAAACAAAACGTCCTCGTTAACCAATGGTGTCGTTCACACCGGAGTCAAAGCGGATCGCTCGCACCTGCATGAGTCATGGACCAGTCAAGCTGGACGGGATTTTAACTGGTTAATTTTCAAAATAAAATATACAATACAATTGACAAATGCGATCGTATTTGTGTACGTTATATTTTGGGGGGTTTTGGGTGTCTAAACACACAAGCAAACAAGGAAAGAGCGAGAGAGGCAGAGACGAGTCGCCGTCAAGTCAGGATGGACGATGTGAAAAAAAGAACGTAAAACAAAATGTTTGCCGTTAAAAGGAGTTTGAGTTAATGC
Organism: Nelusetta ayraudi; assembly: GCF_046127955.1. NCBI lineage: Eukaryota > Metazoa > Chordata > Actinopteri > Tetraodontiformes > Monacanthidae > Nelusetta > Nelusetta ayraudi. The sequence goes on from NW_027466134.1 coordinate 5,431,061, forward strand.
GTTATTCACGCGTTACTCACACGTTAACTTCGACGGCCTTAATTTGGATGCAAGCGTTGTGATTGCAGCCAGTTTCCATCAGCATCCAAACAGAGACTGAAGTGAATGTGTGTGTGATGTGCACCTGTCTGTCTGGTAGATCTCCATGTTGCTGTTGAGTTCCTCCAGCTCCTCCTTCAGCAGCTGCAGGTTGGAGTTGACGAAGCTGAGCTCCAGAGCCACCGTCTCCTTCACCTTGTTATTAGTCGTCGCCCTGCGAGCACACACACGCACGCACGCGCACACACACACACACACACACACACACCCGTGAACCAACTGGAGTATTTGTTTAAACTAATGTACTTTCTCATGGGAACAATGACCTCTTTGTGGGTTTGTGGCTCTGTTTATTTCAGCAGTTTGGCAACGCCACCTGACGGTTACTGTGTTCCAAACACAGCTGCTGGCTGCTGAGGACAGAGGAGCATGCAAAGAACACCAAGCCATGCAGCTAATGTAGAACCTGCTCCAGAATCAGGCCTCGTCTGGGCTGCTCGCCTATGTGACTGTCCACAGACCACAGAACCATCACGGCATTGAAATCTGCTTCATTGCTCAGACTGAGGTCAAGCCACAGATTCTCATTCATCAGTCCCTGTATTCCTGCCTAAAGAGCTTCTGTTTTTTTTTGCGCTTGCTTTGTGAGCCGCTTACTATTGGAGACATCAGCCGACAAGAGGTGGAACTTCTCTACAATGTCATGAAAGTATTTGTCCCTCGTGCACACTGAGCAGCTGACTGAGGACAAAAAGCCCGTCTTTAATGAATGCACCAGCCTCCTCTGTCCACCCCCTCCTCCATCATCCACTCCTCCTTTTATTGGAGCCCCTCACTCTGGCTCCAGTGACCATGGGGAGGGTCTGAGAACTGAACCAGCTCACACTGCACGCACTGGAGGTTCTGAGCAGCTCCGGGAAACATGACACATCACCACCGCTGTTCTCGTAACCGATGACCCAGACCTTAATCACCGGCACTCATCAGTCTGCAGGCCCAGGACATCAACAGGAGGCAAAGACAAAGGTGACACACTACAGTTGAGATTACCGCTGTTTGGGTGAGCATTGACAAGCAGATACAGATCAGCTCTTCTAGAGAGAATGTCATCTTCTTTGGAGGGACACTTGCCTCTCCTTAGTTCGGTGTTTTACTGCTAGAAGAAAAGAGGAAGAGCAGTTCATGGAAGAGAGTCACAATATCTTAGTAGTCGTCGACTAACAACAGATTTAACTGCTGATAGCTGAAGAGATGAAGATGACTATGTGTTACCAATGTCCCAGTGGTCTCCATCATCCATCACTGATAGAAGCTTGGAACCAGCGGGGCTCTTACTAGAGCTGACCAGCATATAAACTGAGTGATTTGGAGAGAAGGGTCTTGACCAAGAACCTGATGGTCACTTGGTCCGAGCTCCAGAGTTCCTCTGTGAGGAGAAGAGAACCTTCCAGAAGGACAATCATCACTGCAGAAATCCACCAATCAGGCCTGCAGGGAGGCCAGACAGAAGGCACTGCTCAGTGATTGAACTCTTGATGCAAGGCGTCATGTGGAGGAAACCAGCACCACACCAGCACTGCACCAGCACCATCCGAGCTGTGAGGATGTTTTTCAGAGGCAGGAAGTGGGAGACCAGTCAGCATAGAGGAAAAGATGAATGCAGCAGTCTAAACATACATCCTTGATCCTCTTCTTAACCTCAGACTGGGGTGACGCTTCATCTTTCAGCAGGGATATGGACAGGAAGTGGCTTCAGGACAACTCTGTGGATGTCCTTGAATCTGATGGAACATCTCTGCAGAGATCTGGAAACGACTGATGCTTCCCGTCCAACCTGATGGAGCTTGGAAGGTGGTGCACAGAGGAGTGGGTGAAGCTGCCAGGCTTTGAGGATCACACTGGAGAAGACCTGAGGCTGTCATTGCTGCCAAAGGTGCATCGACAAAGTACCGAGCAGCGGCTGTGAGCAACAGCCAGGCTAGCATGAGAGGAACAAGAAGGTCCTCTGCTTCCATGAGCAGAGGTGGAGGGGCCATTATAAAGGAAGTAAAGCCAAAACCCTTCACTACATAAACCACCATCGTTCTTCTTAGTCAACTGCCGGTGTAAATAAACAATATAATAGTTTTTTACAAAGTGAAACCAAACCAGCTAAAAACACACAGACGGTAAGTATTGGGGGTTTAGCCTTCACTTGTCCTATTGCAACACACACACACACACACACACACACACACACACACACACACACACACACACACACACCTCTATCTAGGATCAAGTCAAGGACAATCTGATTAGTCAGCTGTCAATGTGTTGCCAAACAGCTCCTTCAAGCAGCACCTGTGCAGCTCCACTGTCAGCTGGAGATGTTCTCCAGGGAAAAAACCTCCATGTGCTGATAAAAACAGCTGACTGCCTGTTGTTGTGCTGCTGCTGCTGCTGCTGCTGCTGCAGCACTTTTGTACTGAATAAACTGACAAAGCAGCCACGACTGACAGCCCGGCCATCACACGCTGATCATCGCTCAACCCATTTTATGGATATAATTAACATTTCACCCACCACCCCCTCTCGACCCACTTCTGGGAGAGTTCTAGAGCAAGTGAGGTGAAAACAAGTGCTTGTGTGTGTGTGTGTGTGTGTGTGTGTGTGTGTGTGTGTGTGTGTGTGTGCACAAATCCAGTTCAGCGGAAAAGGGGTGAGCAGACAAAAAGGTGTGCGTGTGCCAGACAGAGGAGTGGGGGATGAGCTCTGCAGCTCTGCAGCTCTGCATGGGAACTGGGCAGAGAGTGGACACAAAGCCTGCTGATTACAGGCTGGCAGGCTCAGTGTGCTGCCTGCTGGGTGAGGGGTGGGCGGGGCTTCCTCTTTCTTTCACACACACTGTCTACAACTCAAATGGACGACGGCTGTAACTGGCCTTTGTTTTAACGCAGCTTTGCAGGATTTCTGAATACTGCACGACTGGAGGCAAACGACGACGAAATGGAATCCTGACTTCAAACTGACTACCGAGCGTCACCGAGTTCCCTGTCACATGATGAAAATAACCACTCAGGAGCCACACCAGCTGTTTCCATCACCCCTAGAATTGAGCAAAACCTAAATATCGCGATAAGAGACTGGTGATGGACAGCGCGGTGGCGCAGCGATTAGCGCCGCCGCCTCACAGCAAGAAGGTTCTGGGTTCGATTCCGGGCCTGGGACCTTTCTGTGTGGAGCTTGCATGTTCCCCCTGTGTCTGCGTGGGTTCTCTCCGGCTTCTCCGGCTTCCTCCCATGCTCCAAAAACATGTATGTGAGGTCAATTGAACACTCTAAATTTCCCATAGGTGTGCATGTGAGTGTTTGTTTCTATGTGTTTCTATCTATACTGGCGACTTGTCCAGGGTGTCACCCTGCCTTTGCCCTAAGACAGCTGGGAGAGGCTCCAGCAGAGCCCCAGGACCCTGAGCTCGGGAAGAAGCGGGTATGGAAGATGAATGAATGAAAACTGGTGATGGAAACATCTCCACTTGGAAAAACCTCTCCAATATGGCTGAAATGTTTTGTCGCATCAAGCATCAAGCTAACCATTGGTTCGCCATCTAACGATGTCGCTGGATGATCAAATAAATAAAAACCCTACGTTAAAAACTGAATATTTTATGTGAAACTTCAATACTTAAATTTATATGTCGTGTCTTTGCCAGTAGATGGCGCTAATTTCAGCTGACTTCCCAGGATCCCAGGATGCTTTGCAGCAACACGCAAAGCATCATGGGATACAGAAGGAGGTGAAGGATAGTAGCGGTGCAGCCTTGGAAATTGGCTAACAGTAGGGCGCATTCCCAGTACGCATTTGGAGCGTCCTGAGGACCCTTGGGAATTGGGAGGAGCTTTCGCGCAGTGCTATGACG
>NW_027466134.1:5437500-5502500 GCF_046127955.1 Nelusetta ayraudi
CCTGCCTGTTGAATCTCTGCAAGCTTGCGCTTCCAACAGCTGACTGCTCAAAACAACAACACCACTTCCAGTGCACCAACACTGGACTCCTTTCACAGGTACAGGAGGCAGATGGACTCTTCTTCAATGCAGTGGGCCCAACGGGTGGCAGCAAACACGCTTCAGCTTCCGCTTCCTGTCGCCAGACTCGCTGCTCTGCCTTTATCTTCCTCCTCCTTCCGTGCTTTTCTTTCCCTCTCACCCAGTTGTAAGTGTTTGTTTAGCGTGGCGCACGTCGAGTAATCCTCAGAGTGCCTGCATGGATTAGAGGCTCCTGGCGGAGGGCCCGGCCTGCCTCTGCCGTAGAGTCAGGAAGGCAGGAGGATGGAGGCTCGACATCTGTGTCGATAAGATCCCAAAACCTTCCCGTGACTTCCCAGCAACACACACACACAGACTGGCCAGAGGGAAACCAAAGTCCTCCTCACTGCTCCTGGGCAGTGAGGAGGTGGAGGAGGAAGTCCATGGACGTCTTTAGTCCCAAAGATATCAAATAACGCGCGTGTGCAATGAAAAAGCAGCAATGGGCTCTCCTGCGCAGCTCTGTGAGGAGACCTGTGAGACGAGCGTCTGCTATTCCTGCTCCAGCAGCAACACAGTGACCACTCAACGAATGGAGACGCCGCTGCCAGAAGAAAGCCACCATGACGTTGTGTCGCAGCAGATGTTGCTGTTGTTTTTATGAAAAGTTTGACTCGTCTCATGCAAACGTGGACACCTGGCTGGTCTCCTGTGAGGTTGTTTGGCCAAACATGTCTTTGTTTTTTTTGGAGGGGGTAAAACTTTGAAGCTTCCAATGCTCCTCCTCCTCCTCCTCCTTCCCTGACTCCACTTGAGTGGAGTTACGATAAAACTCAGAGACTGTAAGAACTAATAGTGAACAAACTCTGCAAACAGAGTCACACAATACACACTAGTTGTTTGCCGTTTGGCGATAACACTACATCACAATTACTCTGGAGTCAAACAAGCCGCTTTGTTATTACTGTGTTATTCACTGTAGGTGCTTTTGTAATAACTGCTCGTTTACATGACTTGTTGCAGCTATTTAGTATATTGTGTAACCATTTAAACGCTGAATATGGGTGATTTTTATTTATTTATTTATTTATTATTATTATTATTATTATTATTATTATTATTATTATTATTATGATTATTATTATTTTAAGTTTCAAATTCTTTAACAAAAAATAAAACAGTGCCAACTTTAATGTGCAAAGTCTCCTGTACAGAACGAGCAGAGCGCGAGCACTGCTGCTTCATAAGGTGATGGAACTACTGCGGTGTGTGTGTGTGTGTGTGTGTGTGTGTGTGTGTGTGTGTGTGTGTGTGTGTGTGTGTGTGTGTGTGCAACCTTGCGGATGCTCCCGCTTTGGCTGCTGCCGTCTGTCGGCGGTAACGTCGCTGCTGGCGTGTCGTCGTCGTCGTCCGACGCGCCGTCTGACAGCGACATCTCCAACTCTCTGGGAAATAAATGACCACACGCAGCGAGTCAACAAGCATTCAACTTCTGCACTGGACAACACACACAAAAAAAAGCAACACACACGAACAAAAAAAAAGTCATCTTCGACAACGAGTCGGTGTGAAGTTAGAGCAGCTAACCAGTTTGCTAACACTTGCCTCGACAAAGATTCCTCCATTGCAACGAAGAAGAAAAAAAAAAAAAAAAAAAAAGTAGCTACATTTCTTCCACTTTTTCGCTCAACCGCAGCTGAAAGCCTTCAAGCAGCGCCGGAGGTGAAAAACAACGTCGTGCCGTCCGAAATACGGACAACTTCAGCACTTTACCAACACCTCCTCCTCCTCCTCCTCCTCCTCCTTCACCTCGCTCTTTTTTTTCTGACGGCTTATTCAAATGGGCGGGTACAACAGCCAGGAGCTGGCCAATGGAAGTGCAGCGCGTCAGAGTGACAGCGGAGAAGAGCCAATCACAGAAACGACTAGAACCGAACGGCAGCCTCCGCGGACTAATCACGGCTGGCGAGGCGTCCCCCTCCTTGTTCCGCGGGCCGTTGCTAGGGTAACACTCGGGCTTTGACTTGAGCGTCCTGTGGGGGAAAAAAAAAAAAACTTTCGGGGAAAAGAGAAAGAAAATAATAAAAAACTGCGTCTGTCTTTTGGTGTTCGAGCGAGGGGGAAAAAAAGGTGGAATTTTAGGTGAGATATGACGGAAGTTGTTATATTTGCCGCGTTGCTTCAATGTGAGACGATGAGTGTTGAAACAATGGAAAATGGAAATATTTTTAATATATTATAATATAATATAGACAAACATAACTGACAACGCTGTGTACGCTCTCTGACCCGGCAGTGCAAAAGTCGTGGTTTCAAACATGCTTTGTGTTTAATCTGTCTGGGTTTTTTTCTTTTTTTCTTAGCCACAAGAGGGCGCGTTAACTCTGTCAACATCCAGTCCAAATGCTCTCGCTCATATGTTGAAGACAACGGAACAGCGCTTTATAAAGCAGTATTGACTGAATGTATGTTTGTTGATGTGTACCTCTGTACTTGATGAAGTCAACACTTTATTATTTTTTCATTACATCAAAAAAAAAGTATTTATTAGTTTTTAGTACAAAAACAACATCAAGGACTCCCTGGTCAGGAGCAGTGCCATGTTATTATATTATATTATATTAAATTATATCAACAGAAACACTTTTCTTTGTGAGTATTTGATGGGAAATAATAAGACAGTTGATTTTTATTCGCAGCAACATCCCAGAATGATACATTTTTGAATTTTAAACGATGAATTCCAGATGTAACATCTGGGAGCTTCAACGAGCTACACGCTTCTAGAACTCAAAAGAACACGTGAAGTAAATATTCACGTCATACGTGTACTTGACATGAACTTTGACTCTTTCACCTTGAAAATGTGTACGTGCAGGTGTGTCGTGCGGCTGCCGTCGCCGGTGGTTTCACGTCTCAGTGACTCAACGGTGTCCAAGGTGGGGTTTCGACAAAAGCCACTTCACATCAATCACACACTTTTTGGAAACAAACAAGCCATTAAGGAATCATCAAAATCGTCTTCAATACATCATTTTTAAACAATAATGTTGTAAGTGGAGCTCTTTCAGTACCACATTCAGCTCTTTATTTTCTCCTGCTTCTCCCTCGTGGTTCCAGTTGTTCTGAGGAACAGGGTGACTGGACCTCTCTTCAGAACCACCGGCACCACACTGAGTATTTACCAACATCAGGGCCAACGTTGAGGTGAGGATGCAGTTGGACAGGAGAAATGCTGAACGGTGCAGGAAGTGATGTTACACTGTTACAATTAAATCATCAGCGTGAGACAATACCGAACAATACCAAACAGAGTGGAACCTCTGCAGGTGGGAGAACTTGGAACACATAAAGGATGAGGTTCACCATGGACGTTTAGGATCAGCCTCCTCCATCTGGAAGTTCTTCGGGCTTCCAGTCAAGATTGTGCGAAAGTGTGAGTTCACTCTGGCTCAGTTTGTGATGCCTTCAAGTGCTTCCAGCATTCGCTGGTGGCCCAGCATCAGCCAGGCACTACACACCACATGCAGACCACCAGCAGCTGATGAAACAGCGGACAGAGCTTTGACAAAGACGTCCACTGGACTCCCAGAGGACACTTGAAGGTCGGCCGCTGCTACGTCCCAGACGCCTCGTCTATTCTCACCACCATCTCCTCTGACTGGTTGGAGCCAGTGTGGTTGAGAGAGATGTAGCTGAACTCTACCAGGTGAGGCCTCTCGCCCGACTCGCTCATGGTACTTGTGATGCAGCTGATCTCCCTCTTGTTGCGGCTTGTGTTGCGATGGGAGCCAAACACCCAGCCTGCCAGCAGGAGGTGCAACAGAGAGAGAGTTAAACTGTTAAGCAGACACAATAAGGACAAATAATAATAAAAATAATACCAAAGTCTATCAAGACCGTTTCCACCCAATGTCTGTCCTGACCCAGAAATAGACAAATTAATTATCAATTAATGACACTTTTTATTTTTTTTATTGATCACAATCATTTCTTCTATTTTAAGCTTGTAAGGGACATCGAGTGCACTACAGTGACCTTCAGCTGTGTCAGGTTGGAGCAGTTCTGAGGGTTTAGCAAAAGACTGGTGCACAACATGACAAGATGAACTGGATTATTGTCCTGAGAGCTCCAGAAGACTGACTATATGGCAAAAGGCTGTCGACACCAAGAGCAGACCTGCTGCTCTCACATCTGCACTGTTTTAAAACACGCCACCAACAATAATACAGACAGAGACACTCTCACAACCTTCCTGCTTGAGTGCACATTTCTCTTCTGACCAAGACCCAGAGCCTTCTTCACTAGAGCACCTTCTCAGGTGGCACCGGATCACCCTCCCCCCCCCCCGGTGGTTCACTTCTGATGATTTGCTTCATGTGTTAGATGATCCTAAATTCACATCTCATTGCGTGGTGGACGTGCAGGTCATGACGTGGTCTGGAAGTTGTTGGATTTGATGAGCTTTGAAGGATGGAGGCGTGGTCTGTTTGCCTTCTGTGTTCTTCATTCAGTAGCCTCTGTGTTTCTGCCCAGTGCCTAAAGGAGCCTTTATTTCACAAGCACTCATACAGCTTTCATCTTACAGACGTCATTGTGACGAGAGCTCAAAAGTTCTTGCTCATGACGTTTAAAAAACAAACGATGAAGTAAGTTTGGTATTTAGAGCATGCAGAGAGGAAGGTTGAGAATCACGCCAGGTTCAGCCTCTGGGATTCCATTAGAAGCCAAGCAGCATAAAATTGTTTCTGGCAGAGATGTCAGCCGTCCGCTAGCAGCCCCCTCGTGAGCGCTGGAGCCATGTTGAATTGGGACACATCAATCACTGTTGTGTCAGATGAGGAGGTGAGAGCGAGGCTGACAGCCACGAGTGTGAAGAGCAAACAGGAAACGCAGCCAGAATTCATCTCAGTGATTTGCACTGGCCTCCCAGAGGACTGCTCTGCTCTTCCAGACTTATTCTATACTCATTGATATGTCAACTTCAATTGGGTGGATTTAAAAAAAAGTCATGTTGTCAATGCAGATGTTTGAGGTGACTGAGTTCCCTGAAGAAATGGAAACAAAGAGCTGAAACAAACTGATCAGGTTCAAAATAGTTGTAACCAAGCAAAAGGCGAGGTCAACATTTATTAACAGAGCATTGAGGACAGCCGGGTATTAGTGGCACAGTCCTGTATCAGGTCAGTGAGGTGGACTGTGTCAGTAGCATAAACAAAAAATGAAATAAAAATGTTATTTTGAGAAGAAAAATTGTATGGTGTCATGTATGGTATGGTGTATGGTGGTTCTGCAATATGTGTCACACATACAGAGAAGTGAAATTGCTTCCGGTGCTACAGTAAACATTCAGTGTCAAAATATAGAAACTGCACTGTGGTTTGTAGACGGTTGAAAATGAAGCTGAAGTGATCCTTTTTTGCAATGATAGTAAAAAAGGAGCCAATTTAAGAGTGACATGTTGTGTTTGTTGACGTCTGACTTCATTAACTCTGCAGCAACACAGCTTTTTGCACCGCTGTATAATCCTGCACGGGCCACATGCTGTGTTGCATGTGGGCTTGAATGCGACCAAGTTCTTGCATGAAGGTCAAGGAAGGTGCAGACAGACAGACAGACAGACAGGAGGACGGACGGACGGACACAGCAGCCCCCACCGCCGGACAGCTGCAGAGGCGCTCAGCGAGTCTCTGTGGCAAAGCTAAGTGCTGCACACCGCTTCCCAGGTGACCCTTTACTTCTGCTTCACTACCTGCTTCACTGCTTTCACGGCCGCCGCCGCCACCGTCGGCGACCACGGACCTGCCGCCACCTGGAAGCAGTGGGCGAGACAACAGGCATGTGAGCGACTGGCTGAAGTGAAGCATTGCAGAAAGACAATGGTAGGTGCGAGCCATTCTCACACATCTGCACAGGTGTGATATTGGTGACTGTGACAGGTGGGGAGCAATGCTTCAAAGGTGCCGGCAGGAATCAGGCCTGAGCTTTGTTTGAAACCTTTAAGACATTTTTCCCAGCAAAATGATGGAGGTGAATGCTGTGACGTGACAAAAACCAAACAGAGGTTTGCATTTTGAGTGTGATTGGGTTGAAAAATGTATCTGGCGCCGGAGGGGAAATGTGTAAAATACAGCTTTAACACTGAGGTAATAACAATTTGTTTATGCCGACTGTGTCTGACTCTTTATTTGTTTGTTGTAAATAGATTGATTGTATTTTTTTTATTTTTTTTATTGTATATCTTGTAACTACTGTATAGTTTCACCAGCCTTTAACTGTAACTGTAACTACTGTATAGTTTATTTTTTATTCTTCTATTGTGACTTTTTGTATTGCTTTTTGACTGCTGCAACTGTGTAGTTTCCCAATTTGGGATCAATAAAGTTCAATCTAATCTAATCTACTACTACTTTACCACACACACACACACACACACACACACACACACACACACACACACACACACACACACACACACACACACACACACACACACAGTGACATACCCACAAAGTCATTGACCACGTCTTTGAGCAGGTGTCCCACTATGGCGTAGGCCACCGCCACCACCACCAGAGCCGCCATCAGCAGGTACAGCAGCGCCTTGGGCAGCGGCATGGAGTCCATGGAGTCCCGCGGCGGCGACGGCGGCGTCCTGTCGCCGGCGCCGTACAGCAGGTCGCTCTCCGAGGAGTACCGCAGGACCTGCTCCATGCCCGAGGTGTAGTTGGAGTGGAGGGGCGGCCGACTGGCGCCCAGGTCGCGGCTCGGCTGCAGCGCCGTGGCCGCGGTGCTCGTCACGTCCTCCGCCCGGTCCGCGCTGGCGAAGCCCGAGCTTCTGTTCATGAGCGGCAAGATGTGCGACAGAAAGTAGCTCCAGTCCTTGATGGCACTGATGTTGCACAGAAACATTGTTTCCACCGCTGAGGTTGAAGTTGCGCCTGAGGGAGGGGAAACAGTCATCGAGCGGAGCGGGAGGATGCTGTATCCGCGGAAAATGCGCCTGATCAGGCAGCTGATGCTCCACAGCTTCCAGGCTGAGCAGTCATCCAACAGGTCCCCGAAGAATAAAACAGTTCCCCGACGAATCTGAACCGCTGGTTGGCTTCTCTCTTACGCACGAACTGACAGTTGACACCAACAGTTATGCTTTTTAAAAACCGGTCCAGAAAAAAAAAGAGAGATGTAACCTGATCATAAAACAGCTCACAGTTCATCGCCTTGGATCAAAGAAGAAGAAGAAGTAGAAGAAGAAAAAATAAGAAGAAGACATGCAGGAGGCGTCTCGTCGTCTTCCCCGCCGTCCTGCGAGGTGTCCCGGGCTGGAATGAGCGGCTGTTCGCAGAGCAGAACCGCTCGCCTGTCCGAGAACATCACGATGCCGCCAGAGGGCGACATTCAGGAGTTTGCCGGAATGTCTCCTAGCAATACTGTAATAATAAAACAACAACAACAACAACAACAACAATAATAATAATAATAATAATAATAATAATAATAATAATAATAATAATAATAATTATATATATATATATATATATATATATATATATATATATATATATATATATATATATATATATATATATATATACATGTGTGTGTACAGTTGCAAACAACTTCATGTTTTCCAGTTTCTCGGGATATTTTCACTTTGCACACTGGATCCAAACCTTGAATACCACAGCTTTCCCTCCTGAAGTCTCTCCACTCATCAGAGGAAGGACATCAAGGTAATCATATCAAAAGTAGGTCAGCCTTCATCTACTAATCTACTGCATCTCTCCCCTGGATATTGTGCAGGTAAATAGGATGCTAGACTATATTGATTTTCCAGCAATGTAATGAAATTGGCCTGATGTATTTGGTGCTCCTCCATCCTCTTGAGGCTGGAGGTCAAAGGGACGCCTGCCTGCCTGCCTGCCTGTCTGCCTGCCTGCCTGCCTTGTGTTGACACTGAAATAATCCGCCTATAACAACAGAACAGCAATAGAAGCACCGTGATTTCCACCGACATGTTTACCTGCTGTATTTTGCTGGATTCCTGATGTCAGGCATTCATAACTGTGCACCTGTAGCACTAATAAGGAGCAGAATAAGAATATGAGTTTGATTGTGTTCACTATGTCTTTTGTCTGAACAGAAGAACCAGACTACTGCTGTGAATAGAACCTGCCTGTCTGTGTTTTCCAGAGCTCTCTGCCTGTCTTAACCCTGGTGGTGGTTATCCTGTGGACTGAACAGCCCTCCGCTACTTTAATCACATCAAACCCCTCTATTCGCAGATTAATTAAAAAAAAAAAATGTCACGGCCGTTTATATTTTGACTGCAATACTTCAGATGGAAAAGAGCAGGTGAGCAGTTATTCAGACACACACTGAGTGGACGGCCTCGTCTGTGCAACACAGCAGATGTTACACTGAACGATTCAGCTTTTCTTTTGCACAAGTACGTGTGTCTGACTGTATTTACCTGCTGCCAGCAGGTGGTCTTTTCATGTGGAGAAGCTGCTGACAGTTGGCAAAGCCCAGCGGGACCTGTTTACCTTGGGACTCGGGTTCCCTGCTGGCGGAAATAGGAAACAACAACTTAGAAATAACACCGATTGAGTCAGAGACCATGAACCTTTTATTGTGATGCGCTGCATTAATATACATGACATAAATGAACTTTGGACATTATTATGTATACTACATCCTACAAGTGAAGGTAATGCACGGACAGAATCAGATCTTGGCATTAGAATTAGATAGTATTCTAATTATTTATACTGAGAGTTTTTATTAAGTACAGGCGCACACTTCAATCATTAATTATGTGACACATTTTTTCAGCAACAAAGTTTTTTTTTTTAGCAGAACATTCTCATTGTGTTTTGCACTGTGATCTTCCAGCCCTCTGCTCCCTGCTGTCCTCCATCTCAGATGTGATAGACATCTCTGGTGAGGAGCTTTATTTTGAAAGGTCTGCCCAGATTGTCTTCCATCTGATCAAACACCTTTCTCTCTGACGCTTTCACTTTCCAGGCTATACCGACGGCCGGAAAATGGCCTTTTCACAGCTTTCCACCGCTCTCCTGGAGCGACAGAGTCTGCTGTCTGAAAACTGAATGATTTTGAATGATGAAGAAACTAGTTTGCTGGATGAGCCGAGCCTGCAGAGACCGGACGGGGCTGCACACTTTGATTATCAGAGAGCAATTACAATCCTCCTCCCTCCTGAAGCTCACACTCAGCCCTCCACCTCACACCATTTAAGCCGGGCTACAGGAATTAAAATTCTATTACATTTGGTAAATTTCCACTTGACCTTCTCAGGCAGTTGGACTGCCCTGAGACTGCCTGTATTAATATGTGCAGATCTTGAACAGCTCCTAGAGGAAGCTATGGTCCAAGTATGAGCTGAATTCATTTTCAAAGAAACAATCAAAAGGAAAGAAACTGCTATTGGTGCTGCATTAAGTTGTGACACAGCCACTTCTTGCCACTACAATGTGGCTGATGAAACAATGGCATTCATTATAAACACTGGAAAAAATATTTCCGAAATGAAAGGCAAAGTATGAGGCAATCTGGTGACATGGGACAGTCAGTACTGTTACTTCAATGCATGTTGCTTTAGTCAACCAAACGCTTATATTTTTAAATAAAAAGGTAGACTATAATTGCACAACTATATGCAATATAGGTAGACTATAATTATATAGACTATATAATTATAGGTAGACTATAATTCTTTATATATGCATTTTAAATAAGATATAGAGGGATCAGTTGGTTTTTGCAAGGTTGCTGTAGATATATTCAGACAGGTCTATGAGTCATTCAGCTCACTTGTCAAACAGGAATTCAACCCAGGTGAGAGTGGTCTACATACAAGAAACATGATACGATACGCAGGTGATACGTTTTAATGCATTGCATGATAGGATGTTTTGAATTGTTACTAACGCAAGCAGCAGCAGTTTGGATTTATGAAAATGAGGGTTCAACGTCTTCTTGGTCATGGTCACGTGCCATCGCGATGAGGTCGCCAAGAGTTGACCAATGAGGTCGTCCACACCCGTGTAATTTGTTCCCCATGTCCATTTGACAGTGTATCTCTGCACACTGATGTACAGGAGTGATGGTGGAGACTAAGGACAGTAATCAGTTCTGACAGAGCAGGAAGCAGAAATAGCTGCATTCACTAACACAGACTAACTCACTGCAATTACTGCAGCCTAATGGCATTACAGTGACACTGACAGAAATGGCTGCCAGTCTGTATGAAAGTGTCGCCGACCTCAATCTATTACTCTGCTATGGAGCCAGACTCTCTAATGGCAATGTCCAACCCAGCAGTTGTTTATTTATCTTTATTATTTGACGTGACTGACATTGAGGCTGTGCGTGTATGTGTGTGTGTGTGAGAGAGAGAGGAAGAGAGGACCAGAATGAGCAAGTTATTTCCTGAGACAGACCAAATGATTGGCCCTTCTTGGCTAAACTAAAGTCATGAGATAATATTTTCTATGCTGATTACTTAATTGTCCTCATTTTGAAAGTTGCAATTCAAATTTTGTTTTTGTGTTGAAAACTAGTCCTTCACTCCCTGATCGTACATTAAGCATGTACACACCTAGACCCAATCAGTGCCCAGCACTGTTAACTTCACCTGTTGCTACCTGCTTTTAATCTCTGATATATTATTTTCTTTTGCTCAGTCAAAAATAGCAAATGTGCTTTTTTTTTCTTCGCTACTTTAGCAGCAGCCAGCCTCTGGTGTCTGACTGTCTGTGTGCAGGGTGAAGGAGAGGCTTGGTAAAGCGCTGTGTGGTACCGTCAGGGTGCTAAAGAGCGCTAAGCAATAAGTTCAGTCCGTTTACCATTTGACTAACACCTTCCGTGGAAGACGGAAGCCGACAGTCAGAAGGAGTCGTCAGTGCTTCAGGAAGCTGTGGTTGCACCCAAGAGGCGCAGCGTCCATCTGCACACAGAAGGAAGTCCTTACCCTGATCAGTTAGATCACACCGAGGGTAATTAATCCATATTTCAAATGGAGTAAATTTGAAGAAGGCATCAGATGGGTTGGGGTTGGGGTGGGGGGGTGGGGAGCAGGAGCAGACTCACTGATAAGAAGCTAAAGGATGCAGGGTGGATGCAGACATAGCATCTGTTCCCTTTCACACCTCATTGAGTTGACGGAATACTAATAAACACCATATGACGACGGCATACCGAGTGTGCAATTAATATTCTAAAATATTCCCCCGCCGCATGTGGCAGAAGACCTGTTAGCGGAGGAAGGCCATCCTGTCTCCAGCAACGACTGGGCTTCTTCCTCTGAGCCACGTCTCAACAGACCAGCAGCTCCTGCTGGGCGCCGCCCCGAGTCACATAGCCGCTGCTTGCTGCCCTGTGGCCTGACCACCAACCTGACAGCAGGGACATCATATCTCCCGCTGACGTCCCTGCAAGCAGGCCATTTATTGGACTTGGACTTGCTCGTCTCAGTCAGTACGTACGCCCCCTGCTGTTTTGGACTCCGCCTCTGCCTGCTGGATTTGAAAAGAAAGCTCAAGAAATAAAGAAGTTGGGTCGGCTCTGATCCGCTTGTGGTTCCTGTCTGAGTTGTGGCCTGACAGTTGGGTTTGTTGGTTCTTTCTTGTTTTGGTCTCCCAGCTCCCAACCTTGGTGGTGATATTCAGTGTCTGTCAGTATTGGCGTAATGCTTTGTTATTTGATTGGTGAAAACGATGGGGCTCTGTACCGCCTCTGCATGCATGGAAGTGACAACAATAACTATCCTGTGGCAACTGGCTCATGCCCACATATTCTAGGATCATTTTGAATTTCACCACAGGGGTCCGTATCTTAATGTGTGGCCCTCTGCAGTGAAAAACAGGCCACAGGCTGCCTTCTCCCTGCAGGAGAGAAGGAAGAAAATCAATTTGCATTTATTACTGAGTGAGTGAGTGGGGTATCGCCACTGCCCAAGCTGTCTGCAGGGCATCTTGGAGTTATACAGTGTATAAAAAAAAAACACAAAACCTAAAACCAGGTTCGATCAACAAAATTCAACATTTTATACCATAACTAATAATTGAACTTTGTACATAAAATGACTAAAACACATTACTGGCTGTCAAGTGCGATGGTTATTGAGGTGAAGATAAAAGTCCAATTCCTCAGTCTAAATTTCATGTATGTGTTGTCCTTGTCTTGCTCTGAAACATTGCAGACACCCAGCAAGGTGGAGAAATACTTCCAAAGTCTCCAGAGCCTCTTTTAAAACCCTTTGTCATGACTGCACGTTCCCTGGTCTGTGATTGGCCTGCCTGTTCTAGCAGACAGATAGCGCAAGGTGCACGCTGAGAGCCTGCACATCCATTATCCGTCCGAGACAAACCCAATTTGTAACCTCAGTAAAATAATTATTTTGGCTGAGCCGAGACGGCTGTCATCCTGTTGCTCCTCTTCTTCCAACACGACCCTCACTTCCTCACCACAGCTGTTCAATTGGGGGGAGACACATTTAGAATTTGTCTGCTGAAAGTACGAGGGGTGGGGGGGAAGGGTTCAGTGTGCAGGCTACTGTAGCTCACTGGCAAGCTTGCCAGTGAACTACAGTTCACTGGCAAGCTTGTGAACTGGCAAGGTATCCACTCAAACATGGATACCTTGTCCACCTTCTTCTTCATTGGTTTATTTGAAGACACGAGCAGTCACCTTAAATGCAAGACGCTCTGCTGTCAGGCAGCTGGATTGTCCACTCCAGGCTTCCTTAGAAATATGGCAGTGCAAGATGGAAGCCAACTGGGAGCAAGACTGTTGATCTGAGTATATTCTTGTGTATAAGTGGCAAATACAACACAAATTATTGGCCAGATGCTGCAAATTTTTACAAATACTATCATTTTCTACTTATTTTTTAGACAATAGTTCACAATGTGGATGAAACGCTGGGCGGTGATACCGCCGTCAGCCTGCAGGGGTAAAGTTTGGGAAGAAAATTATGATTAACTTCTAACGATAACGCTTGGCTCCGCAACGTTGGTGCAATGCAATAGATAGAACAGATGTTGACAACATGGGCATTTTTTTTTTCATATACTATATTTTAGTTAATAAGTGAAAAACATAAAGAGAATGACGATTCAGGTCTTTATTGGAAACAAGAATGGATGCAAGGTAGCGTAAATATGGCGTCCAATAGCGGGACTCTATATCATGACAAAACCCCAACATTTCACCACAGCAAGTACATACAACTGGGTATACAAAATAAAATTGTTCCTTAACGAAACACAAGGACTTCCAAGCTCTTGTGACACACTAAGCCTTCATCTATTGATGTATAGAAAGAGTTAATTCAAACATAGAAATAAAGACATGCGCATAACTATACGGAAAATATAAGCAGGTATATAAAAATGTTGTATAGTTGAATTATTATAAATTTCAGCCTGGTTACGTGTGTCAAATGACAGTATGGCCATGAACGATACGCAGTTTGCACAGCTGATGGCACAGCTTCATAACTTCATTTGACCCACATCAAAGGGAGAGAAGCCCAGCAGTGTGACAGTGAGACTGGGGGTCGTAGCAGCGGCACAGCTGCTGAATGTCTTTCTCTGAAAGATTAGAGGGCTGCGGAACTTATTGAGTCAGATCTCCTCCCTCAGGTACAGTCATTCATGTAATTAGGCTCCTATCTGCGCTCAGGCCTCCTAGCAAAGCTGTTTCCTTGTTGCTTCTGAAAATGTCATTAGAAAATCTGTCTAATTAATGATTGTGCAAAATGAAAATGAACTTCTCTCTCTCGTTTCCCTTGTGAGTACTTGGCAGTTGTCGAATAATGTTTGTATTCGCTGTCTTTCACTTCATGATTCACTGAGAGGGACATTGTGCAGGACGACACTGAGCCAGATATTAATGATTACACGAGCAAAACCTCAAGTAGACCATAAACACAGGTCGTGCCTGTGTTAGAGAGTCCACTGGAGGAGGACTGGTGTGTGTTTGTGTGTGTAGGTGTAGGTGTGTGTGTATGTGTGTGTGTTTGCAGCTTGCAGGTAGAGGAGGGGCAGAGCCTCAGTGTGTCACTCATCTCCACTGGTTGTAGTTCTGTCAGCCACCACTAGATGGAGCTCTCCTCTTCACTCTCCTCCTCATCCTCCCTCAGTACCAGCTGCAGAGAGAAGAAGAGACAGCAGGAGTCAGGACTCAGGGTCCTTGAACGCATCATCACAGAGACGTTGACTGTTAATGGAGATGATGGAGTGACTGGTGAGAAGAAGCAGACTCTCAGTCACATGTCAAGTGTGGAACATATGAAGGTCATGTGACCATGGAGTGTTGGACTGATACTGAGGCCTGATGAAGATGAACTGATCAATAATTGAGTGGTGAACTGAGAGAAGAAGTAGTTTGGCAGCAGATGTTGGATGAATGAGGAGCAGCTGGACGTCACCATCCTCCTCTCACACTGTGACTGGGAACACTGAACCTCTGCTGTGGGATCAACTGGCTTTGGTGCTGGAACCAACATCCACTCCTTCCAAACCAGTACTGACCTCACACTCTCCAGTTGTTAGTCTCTGCTGTGGACAAGATCCATCAGTGGCTTCACTGATGATTCCTGCAGCTGGTTCCCACTCAGGTCCAGGTGTCTGAGGTGGGAGGGGTTGGACTTCAGAGCTGAGAGCAGCCAATCACAGCTGATCTCTGACAAACTGCAGTTCTTCAACCTGAATAGAGAATAAATGATGGAGAGTTTATAATGATGGAGAGTTTTTCCAGGGTGTCATCACTCTGAACATCAAAGTGAAATGTCTAAAAAAAAAAGATGGTATTGAGAGAACAAACAAATGAGCTCTACAATCTGACATCTGACCACTAGGTGACAGAATTTGCTCACCGTACTTTTAAACCCAGTTTCATACGTTTCAAACACAAACCAGTAACTGCAAATTGAATTTCCAACAGCAGTGAAGTGCAAACCATGACAACAACAACAAGAGTGATAGAAGTTGTAGAGTGAAGAGGGTGAACTGACCTCAGAGCCTCCAGTTTACAGTCTGGACTCTGCAGAAAACCACTCAGCACCTTCACTCCTGAATCCTGCAGCTGTAAATTCCTACCCAGGTCCAGGTGTCTGAGGTGGGAGGGGTTGGACTTCAGAGCTGAGAGCAGCCAATCACAGCTGAGCTCTGACAACCTGCAGCCCCTCAACCTGAATAGAGAATAAATGATGTAGAGTTTATAATGACGGAGAGTTTTTCCAGGGTGTCATCACTCTGAAAATCAAAAAAAAAAAAAAAATGGAAGTGAGAGAATGAGCTCTGCAATCTGAAATCTGATGTCTAGATGGCAGGATTTTTCATACTGTACCTTTAAACCCGGTTTAATACGTTTCAAACACAAACCAGTGTCTACAAATTGAATTTCCAACAGCAGTGCAGTGAAAACCATGACAACAACAACAAGAGTGATAGAAGTTGTAGAGTGAAGAGGGTGAACTGACCTCAGAGTCTCCAGTTTACAGTCTGGAGTCTGCAGGAGACCACTCAGCTCCTTCACTGATGAATCCTGCAGGTCGTTCCAACTCAGGTCCAGCTGTCTGAGGTGGGAGGGGTTGGACTCCAGAGCTGAGAGCAGCCAATCACAGCTGAGCTCTGACAAACCGCAGTTCCACAACCTGAATGAAGAATAAATATTTGATTTCTTCCATGGTGTAAATGTCATATTAAGAGTAATTTCTCCCTGTTGATGATCCAGATGTGCAGCTGTTCAGATCACTGGGGTCATTCCCTCAAAGGAGTCATTGTGCCAGTGTGTTGTCAACACAATAACAAGAGCAGTGTGTCAGTCAGTGTGCAGCCGTGAAGATGGAAAATAATCAGTGAGTCCTTTGTGTGCTTGTGGCTGTTTTCAGTCATCAGAGTCTCGTTACAAGTCAAACACATTCAAAGGACAAGATGAAGAAATACTGCTGCACTATTAATCTGCCTCTAATATTTCTTCACAGGATCTTCTGCTCAGTCATGTGACCTTCATCACCAATCAACAACTTCCATTGAGCTCCAAAGTGACTGGAGACATTGTCCACACTTTCTTCCACCATCCAAAGTCTTTTCTGGCTGCAGATTGTTGACATGAAAATATCAACAACATCCACTTTGTCTAGATGAGTCTTTAATATCTGCTTCAAAGTCTTCACACTGAGCAGCGTTACACACCAGTTGTCATCTGCTGACACACACTGTCCACCAGTAGAAAGCAGGAACTGACCTGAGAACTTCCAGTCTGCAGTTTGGACTCTGCAGTCCAGCACAGAGCAGCTTCACTGCAGGATCCTCCAGCTTATTGTCACTCAGGTCCAGCAGTGTGAGGTGGGAGGGGCTGGACTGCAGAGCTGAAGACACCACTGCACACTGAACCTCTGAGAGTTCATTGTAATATCTGCAATGTAGGACAGCAGAGAGAGAAGTTGTGGTCGACATGTGAGACTCTGCTGACTGTGAAAGTGACTCAAGACTCTTTAACATCTGATCAGCTGCTTCATCATCATCACCATCATCATCATCTTCGTCACCATCATCATCATTATCATCATCATCGTGTAACCAGGGTCTATCTGTGTGTACTGGGTATGGTATGGTGTAATAACACAAGGTCCACAGTATGGATCTGATAGTGCTAATCAGTGCAGCTGTGCTTTCTCTCATTGTTTTCTTGGAGACCAGCAGCCACAAGTGGACCTGCCATCAACAGTCAACGTCTCTGTGATGATTCAATGACCCTGAGTCCTGACTCCTGCTGTCTCTTCTTGTCTCTGCAGGTGGTGGTCAGAGTGAGGAGGAGAGTGAAGAGCACACACACACACAAACACACGCACACGCACACACACACACACACACACACACACACACACACTGTTTACGTACCCTAAATGTATCACAGCCTTCCTGCAGTTCCTCACAGCTGCAATCAGTCTCAATCTTCCCTCCCTGGTTGTCTTGTACTTCATCAGGTTCAACTCCTCCAGAATCTCCTCTGACATCTGCAGCACGTAGGCCAGAGCTGAACACTGCAACACTGAGAGTTCCTTCTCTGATCTGTTCTCTGACTGCAGGAACTCTTGGACCTCCTGATGCACTGACTGATCCTTCACCTCCAGCAGACAATGGAAGATGTTGATGCTTCTGTCAGGAGAAACATCACCAGTGTTCATCTCCTTCAGGTTGTTGATGACCTTCTCGATGCTTCCTGGATGGTTGTCAGTGAGACTCAGCAGGCCTCCTAAGAGTCTCTGGTTGGATTCCAGACTGAGTCCATGGAGAAAGCGAACAAACAAGTCCAGGTGACCGTTTGGACTCTTCAGGGATTTCTCCATCATCCTCTTCAGGAACTCATCAAGGGTGTCCAAGGTTTGGTCGCCTTCTTTTCTAAAGAGGCTTAACAGTTTATGTAATAGCCCTGGTTTTACATCTTGGAGGAAATTTTGAACAACCTGGTTGTTCTTGTTGGTGTGACAGTGGAAGATGTAGACTGCAGCCAGAAACTCCTGGACGCTCAGATGAACGAAGCAGTAGACGGTTTTGTGGAAGATCACACTCTCTCTTCTGAAGATCTCTGTACAAACTCCTGAGTACACAGAGGCGTCAGTCACACTGAGTCCACACTTCTCCAGGTCTTCACTGTAGAACATGATGTTTCCACTCTCCAGATGTTCTAATGCCAGCTGGCCCAGCTTCAGAATAAGCTCCCTGTCAGCCTCCATCAAGTTGATGTTATCGATTGGTTTCTTAATCTTTGTCTTTCCCCAGAGAAATGAGAAAGTGCCAGTCAGCATTTGTGGCTGCTTCAGCTCCTGTGGACCTGTGGTCTGATGCTCTCCTCCATACTTGTGCTGCTTCCTCTTGGTCTGGACCAGCAGGAAGTGTGAGTACATGTCAGTCAGGGTTTTGGGCAGCTCTCCTCTCTGCTCTGAGCTCAACATGCTCTCCAGAACTGTGGCAGTGATCCAGCAGAAGACCGGGATCTGACACATGATGTGGAGGCTCCTGGAGACCTTGATGTGGGAGATGATCCTGCTGGACACATCTTCTCTATCTCTGAACCTCCTCCTGAAATACTCCTCCTTCTGGACATTGGTGAAGCCTCGTACTTCTGTCAGCCTGTCCACACATGATGGAGGGATCTTATTGGCTGCTGCAGGTCTGGAAGTTATCCACAGCAGAGCCGAGGGAAGCAGATCTCCTCTGATCAGGTTTGTTAGCAGAACGCTGACCGACTTCTTATGAGTGACGTCAGTCACCACCTGCTTCTTCTCAAAGTCCAGAGCCAGTCTGCTTTCATCCAGGCCGTCCAAGATGAAGAGAAGTTTGCAGACATGCAGCTGCTCTGCTGTGAGCTTCTCTAACGTTGGATGGAAAACATGGAGCAGCTCCAGAAGACTGTAGTGCTGCTTTTTGACCAAGTTGAGCTCCCTGAATGAGAGAGGAACTACCAGATGAAGGTCCTGGTTCTCCAGGCCCTGGGCCCAGTCCAGAGTGAACTTCTGCACTGAGAAGGTTTTTCCAACCCCAGCGACGCCGTTTGTCAGCACCACTCTGACTCTGAGTCCCTGCTGCTCAGGTGAGACTTCAAAGATCTGGCTGCACCTGATTGGACGGTCGTGGAGGATCTTCTTGGTCTTCTTGGTCTCCAGCTGCCTGACCTCATGCTGTCTGTTGACCTCCTCACTCAGTCCCTCAGTGATGTAGACCTCAGTGTAGATGCTGTTGAGGAGGGTTTGACTTCCTGCTTCTTCACCTTCAGTCACACGTTCACATCTCCTCTCCAGACTGATCTTCTGCTGCTGGAGAAGCTCCTGCAGACCATCAGCAACTGGAGCAGAGAAAAGGTTGGAGAAGAAACAATGAAGTTGCCATGAGGCCAGAATTGTCATTTTAATTCAAGATTGTAATTGTGTCAATAAAGCTCCATGAGCGACTGTGTTTGCAGTCAGTCTATAGTCCCTCTGCAGTGACAGTGAGATGATGTGCAGGTGGACACTCTTACTGTGAGACGTCCTGACAGGGTGGTTGGTAGTTTGAAGTCCTGCTCCACCCTGAGACACAGCAGAGGACGACGACTGCTGCTGCTGCTGCTGCTCCTCACCACCAGGACTCCCCTCCGTCTTCCTGTGGAGACACTTTGGCTTTGACTGATTGGATCAGTTGTTGGTGTCCATCACTTTTCAGCTGTTTTTCTGACACCATCATTCGTTGGATGGAATCATTGTCTCCATCAACACTAACTGACAGCCTGCTGGCCTCCTAGTGGGCTCTTCACAAATCACTTCTTGTCTTTTGCTCTCTTTTCTAAATTCAATCCCTTCATGCAGCTTCACAATCAAACAATTTGAGCCACAAAGAAGAAGAAGAAGAAGAAGAAGAAGAAGAAGAAGAAGAAGAAGAAGAAGATTTTTTTTGATTTTTAAGAAGAAGAAGAAGAAGAAGACCTTTATTGATCCCACGATGGGGAAATTTGCATAATTACAGCAACAACAAAAAAGAAAAAAGAAATTAAAGACTATATTTTCAACCACGATGTCGCGCCTGCGATTTTAGCTGTCGTTTGTCACATCATCTAATATATTATTAGATGACATATTCATCTATCAAATGTATATTTTTTATCTGGTGTTGTTGACACCTGGTGGGCTCTGGTTGAGCAGTGGCTCTGTGGAACTGGCCCTTTGTTTCTCAGCAGACAGAGACAGTGGAGTCACATTGCACTGAACTTTGGATTGAAATTCATCTCAGTGGAGTTGAGCTGCACTTTATGACAGAGCATCAAACATTCCTGCCACTGCATAAAGTTCAGTCTCATGTGCAACATGATGAATGTGACAGTGTCAAAGTGTCGTATCTGAAGCTTCTTGGTCAATACGTTATCAGCCGTTGTATACAAACACAGGATGAACATGCAGTTCATTATACCATCTGTGAATGGGTGACTTCTAGCCAGAGGAAGCAAGAATGTCAACTTAAAGTCAGAGCTTCCTCCCAACGCCCTCTACCTTGTATGACGTGTTTAACAGTTCTCATGCATGTTCTCTAAACCACCTCCATGGTCTCTGGGACAGCCACTGGTATTCCCTTCAAAGGATATACGTTGTGACTGACGACCCTCTCTCTGCCCTGCCTGTCTTGTCTTCTGCCTTGCAGGTAGCAGTGGGCATGGATTGGGTTGTCAGGGAAGTTGCTGCACCTGAGCTCAGGGAGCTTTTAAAAGCTCTAGCTACTCACTTCTCTCTCTCTCTTCCACCTGGCCTGATGCAAAAAGTACTTTACACAGTTTGTTTCAGTCTTCTGGTCCAATTAAAGGTTTTCTAAATGATCAACAGTTTTAACAGGAGGTTTTAAATTGATGGCACAATAAATCACATTACTGCTGTCTGTCTATCCATCATATAGTACAGGTAGCCTGGTTCCTTACTGTGTTCCAGAGGCTCCAGGTTCATTTCTAAAGTTTTCAGGTTCATCCTTGGACCTGTCACTCATCAGAGACACCCCACTGGGCCATGGAGACGTCAGACTCTGTGTCTTGGAAACAACTCTGCAAATAAAAATGATTTTCCAATGAAATTTGTTTCAGTCTTCTGGTCAGATTAAAGGTTTTCTAAATTGTTAATAATATTTTCATCAGACTAATAGTGTCTGTCTACTCATCATGTAATACAGGTAGCCTGGTTCCTTACTGTGTTCCAGAGGCTCCAGGTTCATTTCTAAAGTTTTCAGGTTCATCCTTGGACCTGTCACTCATCAGAGACACCCCACTGGGCCATGGAGACGTCAGACTCTGTGTCTTGGAAACAATTCTGCAAATAAAAATGATTTTCCAATGAAATTTGTTTCAGTCTTCTGGTCAGATTAAAGGTTTTCTAAATTGTTAATAATATTTTCATCAGACTAATAGTGTCTGTCTACTCATCATGTAATACAGGTAGCCTGGTTCCTTACTGTGTTCCAGAGGCTCCAGGTTCATTTCTAAAGTTTTCAGGTTCATCCTTGGACCTGTCACTCATCAGAGACACCCCACTGGGCCATGGAGACGTCAGACTCTGTGTCTTGGAAACAATTCTGCAAATAAAAATGATTTTCCAATGAAATTTGTTTCAGTCTTCTGGTCAGATTAAAGGTTTTCTAAATTGTTAATAATATTTTCATCAGATTAATAGTGTCTGTCTACTCATCATGTAATACAGGTAGCCTGGTTCCTTACTGTGTTCCAGAGGCTCCAGGTTCATTTCTAAAGTTTTCAGGTTCATCCTTGGACCTGTCACTCATCAGAGACATCCCACTGGACCATGGAGCCTCCAGTCTCCGTTTCTTGGAAACAACTCTGAAAACAAAAATGATTTTCCCATCAAGTTCGTTTCAGCCTTCTGGTCAGATTAAAAGTATATACATATATATATATATATATATATATATATATATATTTTAATGATTCATAGCTTTTTAAATCAGACTAAAAGTGTCAGTCTATTCATCATGTAATACAGGTAGCCTGGTTTCTTACTGTGTTCCAGAGGCTCCAGGTTCATTACTGAAGGTTAGAAGTTGTTCAATGGATCTGTTCCTCTTCATAGACACCCCACTGGACCATGGAGACTTTGCTCTGTCCTCTTGCTCCACTGGCAGACTCATCTTGAGTCCTGGAGTCAGTCTGAGGTGAAACATCAAGAGTGACAGTGAGCTGAGAACCCAGTGAGTTCCACTTCAGACAGAGAGGACAGGAAGAAACACTGAGTTCCCAGTGGGATCCAGCAGACATCCAGCAGGGTTGCCAACATTCCCGTAAAATACGCGATTTTGTACGGAAGCGTATTGCTGCCACCCGTAAAAACGCGAAAATGATCTGAAGTCAAATGATCTGAAACTATAGTTTCACGTTTAAACGTGATAATTTTACGTTATAACGTGATACTGAGCCCTGTTTTTTGTATTTTTCGCAAGGGGCCACATGACAAAACAGAATCGTGTCGGAGGGCATCGTACGTTTTGTGTTTTGTCGACAGAGGGAAGGGAGAAGGGACTCTCTCTCTCTCCATGCGATCGAGCCGAACCACCGTCGCGATCGACGGATTGATTGCGTAATTTATGACCGTCCTCAAGCGGGCCGGACAGAGACACGCGGCGAGTCGGGTGTGGCCGTACTTTGACCAGGTCTGCTCTAGGTGTTGGCTACCCTGGTACACACAAGTCTCGTTGTGTCCACTGAGATCACATTTCGTGTGTTCTTCACTCAGTGACGACTCACCTGCTGCTGCTGCGGTGCTGGTACTGATGCTGGTGGTGGTGGTGGTACTGCCGCTGCTGTGATGCCTCAAAATGGAGCCTGAAACGAAACAGGAAAATGACTCGGACTTCTCTTCTTCCTTCTGCAGTTCTTCATTGTATGAAGACAAAGGCCACAATCTTCATTTTTTTTTTCTATTTTTTTTTTTTTATCATGATTTATTCTCATGTGCATTGTCAGAGATTTCAAGATAAGCTCACAAACAACATATTAAACACAGCAGATACACTTTTGAAAAGTGGCCACTGGCTTGTGTTTGTGTTCTGTGGATCTTTACTTTCACTTTCGCTTTATTCCACCAACCACTGCACCGTTAAACTAAAGCTCTCTGGCGCCGCCATTGGGCCAAGACGAGAACAGGCGTCCATGTGAAGTGAACTCCTCTCTTACACAAACGCACTCACCTGTGGCCAGAGGTGGCAAGAGACAAAGTAGAAATACTTTGTCACGTTACTTAAATCGACTTTACAAGTTTCTGTTGTAGAGGAGAAGGATTGATTCATTTAATCCATCAACCTCACTGTAGACGTGTTGACGATGCTGACGGTTGCCATAGTTCTGGCTACAGTGTGATGACGACAGCAGCACAGGGGTTTGCCGGAAGGCAGAAAGCTAGCAAAGTCAGAAGTGTGCGAGTGTTCCTCGATACCGAAGCTGAAATAAAGAACTACGTTCTTCACCCAAAGACTGATCACACACATACACTCACCAAGAGATGGAAACAGGACATTGAATGTGTATATATGGGTTTCTCATGCAAGTTTACTTTACAGCAAACACACGGAGACAGAAGATGGCTACAGCGTGTTTCAAAGTAAAAGTGTGGATATACTGTATAAAGCAGAGATACTGTGTTTGAAGGCATTAAAGAGAGACATATCAATATGTTACAACACTGGTTTGATTAACAATATCACTCCACCTAATACATATTCAGCTAAAATGCTAATATTATCATATAACATTTATGAATAATTTGAAAATGTGAAAAACACAACAGGTGTACAGGAGTACTCTGATCCTATACTATGTATATAAATTTGATGTATAGTTATACATTGAATTATTATCAATTTCAGCCTGGTTACGTGTGTCAAATGACAGTATGGCCATGAACGATACGCAGTTTGCACAGCTGATGGCACAGCTTCATAAACTTAATTTGACCTACATCAAAGGGAGAGAAGCCCAGCAGTGTGACAGTGAGACTGGGGTCGTAGCAGCGGCACAGCTGCTGAATTTCTTTCTCTGAAAGATTAGAGGGCTGCGGAACTTATTGAGTCAGATCTCCTCCCTCAGGTACAGAGTCATTCATGTAATTAGGCTCCTATCTGCGCTCAGGCCTCCTAGCAAAGCTGTGTCCTTATTGCTTCTGAACATTTCATGAGAAAATCTGTCTAATTAATGATTGTGCAAAATGATCATTCAATGTTCATTTGAACAGAATGCCTGCTTGATTTAGTTAATTAGCACTGGATGTTAAAATGCTAATAACCTGCTAGTAAGTACATAAATCAGTAACATTTCATTTATAAATCACCGTTCAAACATGACATGCAGTTCAAAGTGCTTTACAATAAAACATGAGAAGAGCAGATTAAACAATCTTGTGTATAAAGAGCTCCCCCCTGAGCTGCCACCTTATCGTGGTGGGGGAGTTCGAGTGCCCGAATGATCCCAGGAGCTATGTTGCCTGGGGCTTTATGCCCATGGTAGGGTCTCCCAAGGCAAACAGGTCCTGGGTGACGGGACAGACTAAGAGCAGCTCAACAAACCCCTATGAATACAACCAAAAAGAGGACCATGACGTCGCCCGGTATGGCGCAACCGGGGCCCCACCCTGGAGACAGGCCCGGGGTTGGGGCTCGTATGCGAGCACCTGGTGGCCGGGCCTTCGCTCGCGGGGCCCGGCCGGGCCCAGCCCGAAGGAGCGACGCGGGTCCCACCTCCTCTGGTCTCACCACCGGCAGAGGAAGCCGTAGGGGTCCGGTGCATTGTGGTTTGGGCGGCGGTCGAGGCGGAGGGCCTCGACAGGCCGGGCCTCGGAAGCAGCCTCTGGCTGTAGGGACATGGAATGTCACCTCGCTGGGGGGGAAGGAGCCCGAGCTGGTGCGGGAGGTTGAGAGGTACCGGCTAGATATAGTAGGGCTCACCTCCACGCACAGCATGGGCTCTGGAACCCAGCTCCTCGAGAGTGGCTGGACTCTCCATTTTTCTGGCGGTGAGCAGCGGCGGGCTGGGGTGGGCATGCTTATTGCCCCACACAGTTTAGCCGTCATGTGTTGGAGTTCACCCCGGTGAACGAGAGGGTCGCGTCCCTGCGCCTTCGGGTTGGGGACAGGTCTCTCACTGTCATTTCGGCCTATGGCCCGAATGGCAGTGTTGAGTACCCGGCCTTCTTGGAGTCCTTGGGAGGGGTGCTGGATGGTGCTCCGACTGGGGACTCCGTTGTTCTGCTGGGGGACTTCAACACACATGTGGGCAGCGACAGTGTGACCTGGAGAGGCATGATTGGGAGGAACAGCCTCCCCGATCTGAACCCGAACTGTGTTTTGTTGCTGGACTTCTGTGCTAGTCACAGTTTGTCCGTGACGAACACCATGTTCGAACACAGGGGTGTCCACCTGTGCACTTGGCAACAGGATGCCCTGGGGCGGAGATCGATGATCGACTTTGTTGTCGTGTCGTCTGACCTCTGTCCCTGTGTCTTGGACACTCGGGTGAAGAGAGGGGCTGAACTGTCAACTGATCACTACCTGGTGGTGAGCAGGATCCGCTGGCGGGGGAGGAGACCGGAAATACCCAGCAGGCCCAAACGTATTGTGAGGGTCTGCTGAGAACGTCAACTTCAACTCTCACCTCCGGGAGAGCTTCTCCCAGATCCCGGGGGAGGTCAGAGACATTGAGTCCGAATGGACCATGTTCTCCACCTCTATTGTTAACGCGGCTGCTCGCAGTTGTGGTCGTAAGGTCTCCGGTGCCTGTCGTGGCGGTAACCCCCGAACCCGGTGGTGGACACCGGAAGTAAGGGATGCCATCAAGCTGAAGAAGGATTCCTATCGAGCCATGTTGGCTCGTGGGACCCCGGAAGCAGATGACAGTTACCGGCAGGCCAAGCGTGCTGCAGCTCGGGCGGTAGCGGAGGCAAAAACTTGGGCTTGGGAGGAGTTCGGGGAGGCCATGGAGGAGGACTTTCGGTCGGCCTCGAAGAAGTTCTGGCAAACCGTTCGGCGCCTCAGGAGGGGGAAGCAGTTCGCCACCGACACTTTTTATGGTGCGGGTGGAGAGCTGTTGACTTCGAC
The DNA here is from genome assembly GCF_046127955.1 of Nelusetta ayraudi. NCBI lineage: Eukaryota > Metazoa > Chordata > Actinopteri > Tetraodontiformes > Monacanthidae > Nelusetta > Nelusetta ayraudi. Next base: position 5,463,201 of record NW_027466134.1, read on the forward strand.
TGGGGATGTTGTCCAGCGGTGGAAGGAATACTTCGAGGATCTCCTCAATCCTGCCGTCACGTCTTCCGCGGAGGATGCAGAGGCGGAGGACCCGATGGAAGACTTGTCCATTACCCAAGCCGAAGTCACCGAGGCAGTCAGGAAACTCCTTGGTGGCAGGGCTCCGGGGGTGGATGAGATCCGCCCCGAGTACCTCAAGTCTCTGGATGCGCAGGGACTGTCGTGGCTGACACGTCTCTGTAACATCGCGTGGTGGTCGGGGACAGTGCCTGTGGACTGGCAGACCGGGGTGGTGGTTCCTCTTTTTAAAAAGGGGGACCAGAGGGTGTGCTCTAATCACAGAGGGATCACACTCCTCAGCCTCCCCGGTAAAGTCTACGGTCGCTGTACCGGTCCGTCGTGGTGAAGAAGGAGCTAAGCCGAAAGGCGAAGCTCTCGATTTACCGGTCGATCTACGTTCCCACCCTCACCTATGGTCACGAGCTTTGGGTAGTGACCGAAAGAACGAGATCGCGAATACAAGCGGCCGAAATGAGTTTCCTCCGCAGGTTGCCTAGGCGTACCCTGAGGGGATAGGGTGAGAGGGGCCAGCTGAGGTGGCTCGGGCATCTGTTCCGGATGCCTCCTGGACGCCTCCTTGGGCAGGTGTTCCGGGCATGTCCCACCGGGAGGAGGCCTCGGAGAAGACCCAGGACACGCTGGAGGGACTATGTCTCCCGGCTGGCCTGGGAACGCCTTGGGGTCCCACCGGATGAGCTGGAGGAGGTGACTGGGGCCAGGGAGGTCTGGGCATCTCTGCTAAGGCTGCTGCCCCCGCGACCCGACCCCGGATAAGCGGTAGAAGAAGAAGAAGGAGAAGAAGAAGAAGAAGAAGAAGAAGAAGAAGAAGTGTATAAAGAGAAATATATAGGACTGGTTCCTGTGAATATATATTATATATATAATAAATATATTCTATATAAAACCTCAAAGTACAGAAGGAAATACATGAGAAGTCCAGGGAGTGTAGAAGAAATCTTAGCTGAGCAGTGAGCAGGCAGCTACAGCTAATCAGGCAGAAATTAATGAGACATTTCAGATTTCAGAACAGTAAGAAGTGAAAATGCTAATGTGTGTGTGTGTGTGTGTGTGTGTGTATGTCTGTGTGTGTCTGTGTGTGTGTGTCTGTGTGTGTGTGTGAGCAGCTTGCAAGTGGGGAAGAGGCAGAACCTCGGTATGTCACTCGTCTCCACTGGTTGTAGTTCTGTCTCTTCAGAGACACCCCACTGGACCCTGGAGACTTCAGTCTCTGTGTCTTGGAAACAACTCTGCAAACACAACACAAAGTCTCTCACACCAAGTTTGTTTCGGCCTTCTGGTCCAATTAAGGGTTTTCTAAATGATTAACAGCTTCTCAGGAGGTTTTACATTCATGGCACAATAAATCACATTACTGCTGTCTGTCTAATCATTATATAACACAGGTAGCCTGTTTTCTTACTGTGTTCCAGAGGCTCCAGGTTCGTTTCTGAAGGTCACAGGTTGACCCATGGACCAGTCACTCTTCAGAGACACCCCACTGGACCCTGGAGACTTCAGTCTCTGTGTCTTGGAAACAACTCTGCAAATAAAAATGATTTTTCCATAAAGTCTGTTTGAATATTCTGGTCCAATTAAAGGTTTTCTAATTTTTTAAGAAAGATTTTTAGATCTGACTAATAGTGTCTGTCTATTCATCATGTAATACAGGTAGCCTGGTTTCTTACTGTGTTCCAGAGGCTCCAGAGGCTCCAGGTTCAGTACTGAAGGTCACAGGTTGACCCATAGACCAGTCACTCTTCAGAGACACCCCACTGGACCATGGAGACTTTGCTCTGTCCTCTTGCTCCACTGGAAGACTCATCTTGAGTCCTGAAGTCAGTCTGAGGGGAAACATCAAGAGTGACAGTGAGCTGAGAACCCAGTGAGTTCCACTTCAGACAGAGAGAACAGGAAGAAACACTGAGTTCCCAGTGGGATCCAGCAGACACACAGGAGGGTTGCCAACATTCCCGTAGAATACAGGATTGTCCCATATTTGGCAACATAAAGACCCATCCCATAATGAACTGATACAGGACGTCACCGAACGCCCTCACCCATCGAGAGCTGCTGCTGCGGTGGTGCTGCTGCTGCTACTGCTGGTGGTGGTGGTGGTGATGGTGGTGGTGCTGCTGCTGGTGGTGGTGCTGCTGCTGCTACTGCTGCTGCTGCTGGTGGTGGTGGTGGTGGTGTTACTGCTGCTGCTGCTGCGAAGCCTCAAAATGGAGCCTGACAATAAACAACTGGGACTTCTCTTCCTGCTTCTGCCGCTCCTCATTTTATGAAGACAATGTCCACAGTCCACAGCACAACTCACTCTCACTGGCAAATCCATAAGCAACACAGCCACACACACACACACACACACACACACACACAGTTTCCAACGTCATAAATGAGCTCCACTGTCATCAGAATGTTTATCGTGACTTCATAATTGCGATCATAGCCTTTTTTCTAAATCATGATTTATTCTGACGATTATTGTCAGAGATTTTCAAGAGAAGCTCACAAACAACACATTAAACACAACAGGTGTACTTTTGAACTGCGTCCACCGGCTCTCAGCTTGTGGATGTGTTCAGTGACTCTTCATCACACCATCAAACTCCAGCTCTCTAGCACAGCCATCAGGCCAAGACAAGAACAGGCATCCATGTGGCAGGTATCAAAGCACAAATACTTTGTCTCTGTTGTTAAGACAATTTTACAAGTATCTGGACTTCACTTGAGTATTTATTTCTGACTTTCAACTTTTACATCCTGCATTTGGACACAAATATTGGAACTTTTTCCTGCTCACATTGGAAAAACACGCTGGTTACTGTTGTTGTTGTTTTTAAAGGGTTTAAAAGATGCAAATTCTGTTCTAAGTTATTCAATTATTATTTGTTGTAGTTGTTGCTTGAAGTTTTTTCAGCTGCTGTGTCGTTCAATGTAAAAGGAAATTATATTTTAGAGGGGGATTATTTGCGAGAACCTTGGCTTTGGGGTCAAAGTTCAGCACGTTTACAGATTTACAATGACATCAGTAATTCTTTTCAACAGTGTCAGTGTGACGCACACAGTGTTTGGTCACAGTTGTGATATATTATTATTTTTATTTATTTCATGGAATGTTTGAACGCCATTCTGGGTGTTCATTTCTTTTCTTTTTTTTTGAAAAAGAAGAAGCCAATTTACATAAAACATTTGTTTAATGTGTACACTCAACCATCATGAGCTAACTTCCCTTGGTTGGTCACTAGGCGGCAGTGTAGCGACATCTCTGAGTCACCAGAGAGCTTAAGCTACTTCCTCTTCCCGCTGAGGAGGCTTGGGCTGTGTCTCAATTCAGGTGCTGCGCCCTTGAAGTGCGCATTTTGGAAGGAAGTTGCGTCATAGCACTGCGCAAAGGCTTGTCCCAATTCCCGAGGGTGCTTAGGACGCTGAAAATGCACCCTCGGAAATACGCACTAGTTTTAGCCAAGGATGCACCACACTATCCTTCGCGCACTTGGGTATCCCATGATGCTTTGTGTGCTGCTGCAAAGCATTGTGGGATCCTGGGAAGTCAGCTGAAATTAGCGGCATGTACTGGTTAAGACATGACATATAAATCTAAATATTGAAGTTTCACATAAAGTATCCAGTTTTTAACGTAGGATTTTATTTATTTGAACATTCAACGGCATCGTTAGATGGCGAACCAATGGTTAGCTTGATACTATAAAAATGTCACTTCCGGGGTTGGCCAGCCAGAGGGAACGGCGGTGACGAAACCAGGAAATACGCCGAAGGCTAGACCATCCCGGGTGGTTACCGGGGAGGCGGGGTTTGGTCCGTCCTTCTAGGCTGGGAAGTCTAAGAACGCTTCCTTCAGACGGAGGACACTCGGTCTCAAGGGTGCAGAACCTGAATTGAGACACAGCCCTGGAGTGGAGAAGCGGTCGCCAGCGTCTCGACCCTTCTTTCTTTTTCAACAGGTTGGTGCTCATTTCAAGCGTATTTAATTCCATGTAGCGATGATTAATATTGTAATGTACAGCTACGATCTAATCTCGGGTTTGCTAGCTGGACTGTTCCAGTGTGCGTGTGACCACATTGAAGTGTGCAACTATTTCCGGGTTTCGTTGTAAAGCGATGGCGAGCTCGTCCCGTTGGTGTGGCTCGCTGAGAAAGACAGGACGCCGCCTCCTGAGGTTCCACATCATTTATACCTTGTGTGTGTAAAAAGATTCATTATCAGAAGGCCTTCACACAATGTTCTGTGTGTCCGTGTGAAGCTCTTGAAAGCAGCTCTGGGTAACTTTGGCTGGAAATGGCCAAGTGACGGAGTCAACACGCTGCAGCGCGAGTTTATTGACGTGGGAAAATACAAATAGTGGCCTCGCTGGGGCGCTCGTGCGTGTTGAGGAAAAACACCTATATGAAATGCAAAACAGACGTTGACGATAACGTCGTGGCAAACGTTCCACACTTTTATGACTTCGTCTTTCATCGAGGTTACTGACTGGGTTCCATTCCCTCATTTTACAGTCTGATGTATTGGTAATAGTATTTTGTAAGAGCGCCTCTAAATAAACGCGTGACGTTGTCGTTAAGTGGTTCGTCCTCTATGTGATGACGACACAGGAAGGCGTGTCGGGGTGCGCGTGAAAGTTACGCAGTGCAGTTACAGGCGGGAGGGCGGGAAAGTGGGAAAGTAGGTCAACAATAATAAATAAATAAATAAATAGCGAAAACAGTTTCACTCTGTGGAGAGTGAGGAGAGTAGTTTGCAGAAGAGTGAGACAGTGGAGAGTGACATGTTCTACACTGAATTAAAACACTACATTTTACACAAAACATTTCACACACACACACACCATTCACTCCAAGAATGTGGGCAGCAGTAAAGGGTGATTGGGAGGGAGTCAAAACAGTCCCTGGGCAGCGGTGAGTAATCTTTATATTTTATTAATGAAACACGCTGCAGTCACATGTTACCTACTCCATGCTGCAATAGATGGGCTGCGGTTTTCCTCTTGGAAAGGATGGAAAGCCCAGAATGGTGGTGATGGATGAGAAGCACTTGCCAGATGTCCTCATGAGTGCCATGACAATGCAGGTCACTTCAGCGCAAGGAGAACCCAGGAAAAGGTTCCAGCATCTTATCGCTGGGCCACTTTGTCCGAGGATGCCAAGAAATGGGTGAGACCTCTTCAGTTATTAATGCATGGGGGGTGAGGGGGCTGGTCTGCGGTGGAGATGGCGATGGTTGGGGTCCTGCTGGGATGGCCTCGGGGAGTCCAGCGGTGGAGATTGAAGAGAAGGCGTGGCGTTTTCCCAGTGAAAATCAGTTGGCGGGCCGGATTTGGCCCGCGTGCCGGACTTTGGCCATGTCTGATCTACAGGAATGTTTGACTGTTACGACTTCGCACATGCCACACCCCCTGAAATTGTGCAATAATTGAACCAAAATGATGGAATCAAACTAACATGCAAAATCTTCACACGTGAGTTTGTGAAGGTTTGATTCCCAGACTAACATGGACTCAGTGGTTTCCACTGCTGGCTCATTTGTTCCTGGTGAAGTCCCTGGAAAAAAACAGCAAACCATCAGTCAGGTCTTCATCAAGCCATTCGCTGGATCACATCATGCTTGAAAAGTGCAGTTTACTGCAGTGTCTAACAATGGAAGTGATGGTCAGAGTCCAAACAAGAGCTTTCTCTTCAGGTTGAGCAGTGTCCCCAATGTCAGTGAGATGACAGCATGAAGACGGCTGCAGCTGTATTGCAACCAGTGGTGGTGAAGGAGGCATGCGGCGTACTTGCCGTGGATTCAGTGATTTTATTTTCCAGGTTGGAAACGCATGCTTGCAGCTCATTAAAGAAGCGGCCCAAGGCCACGTAAGGCTTTGATAATGCTTCCTGTACTGAGCTCTACACTTCTTTCAACACTATTTTCCTTTGACAAAGCAACACTGAATGACAGCGAGGACTTCCTGTGGATGGCACTGTTCTCACAAGACTTTGCACTCAGTACTGTGAATAGGAATGTTTCTACCCATCCAGGGTGGAGATGTACACATAGTGGACATGCACGTTGTTCCTCCGTGGAAGTCCAAGGGTGTCCTCGCAATGCCTGCTACAACCCTCCCCCCCGCTGCAGAGGCGGCACCATTGATCCTATTAATGCTTTATCTCCCGCTTTACTGAGTTTGGAATCATCATTTTATGGTGGAAAAGTTGCCTGGAGTTGCTTTCAGAGGGAAAATGTTTTTTTCTTTCTCAGCCTTGTATTTTGTGCACATATTCAGCCAGTACAGTGAATTTGTTGGTTTCCAACACAGTTGTGTAAACATCGTGAAAGTGTTGTCCTGCCAAGAGAAAAGATGGCGCCAGGAGTTTATTTCTGCGTAAAAGCTGATTGTCAAAGATGACAAAGAGCAAAATAATATTGTATAAAAAGTATACATTGGTGCAATGGAATGAAAGATTCCACTGAGGAGGCTTTGAAGTGCAGAACCGCTCGCCAGTGTCTCAACCCTTTATTTCTTTTTCATAAAATCTTCCAACGGGACCTCACAGTGAGACCTGTATCATCAACATGTATGCAGCAACCAGTGTATTATTTCATTAGAGGCAAAAAAAAGTATTTTTTAATTTGTACTTGATTACATTTGTGACGGCCCTGAGGTGTGTGTGTGTGTGTGTGTGTGTGTTTCCCTCACGACCAGATTCCTGAGGGGCGGAGCTTGGGAGCACCTGAGGCCATGGCTCCCAAGGCTATAAAGGAGGGCGGGCTCATCTCTCTCGCTCGCTCTCTCTCCCTGCCGACACCTGGAGACTCTGGCGGCGCCACCTTGAACTTTTGTTGTTTGCTTATGGTTTAGTTGCACGTATTCTTTGTTTTTGTCAATAAAATTCACGTCTATCAACGCTCCTCCGTCCTCCGTTGGGCTAATTCTGTTATAATCAGGTTATCAACACACGGGCTGTGTCCAGGGTCTGCATCCTTGAAAGGAAGCGTCCTCCGTCTGAAGGAACCGGCCCAGAAGGACGAACCAAACCCCGCCTCCCCGGTAATCACACTGGACGGTCTAGCCTTCGGCGTATTTCCTGGTTGCGTCACCGCCGTTCCCTCCTGCTGGCCAACCCCAGAAGTGACTTTTTTTTTTAGCATCAAGCTAACCATTGGTTCGCCATCTAACGATGGCGTTGGATGTTCAAATAAATAAAAACCCTACGTTAAAAACTGGATAATTGATGTGACACTTCAATACTTAAATTTATACGCGCCGTCTTTGCCAGTAGATGGTGCTAATTTCAGCCGACTTCCCAGGATCCCAGGATGCTTTGCAGCAGCAGGCAAAGCATCCTGGGATACAGAAGGAGGTGAAGGATAGTAGCGGTGTAGCCTTGGTGCTAACAGTAGGGGGCATTTGGAGCGTCCTTCTGACTTTTGGGAATTGGGAGGAGCCTTCACTCAGTGCTGTGACGCAACTTCCTTTCAAATGCAGCCTTGGAAGGATGCAGAGCCTGAACTGAGACACAGCCATGGATGGATCACATCAGAAATCAACAAGAGGTGAAACCAATCAGGGAACAGGAAGCAACACAGATTTAAAAATAAAACAGGAAATACACCCGTTAATGAACCATCTTCTCGTGGCATTGAGCCACTGGCACTGACACAAACAATGTCAGATTGTTTCTGTCCCAGCAAGAAAACAACACACTGTGTTGATAGTATGTTGTTTTCCTTCCAGTTTTTTGGGACATGATCAGATTTTGACTTCTACCACTCCGCCTCATGCTGAACTGTGATTGGACGGTTGACGTTTTGTGGATGTTTTTTGGTTCATTTTGACCGAGGAGGCCTGCTGGAGACTGAAGGGAGTAAAATACAGACAAGGAATGTTTGTTAAAAACTTTATTCAGAAAATCATCAACAACAAACTCAGGAGCAACATTGAAAATTGGCGGCACACAAGCAGAACCTTTGATCCAAAGTGAGAAGGAGGCTTCATGCTGAGCTCCATCTGCTCCGGCCTCCATCTCCAAGTCCTGCTGCTTCCACTGAGGATTCAGCTCCACCAGTGGCTTCTGGGACGTCTCTCCCAGTAACCACAGCAGCTTGTAGGGAGAAGCAGTCCACCAACCACCACCAGATGGAGCTCTCCTCTTCACTCTCCTCCTCATCCTCCCTCAATATTTCCAGCTGCAGATAGAAGAAGAGACAGCAGGAGTCAGGACTCAGGGTCCTTGAACGCATCATCACAGAGACGTTGACTGTTGGAGATGATGGAGTGACTGGTGAGAAGAAGCAGACTCTCAGTCACATGTCAAGTGTGGAACATATGAAGGTCATGTGACCATGGAGTGTTGGACTGATACTGAGGCCTGATGAAGATGAACTGATCAATAATTGAGTGGTGAACTGAGAGAAGAAGCAGTTTGGCAGCAGATGTTGGATGAATGAGGAGTAGCTGGACGTCACCATCCTCCTCTCACACTGTGACTGGGAACACTGGACCTCTGCTGTGGGATCAACTGGCTTTGGTGCTGGAACCATCATCCACTCCTTCCAAACCAGTACTGACCTCACAGTCTGCAGTTGATAGTCTCTGCTGTGGACAAGATCCATCAGTGGCTTCACTGATGAATCCTTCAGCTGGTTCCCTCTGAGGTCCAGGAGTCTGAGGTGGGAGGGGTTGGACTTCAGAGCTGAGAGCAGCCAATCACAGCTGAGCTCTGACAAACTGCAGTTCCTCAACCTGAATAGAGAATAAATGATGGAGAGTTTATGATGATGGAGAGTTTTTCCAGGGTGTCATCACTCTGAACATCAAAGTGAAATGTCCACTTCAGAATCTGCAACAATAGAAAATGTCACCTTGAAATTAAATCCTCATTCCAAAACTAATGTGTGTGTAAATGATGTTTGGTCACATGACCACTGATGACCTGTTTTTTTTTTCTTTCTTACCTCAAAAATTAAGATAATGAAGTTTTCAGATTTCTGGATGTCATTTGGATATGAATCAACCTTCAGTTCAATGATCATTGTTTTTGTTCAACATGTGTGATGAAGTGTGTTTGGTGCTGAAACCATCATCTCCTGGTTTCAGTACTGACCCCAGAACCTCCAGTTTACAGAATGGACTCTGCAGAAAACCACTCAGCAGTTTCACTCCTGAATCCTGCAGCTGGTTCCAACTCAGCTCCAGGTATCTGAGGCGGGAGGGGTTGGACTCCAGAGCTGAGAGCAGCCAATCACAGTTGAGCTCTGACAAACTGCAGCAAAACAACCTGAATAAAGAATAAATGTGTGTAGAGTTTAAATCAGTGTTCTAAATTAAGCAATAGCAATGTCTATAACACTTTAATGTTCATTAAACAAAACAAAAGCACAACTATAATTGTAAAATAATATACTGCCACAATAAAATATTTTTTTCAATCAACCTGTTTAATCATGTGACCACTGATCAGCTGTTTAAAATATTCAAATTCATGAATTAATTTTGCTTTAAAAGTGCAGTGTGTAAAATTAGTGAAGATTTATTGGTGAAAACTTAATATACAACCATCAATATAGTTCAATTGTGTTTTTGTTTGTCCGACCTTGACATATGTTGGCAGAGCTTTTGTCTTCTGCAGAGGTGCCACAAGGTGGCATGTGTGACGAGTCTTATCAGCTGATATTGTGGAGGCAGCAAGGCCTAAAGGTGCTACTCAAACCGTTACTAATGAATGACAACAAAATAGAGAAGCAAACCTACAGCCATCTAATACCCACAGCAAACGACACACCCTGAATATACAGCATGCCAAAAATCCACAAACAAGGAGCACCACTACACCTGATAGTTGACAGCATAGGCTCGGTCACATACAGCTTAGCAAAAGCACTTGCGGAAATCATGAAACCACTCTTTGGGTGAACGGATCAACATTGCAAAAACTCAAAACAATTAGCAGAAGAATTAAAAAGCATTAAAATGAAACCGGATGAAAAATCGATATCACATGACGTCATATCACTCTTCATGAAAACTTCAGTACAAGCCACCATTGAAATAGTTCAGAACCAGCTCCAAGAAGACAGAACTCTCAAAAAACGCGTCAAGCTCGCCATCCAAGACGTTAACAACTCCTCCAGTTTATCTCCACATCAACTTACTTACAATTCAGGAAAACATGTTCGGGCAAAAAGAAGGTTTTGCAATGGAAGATTCACTGTCTGCCATCGTGTGCAGTTTTTTTTTCTTAGGTGATATAACCTGCATTTACAACTGACCTTCTGCTGGGTGTAATATATGTATTGACTGTGTAAGAGTCATATTTATTATTTTTATTTTGTTTTCATGTTTATGCGCCAAGATGGAGATGGAGATGGAGGACTAGACGCCTTTGTTGTCGACTACATCATGCAGTTCACTGATAAGCTTAGGAGAAGGAGACCGAGCAAATGAGCACTGCAATCGGAAATCTATATGGTAGGATTTTACACAATGTACTTTTAGACCAAATTTAAGGCATTTCAAACACAAACCAGTGTCTGCAAATTTAATTTCCAACACCATTGAAGTGAAAACCATGACGACAGTCACAAGAGTGATAGAAGTTGTAGAGTGAAGAGGGTGAACTGACCTCAGAACCTCCAGTTTACAGTCTGGACTCTGCAGAAAACCACTCAGCTCCTTCACTCCTGAATCCTGCAGGTCGTTCCAACTCAGGTCCAGGAGTCTGAGGTGGGAGGGGTTGCACTTCAGAGCTGAGAGCACCCAATCACAGCTGAGCTCTGACAAACTGCAGTTCCTCAACCTGAATAAAGAATGAATATTTGATTTCTTCCATGGTGTAAATGTCATATTAAGAGTCATTTCTCCCTGTTGATGATCCAGGTATTCAGATCACTGAGTCATTCCCTCAAAGGAGTCATTGTGCCAGTGTGTTGTCAAGACAATAACAAGAGCAGTGTGTCAGTCAGTGTGCAGTCAATCAGCAGTGAAGATGGAAAATAATCAGTGAGTCCTTTGTGTGCTTGTGGCTGTTTTCAGTCATCAGAGTCTCGTTACAAGTCAAACACATTCAAAGGACAAGATGAAGAAATACTGCTGCACTATTAATCTGCCTCTAATATTTCTTCACAGGATCTTCTGCTCAGTCATGTGACCGTCATCACCAATCAACAACTTCCATTGAGCTCCAAAGTGACTGGAGACATTGTCCACACTTTCTTCCACCATCCAAAGTCTTTTCTGGCTGCAGATTGTTTACATGAAAATATCAACAACATCCACTTTGTCTAGATGAGTCTTTAATATCTGCTTCAAAGTCTTCACACTGAGCAGCGTTACACACCAGTTGTCATCTGCTGACACACACTGTCCACCAGTAGAAAGCAGGAACTGACCTGAGACCTGCCAGTCTGCAGTTTGGACTCTGCAGTCCAGCACAGAGCAGCTTCACTCCATGATCCTTCAGGATGTTGTAACTCAGGTCCAGCAGTGTGAGGTGGGAGGGGCTGGACTGCAGAGCTGAAGACACCACTGCACAGTGAATCACTGGGAGTTCAACGTCAGATCTGCAATGTTGGAGAGCAGAGAGAGAAGTTGTGGCCAACGTGAAACTCTGCTGACTGTGAAAGTGATTCGAGACTCATGAACATCTGATCAACTGCTTCCATCATCATCATCATCATCATCATCATCATCATTACCACCATCATCTTCATTTCCAAGTTCTCAATCAATGCGTTGACATGCACATCTTAATCGGACTAAGCTTATCATTTGGTTTACTCGTCTGATCGGACTTTTCTCCTTGTCCCCATATACATGCAGCTGAGAAAAACTAATCATTAACGGGAACGCCTCCTACTCATTCCCACTAGGGGGCGATATGAGTCTTTTCAGCGCGTTAACTTCAGGGTAACCTCTTTCGTCGCACAAAAACAAAACTGGAGCGCGATACAATACCTGTGTAATGTCCGTACCGGTCTTCAGTTTAACGAGTTTCCTCACCAAACGCCTACAGATCTGCTGCGCCACTGTCAGCGGATTGACCAGAAATTCACTAACAAACACAACATGTTGCTGGCGATTTTATGGTAGAAGCCCACACAGCGAATATACTCTTGTAGTGAGCTCTATCTATCAGCTGTCCATCTCAGTGAGCTACCAAGACTAGCAGCTAGCACTGCTTGGTTTCGGCTGCCTGAGACAACTGGTTTCCCTCGGCTGTCATGTTTTCTTTACTTTCATTAAAATTGCCATTGCGGCGCAGCAGCTGTAGATTCTACACTTTGTACCGTCAACATGGCGAGAGATCCAGACCCTTCGATCTTGGTGCCTACGGGTTTGGAAAACAGACTGGGGGAGACGGTTTGGCGTTGATAAATAGAAGTAGAAAACACAATAGTAATGAAATACATTTCCAAATAACATGCATTTCATTTGGGAAATTTTGTGGACTTGTGAAGATGTTTAGAGCCTCCAAGAAGCAACTATGGGCCGCAATTTCTCTCCAGGTGAGAAGCCCCGTTGTTCTGTATCAACTGGCAGATTGTACAGAGCGTCTTGTCTTTACAAACTCTTTTTGGAGAACACAAATTAACTATAAAGGTTCTCGGTTGTGTCCTCAGTTATACACAAAGTCGTAGTAGGGCGTCACGCTAAAGGAGCTCGTGTCTTGAATGTTTTTGTTCCGGGGGCACACGCTAGCGCAGACACACACACACACACACACACACACACACACACACACACACACACAGTAGCTACACAGATTGATTACGTACCCTAAACATATCACAGCCTTCCTGCAGTTCCTCACAGCTGCAATCAGTCTCAATTTTCCCTCCTCTGATGTCTTGTACTTCATCAGGTTCAACTCCTCCAGAACCTCCTCTGACATCTGCAGCACGTAGGCCAGAGCTGAACACTGCAACACTGAGAGTTTCTTCTCTGATCTGTTCTCTGACTGCAGGAACCCTTGAACCTCCTGATGCACTGACTGATCCTTCACCTCCAGTAGACAGTGGAAGATGTTGATGCTTCTGTCAGGAGAAACATCACCAGTGTTCATCTTCTTCAGGTTGTTGATTACCTTCTTTATGGTTCCTATATGGTTGTCAGTGAGACCCAGCAGGCCTCCTAAGAGCATCTGGTTGGATTCCAGACTGAGTCCATGGAGGAAGCGAACAAACAAGTCAAGGTGACCGTTTGGACTCTTCAAGGATTTCTCCATCATCCTCTTCAGAAAGGTGTCCAAGGTTTGGTCTTTTCTAAACAGGTGTGACAGTTTATCTAATGACCCTGGTTTTACATCTTTGAGGAAATCTTGAAGCACCTGGTAGTTCTTGTTGGTGTGACAGTGGAAGATGTAGACTGCAGCCAGAAACTCCTGGACGCTCAGATGAACGAAGCAGTACACGGTTTTGTGGAAGATCACACTCTCTCTTCTGAAGATCTCTGTACAAACTCCTGAGTACACAGAGGCGTCAGTCACACTGAGACCACACTTCTCCAGGTCTTCACTGTAGAACATGATGTTTCCACTCTCCAGATGTTCAAATGCCAGCTGGCCCAGCCTCAGAAGAAGCTCCCTGTCAGCCTCCGTCAGCTCCTGTGGACCTCCTCCATACTTGTGCTGCTTCCTCTTGGTCTGGACCAGCAGGAAGTGTGAGTACATGTCAGTCAGGGTCTTGGGCAGCTCTCCTCTCTGCTCTGAGCTCAACATGCTCTCCAGAACTGTGGCAGTGATCCAGCAGAAGACCGGGATCTGACACATGATGTGGAGGCTCCTGGAGGCCTTGATGTGGGAGATGATCCTGCTGGACACATCTCCTCTATCTCTGAACCTCCTCCTGAAATACTCCTCCTTCTGGTCATCGGTGAAGCCTCGTACTTCTGTCAGCCTGTCCACACATGACGGAGGGATCTGATTGGCTGCTGCAGGTCTGGAAGTTATCCACAGCAGAGCTGAGGGAAGCAGATCTCCTCTGATCAGGTTTGTTAGCAGGACGCTGACTGACTTCTTCTTAGTGACGTCATGCAGAACCCTCCTCTTCTTAAAGTCCAGAGCCAGTCTGCTTTCATCCAGGCCGTCCAAGATGAAGAGAAGTTTGCAGACATGCAGCTGCTCTGCTGTGAGCTTCTCTAACGTTGGATGGAAAACATGGAGCAGCTTCAGAAGACTGTAGCGCTTCTCTTTGACCAAGTTGAGCTCCCTGAATGAGAGAGGAAGCACCAGATGAAGGTCCTGGTTCTCCAGGCCCTGGGCCCAGTCCAGAGTGAACTTCTGCACTGAGAAGGTTTTTCCAACCCCAGCGACGCCGTTGGTCAGCACCACTCTGACTCTGAGTCCCTGCTGCTCAGGTGAGGCTTCAAAGATCTGGCTGCACCTGATTGGACGGTCGTGGAGGATCTTCTTGATCTTCTTGGTCTTCTTGGTCTCCAGCTGCCTGACCTCATGCTGTCTGTTGACATCCACACTCAGTCCCTCAGTGATGTAGACCTCAGTGTAGATGCTGTTGAGGAGGGTTTGACTTCCTGCTTCTTCACCTTCAGTCACACGTTCACATCTCCTCGCCAGACTGATCTTCTGCTGCTGGAGAAGCTCCTGCAGACCATCAGCAACTGGAGCAGAGAAAAGGTTGGAGAAGAAACATCAGTGTGACAGTGTGAGCATCATTTTCTTTCCACAGCTTGAAGCGGAAACCATACAAACTGTATTTTTTACAGTTGATGTGATGAAGCTGCTGCTGCACCTGTGTCACTTGTCTTGGTGTGACTGGCAGCTCCTGGGTCTTCACTGAAGTACTCAGGTAGACCTTTGGAGCGGTCACTCTTCATGGACAGACCACTGGACACTGGAGACTCTGCTCTCCGTCTGTGTTAAAAACAGGGATATTTAAGTTCAGTTTGAAAAGTTCAATCCTCCTTTTAATTAATATTTGGTTCTCCATGAATACTAACAGGAAGTTCTCCTTTCCATAGAAACCAGTCATTGTTCTTCTGTCTCTTTTCAAATTCATGCAGTTTTAAGCTCAAAGACTTTCTCTATTTTCCTCCAGGAAGTGACCGCTGAGTCATGTTGAAGTGAATTTTGAATAAAGTAATTTAAATGTGAAGGCGCTGCAGTTGAAGACATGAAGCAGAAGAGACTGCGAGTTTTTATGTTGAAATGTTGAAATAGTGAAATATTTTAAGACATTGCAACAGAGACTGAGAAACGTCTGTGAAGGTTCTCCATCATTCAGGTCATCTTAAAGTAGAAGGGTTGAGTTCGAGCAACTGGACTTGTTCTTGAGATTTTGAAGACGTTTCGCCTCTCATCCGAAGGCTTCTTGAGTTCTAAAACGGGGTTGGAGAGTCCCAGGTTTTTAACCACCAGGAGTTCTGGATGGGGCCAAGGCTGATGGTACCTACTATTAGCAAGGTGCTAATTTTTCAAAAATAGGTGTTGATTATCAATGAGGTGTTAATCCTGCCAATAGAGCCTCATGGCAGTTGTTAATCAAGTGTGCCTCCTACTTCTGAAGTGTCATCATGTGAGTCGTTAGACTACCTTGAGGAAAGGTGTGGAGAGTGGTTGAATCTTCTGGGGTATGTGGCTGAGAGATGGTGTTGGAGTCCTGATCAGAGAGGGTCACTCTTTGTGAACATGGATGGCTTCTTTCACTCCTCCCTCAAACCATCTGTCTTCTCTGTCTAAAATCTTTACATTTGAGTTAGTCCAGTTGCCCTAACTCAACCCTTCTACTTTTAGATGACTTGGATGACTGAGAACCTTCACAGACATGTCTTCAACTGGTATGAGAGCATGAAAGAACTTCAAGGAAGCTAGTGGACCACAGGAACCACCTCTATTTTCATTTAAGATGTGGACGGGCCAACTTAATCCCCCGGAACCTACACCTGGGATCCACCATCACGAGACACAAAGCACAACGAACCCTCTCCAAAGTTGAAAACCATCGACTCAGTGAATCAGTGAACAAAATCCAGCGGACACAGCAAGAACTAGAAGCCGGTTTACCTGCCCCTACTTTGGAGGAAGTCTTGTCCTTCACTCAGAAGGCTCAGCTTGCCCAGCACATCAAGAGCGAGAAACAACAAATTCTCAGGTTCTCCACCTTGGCAGACAGAGCACAGCAACGGATCGCCACTCAACACACAGCCACCCCAGAACAAGACAAGGAAGGGAGAGGTCTCAAATTTGCTGTCATACCGCAACATTTTCCAGTCGTCAACATCATCACAGCTACGGAAAGTGCCATCAGATCCAACCATCTTCCATAGTCATGGGCGGAACAACTAAGACTCAAGGTATCTGTGTAATTTGCTGTAATTATGCAAATTTCCCCACTGTGGGATCAATAATGGTCTTCTTCTTCTTCTTTCCCTCCAGGACAGAAAGGCCATCACATCTCTCAGCAAGGACGACAACATCACCATTCTTCCAATGGACAAAGGGAGATGCACTGTGGTAGTTAATACATCAGACTACGCAAAAATGGCCGCACCTCTCAGCGACAAGAACACCTACGAAACTCTGAAGCGCACCCCCTCCACCCGCTACAAGAAGAAGGTCACAGATTACCTTCAACAACTGGAAAAAGAGAACGCCATCGACAGACCCACCTACTAGCACCTTTATCCCAGGGAAAGCACTCCATGCACCCACCAATAGCAGCATCAACTCAACTAGCTACAATGTAGCTAAACACCTTGCTACCATTCTGGCCCCACTGGGGGCAACACCCTACACCATAAACAACTCCACCGACTTCACCAGGACTTAGTTGTTCATGGAAACCATGGTCTCCTAGGATGTCACCTCCCTTTTCACCTGTGTACCTGAAACAGAAGCAGTGGAAACGGTCAGAAGGAGACTGCAACAGGACCAACCTTTGTCAGATAGAACAAGCTTTTACACCAGAATAAATCTGCAGGTTACTGGACCTCTGCCTCACTACCACGTATTTTCAATATCAGGGAGGTTTTTTCAGAAACAAACATGGATGCGCCATGGGTTCTCCGGTATCCCCTATTTTGGCCAACTTGTATATGGAGGAGGTTGAACAGAAAGCCCTTGAGTCCTTCAGGGGCACTCCCCGCAGTCATCGGTTCAGGTACATGGACGACACCTGGGTTAAAATCAAAACCCATGAAGTGGAAGCCTTCATGGACCACATCAACTCTGTGGACCATCACATCAAGTTCACCGGGAAGACACTTCCGACAACAGACTCACTTTTCTAGACTGTGCCGTCATCAGTGAGGACAGAAGCCCTTACTGTTGAAATTTACCGGAAACCCACCCACACAAACCTTCTTTTTGACTCCCATTGCCTGCTTGAACACAAGCTAGGAGTCATCAGAACCCTACACGTCCGCGACAAGAACATCCAGACAGAGGGAAAGGAGAAAGAACACCGACACATAAGAACCTCCCTGAAAAGTTGTGGCTGTCCTAACTAGGCTTCTTTTTTAAATCCACCAAGGGAAGGAAAGATCAGGAGACAACAACTGACAGTGAAGAACCAGACAAGAAAAGGAAGAACATTGTTGTCCCTTTTATTGGAGGCCTTTTTGAAAAACTAACAAGGACTTTTTCCAAACATGACATCCCAGTTCACTTCAGACCCGAAAACACTCTTAGACAAAGACTAGTTAACCCAAAGGACAAAAGGAGGCACAAACTCAACAACATCGTCAACGCAGTGCCCAGATCTTTACATTGACAAGCAGCCTCTACACCAGACGCACAGAAGAGCCAGCAACTCAGCACGGGACTCAGCGGTTCATCTGCATTTACAGGAGAAAGGCCACTCCTTCCAAGACTCAAATGTAAGATTTAAGACAGAAAAGACAGATGGTTTGAGAGAGGAGTGAAAGAAGCCGTCCATGTTCCTCTAGAGCGACCCTCTCTGAACAGAGGGGGAGGACTCAGACACCATCTCAGAGATTAACGACTGTCATGAGGCTCTATTAGCAGGATTAACACCTTGTTCATAATCAACACCTTGCTAATAGTAGGTACCATCAGCCTTAGCCCCACCCACAACTCCTGGTGGTTAAATACCTGGGACTCTCCAACTCCATTTTAGAACTGAAGAAGCCTTTTGAATGAGAGGCCAAACATCTTCAAGATCTCAAGAACAAGTCCAGTTGCTCCAACTCAACCCTTCTACTTTTCCCAACAACTCTGCAAATAAAAATTATTTTTCCATAAAGTCTGTTTCAATATTCTGGTCCAATTAAAGGTTTTCTAATTTTTTTAAATAGATTTTTTTTTATCTGACTAATAGTGTCTGTCTATTCATCATGCAATACAGGTAGCCTGGTTTCTTACTGTGTTCCAGAGGCTCCAGGTTCATTACTGAAGAGTGGAGGTTCACTCATGGACCAGTCACTCTTCAGAGACATCCCACTGGACCCTGGAGACTTTGCTCTGTCCTCCACTTCCTCCACACAAATATTCATCTTGTGAAGTGGATCCAGTTTGAGGTTAAACAGGAAGTGTGACAGTGAGCTGAGAACATGTCGAGTTCCACCTGAGACAGAGAGAAGAGGAAGAAACACGGTCAGAAGAAGACATAGGTCCACCTCTTGCTCTGATCCTGTGGACTGACATCAGATTTAATGTTGATTATTTAGTCAATGAGGACTCACCCTGCTTCACCGCTCACTGCCACTGCTGCTGCGGCTCAACTCGACATGGAGGCTGACAAAGAACAACTGTCACTTGAAGCAGGAAAAACCTGCTTTACCCTTTTCTCCAACACTGCAGCTCCTCCCAACACATCTGCGTTGTTCGCCTCCCATTTTCTGGAAATCACATGACTCCGGGCCGCACCTTCACCCATCTGAGCATGTGAGTGAGATCAGCATCATGAAAGACAGGTTCCACATCAGCAGAGTCCCCCTGAATAAAGGTGAACTGAGAAATGCACCAGAAGAGAAAAATTAGTTGGTAAATGAAAGAAATTTCTATCAATCAATCAATCAATCAACTTTTGTTTGTAGTAAATTACAACCGAAGACGTCTCCAAGCTTCTTTGTGCAATCAGAGGAATAACCAACTGAACTGAACCCTCCAGAGCAGCAGGGGGCGACAGTGGCCAGGAAACACTCTCCTGTAGTGGGAAGAAACCTGGAGCAGATTCGAACTGCAGAGGGTCAAACGTCATCTGACCTTTGACCTTTAGGTTGGGGTGAAAAGAAAATACAAAAAAATGTCGAGAGAGAGAGAGAGAGAGAAAGAGAGGGCGGGGGAGAGAGAGAGAGAGGGCACGGGGAGAGAGAGAGAGAGAGAGAGAGGGCAGGGGGGAGAGAGAGAGAAATAGCAGCCAGAGTGTCAGACAGGGCAGAGTGAGTTGCAGGGTGAACAGCAAAGCTCTCACACCATAGATGTAGATATATAGAAATAAATAATTCAAATATAGAAATACAGAAAGACACACACAACTCTATGAGCTCTGTCAATATAAACAAGTATATACATGTATACATCAAGTTATGAAATTTAAATCGGCTTAGATGTAAAACAGTGAGCTGCTGCTGCTGTCCACGTACAAGGTGCTTGTGTTTCCGAGGGTTAGAGGTCAGAGGTCATCATGGCACATGATCCGCCGTTAAATCAAGTCCTGGTCCTGATCTCAGTGGTGAAGATGAAGCGACGGCACAGAGACTCTCAAGACCGCAATATGTCATCACCTGCCAGGGACACACAGAGACTGCGGCAGTGTGGTGGCCTCTGATTGGTTGCTTAGGTAGAGAGGAAGAGGTGGTAGAAGCTCCACCTGCACAGAGAGACAATCCCTTTAATGGGAGAGAAAGATCTCCCTCAGCGGTGGAGGCCTATTGCAGCTGCACTGACAGGGAGATTGATTCTAAGTGATGTTTTATGGAGGAGGAAGGTCTTCAGTTGACTCTTCACTAAACATCTGCTGGCCCCTGAACTGGGGTTCCAAAGTAAAGGAGTCAAAAGCTGAAACTTCTACCTCCTGATTTCAGTTTAGAGACTGTCGGGTTCCCACCAAAAGTCCTGCATCCTCAGGGCAAAGGGCTCTCGGAGGATGAGGAAGTCCAATAAGTTCTTCAATGTCGGGAGGAGCCTGAGAGTGAAGAGCTTTGTAAGTCAGTGTGTGTGTTTGTGTGTGTGTGTGTGTGGGGGGGGGGGGGGGGGGGGGGCAAAGGCTGTCTCAGACTGGAAATTCTCAGAGGCAAATTGATTTTCAAAATAAAGATTTATTTGTCACGCTAAATACTTTTGCACCTGGCAAATTGGATGACTGCTCATGTAAGGCAAAGGTTCATTCATAAGTCGTGACTTCAAACTAGTTTAAAAAATAAAGACCTTTTAGTTTATTCAAAGTTAAGTAAAGATGGTTAATAACCAAGTACTTATTGAATGGCCTACTCTGCATTACAACTCCAATTAGGTTGTTAAACAGTTGCAAACCGGGCAATCTGTGGTCAGCTTAACAGGTTATTACAGGTAAACTAAGGATGAAATCATATTTGGACGGATACTATTCAAATATTTGAAAGGTTTGAGACACAGGGCAGATTTAATATACCATGAGGTTTGTAACGTAACAACATAATTATTCCAATAACCCAGCTTGCTATTGTTGGATCAGAGAATTTCCTTGTGTCGTGCTGCTGATCCGCGTGTTGGTTGAATGAAGAGTCTCAGGAGAAGAATGTCAATTTAAATATGTCTTTAGTAAATAAATCAATTGAGGATACAAATATACAGAGCTCTGGGCCGAGTTCAGAACCCTAGCAACAACAAAGTATTGTCAGGGCATGACGTCTGACTGCTATCTGTCCCTTGACCCAGTCCTTCTATCCATAAAGAAAGCATGCAGACACTCCCAGATGATGTCCTCCTCTGACTGGCTGCCTGGTGTCCAAACCCCAGCCTCATTGGATGTTGAGGCAGCCTTTGATCCAAGTCTCCAGTTAATGATTGTGAAAAGAAACCAGTCCTTATTTGGCAGGGAGCCAAACGATCCATCATTGGTTCCAGTGTAACCTGTTGAAGCAATACGGTACAAGACATGGCTGAGGTCAGAGGTTCCTCTCCCTCCGATGGATCATGAGTTCCCCACCCTGTAAATGAACGGGTTGTAAAGTTTTATGGTGGTTGCAAAGTCAGTTTTCTCTCTGTCCATCCTCTGCTCCCCCAGGGTCACCAGTTTGTGAGGGATGTTCTTCCTTTTGTTCTTCCTTGAGCTCTTTGTGTGACTGAACATAATAATACCATCAATATACACACACACATACATATATATCTATATATCTATATATATGTATATGTATGTATGTGTATATACATAAGTATATATGTGTGTGTGTATATATGTAAATGTATGTGTATGTGTTTATATATATATATATATATATATATATATATATATATATATATATATATATATATATATATATATATATATATATATATATATACATATATATACAGTATGTATGTACATGCGGAGCTCCATCTGCTCCGGCCTCCATCTCCAAGTCCTGCTGCTTCCACTGAGGATTCAGCTGCACCAGTGGCTTCTGGGACGTCTCTCCCAGTAACCACAGCAGCTTGTAGGGAGAAGCAGTCCACCAGCCACCACTAGATGGAGCTCTCCTCTTCACTCTCCTCCTCATCCTCCCTCACCTCCACCTGAAGAAGAAGAGACAGCAGGAGTCAGGACTCACGGTCCTTGAAGGCATCATCACAGAGACGTTGACTGTTGATGGAGATGATGGAGTGACTGGTGAGAAGAAGCAGAATCTCAGTCACATGTGAAGTGTGGAACATATGAAAGTCATGTGACCATGGAGTGTTGGACTGATACTGAGGCCTGATGAAGATGAACTGATCAATAATTGAGTGGTGAACTGAGAGAAGAAGCAGTTTGGCAGCAGATGTTAGATGAATGAGGAGCAGCTGGACGTCACCATCCTCCTCTCACACTGTGACTGGGAACACTGGACCTCTGCTGTGGGATCAACTGGCTTTGGTGCTGGAACCAACATCCACTGCTTCCAAACCAGTACTGACCATAGAGTCTCCAGTTGATAGTCTCTGCTGTGGACAAGATCCATCAGTGGCTTCACTGATGATTCCTGCAGCTGGTTCTCACTCAGGTCCAGGTGTCTGAGGTGGGAGGGGTTGGAATTCAGAGCTGAGAACAGCCAATCACAGCTGAGCTCTGACAAACTGCAGCCCCTCAACCTGAATAGAGAATAAATGATGGAGAGTTTATGATGATGGAGAGTTTTTCCAGGGTGTCATCACTCTGAACATCAAAGTGAAATGTCCACTTCAGAATCTACAACAATAGAAAATGTCACCTTGAAATTAAATCTTCAGTCCAAAACTAATGTGTGTGTAAATGATGTTTGGTCACATGACCACTGCTGACCTGTTTTAACTTCAAACATGAAGTTTTCATATTTCTGGATGTCATTTTGATATGAATCAACCTTGAGTTCAATGTTTATTCAACATGTGTGATGAAGTGTCTTTGGTGCTGAAACCATCATCCACTGGTTCCAAACCAGTACTGACTTCAGAACCTCCAGTTTACAGTCTGGACTCTGCAGAAAACCACTCAGCTCCTTCACTCCTGAATCCTCCAGCTGGTTCAGACTCAGGTCCAGGTGTCTGAGGTGGGAGGGGTTGCACTTCAGAGCTGAGAGCACCCAATCACAGCTGAGCTCATATTAAGAGTCATTTCTCCCTGTTGATGATCCAGATGTGCAGCCTTTCAGATCACTGAGTCACTCCCTCAAACGAGTCATTGTGCCAGTGTGGGTCATCATCATGTTGTCAAGACAATAACAAGAGCAGTGTGTCAGTCAGTGTGCAGCCAATCAGCAGTGAAGATGGAAAATAATCAGTGAGTCCTTTGTGTGCTTGTGGCTGTTTTCAGTCATCAGAGTCTCGTTACAAGTCAAACACATTCAAAGGACAAGATGAAGAAATACTGCTGCACTATTAATCTGCCTCTAATATTTCTTCACAGGATCTTCTGCTCAGTCATGTGACCTTCATCACCAATCATCAACTTCCATTGAGCTCCAAAGTGACTGGAGACATTTTCCACACTTTCTTCCACCATCCAAAGTCTTTTCTGGCTGCAGATTGTTGACATGAAAATATCAAAAACATCCACTTTGTCTAGATGAGTCTTTAATATTTGCTTCAAAGTCTTCACACTGAGCAGCGTTACACACCAGTTGTCATCTGCTGACACATACTGTCCACCAGTAGAAAGCAGGAACTGACCTGAGAACTTCCACTCTGCAGTTTGGACTCTGCAGTCCAGCACAGAGCAGCTTCACTACAGGATCCTTCAGGCTGGTGGAACTCAGGTCCAGAAGTGTGAGGTGGGAGGGGCTGGACTGCAGAGCTGAAGACACCACTGCACACTGAACCTCTGGGAGTTCAATGCCAGATCTGCAATGTAGGAGAGCAGAGAGAGAAGTTGTGGTCTACATCTGAGACTCTGCTGACTGTGAAAGTGATTCGAGACTCATGAACATCTGATCAGCTGCTTCCATCATCATCATCATCATCATCATCATCATCGTCATCATCATCATCATCATCATCATCATCATCACCATCATCATCATCATCATCACCATCATCAACATCATCATCATCACCATCACCATTATCATCATCATCATCATCATCATCACCATCACCATCATCATCATCATCATCACAATCATCATCATCATCATCATCATCATCATCATCATCACCATCAGCACTACCATCACTATCATCACCATCATCATCATCATCATCATCATCACCATCAGCACCGTCACCTCCACCATCACCATCATCATCATCATCATCATCATCATCATCAACATCATAATCATCACCACCACCATCATCATCATCACCACCACCACCATCAGCAGGTCATCAGTGTCTCCACTGCAGTCTCCTCAAGCAGGGAACTCAATGCAGCTTCACACTCCAGTGTGTTCCAGCCACTGAGTGTCAACACATCCTGTTGTGACTGACAGTGTTGCTCTGATCTGCTGCTTCAACTCAACATGAGGCTCAGTTGTATGTAAAGTCACTGCAGCTTGGAGCTCCACTGGATCAGAGTTCCTTCACTGGCGTCTCTTTGAACTCCACTGCATCTTTGATCCAACTGCTGTTTTATTGTCTGCTGCCAAATGAAGGAAGGACGTGATGTGTTTATGTGTTCAATGTGTTGATTGTGTTGATTGACTGTCTGCATGAATCCTTCACACTGATCAAAGCTCCTCATTCTGCCACTGTCACATCTTCATCTCCATCCTGGACTCCAGTGGAGCAGCTTCACTGCACTCACCATCCAACACAAAGCAGCTGAGTTAGCCATGTGTTGACAGCCTGCTGCTAAAAGTCACCACTCAGTGTTTCCCTCATTGTTTTCTTGGAGACCTGCAGCCACAAGTGGACCTGCTGATGTTGATCCACCCTGTGACTGGAGGAAGTGCTGATATAGCAGGGTGGCTAACACCAAGAGCACACACACACACACACACACACACACACACACACACACACACACACACACACACACATACACACACACACACACACACACACACACACACACACACACACACACTGTTTATGTACCCTAAACGTATCACAGCTTTCCTGCAGTTCCTCACAGCTGGAATCAGTCTCAATCTTCCCTCATCTGATGTGTTGTAATTGCTGAGGTCCAACTCCTCCAGAACCTCCTCTGACATCTGCATCATGAAGGCCAGAGATGAACACTGGATGGCTGAGAGTTTCTTCCATGATCTGTTCTCTGACTGCAGGAGCTCTTGAACCTCCTAATGCACTGACTGATCCTTCACCTCCAGCAGACAGTGGAAGATGTTGATGCTTCTGTCAGGAGAAACATCACCAGTGTTCATCTCCTTCAGGTTGTTGATGACCTTCTGTAAGGTTCCTGGATGGTTGTCAATGAGGCCCAGCAGGCCTCCTAAGAGTCTCTGGTTGGATTCCAGACTGAGTCCATGGAGAAAGCGAACAAACAAGTCCAGGTGACCGTTTGGACTCTTCAAGGATTTCTCCATCATCCTCTTCAGAAAGGTGTCCAAGGTTCGGTCTTTTCTAAACAGGTTTGACATTTTATCTAATGGCTTTGATTTTACATTTTTCAGGAAATCCTGAACAACCTGGTCCTTCTTGTTGGTGTAACAGTGGAAGCTGTAGACTGCAGCCAGAAACTCCTGGACGCTCAGATGAACGAAGCAGTAGACGGTTTTGTGGAAGATCACACTCTCTCTTCTGAAGATCTCTGTACAAACTCCTGAGTACACAGAGGCGTCAGTCACACTGAGTCCACACTTCTCCAGGTCTTCACTGTAGAACATGATGTTTCCACTCTCCAGATGTTCAAATGCCAGCTGGCCCAGCCTCAGAAGAAGCTCCCTGTCAGCCTCCGTCAGCTCCTGTGGACCTCCTCCATACTTGTGCTGCTTCCTCTTGGTCTGGACCAGCAGGAAGTGTGAGTACATGTCAGTCAGGGTCTTGGGCAGCTCTCCTCTCTGCTCTGAGCTCAACATGCTCTCCAGAACTGTGGCAGTGATCCAGCAGAAGACCGGGATCTGACACATGATGTGGAGGCTCCTGGAGGCCTTGATGTGGGAGATGATCCTGCTGGACACATCTCCTCTATCTCTGAACCTCCTCCTGAAATACTCCTCCTTCTGGTCATCGGTGAAGCCTCGTACTTCTGTCAGCCTGTCCACACATGACGGAGGGATCTGATTGGCTGCTGCAGGTCTGGAAGTTATCCACAGCAGAGCCGAGGGAAGCAGATCTCCTCTGATCAGGTTTGTTAGCAGGACACTGACTGACTTCTTCTGAGTGACGTCAGTCACCACCTGGTTCTTCTCAAAGTCCAGAGCCAGTCTGCTTTCATCCAGGCCGTCCAAGATGAAGAGAAGTTTGCAGACATGCAGCTGCTCTGCTGTGAGCTTCTCTAACGTTGGATGGAAAACATGGAGCAGCTTCAGAAGACTGTAGTGCTGCTCTTTGACCAAGTTGAGCTCCCTGAATGAGAGAGGAAGCACCAGATGAAGGTCCTGGTTCCTTGGAGTCCCTGCTGCTCAGGTGAGGCTTCAAAGATCTGGCTGCACCTGATTGGACGGTCGTGGAGGCTCCTCTTGGTCTTCTTGGTCTTCTTGGTCTCCAGCTGCCTGACCTCATGCTGTCTGTTGACCTCCTCACTCAGTGCCTCAGTGGTGTAGACCTCGGTGTAGATGCTGTTGAGGAGGGTTTGACTTCCTGCTTCGTCACCTTCAGTCACACATTCACATCTCCTCTCCAGACTGATCTTCTGCTGCTGGAGAAGCTCCTGCAGACCATCAGCAACTGAAGCAGAGAAAAGGTTGGAGAAGAAACAATGAAGTTGCCATGAGGCCAGAATTGTCATTTTAATTCAAGATTGTAATTGTGTCAATAAAGCTCCATGAGTGACTGTGTTTGCAGTCAGTCTATAGTCCCTCTGCAGTGACAGTGAGATGATGTGCAGGTGGACACTCTTACTGTGAGACGTCCTGACAGGGTGGTTGGTAGTTTGAAATCCTGCTCCACCCTGAGACACAGCAGAGGACGACGACTGCTGCTGCTGCTGCTGCTCCTCACCACCAGGACTCCCCTCTGTCTTCCTCTGGAGACACTTTGGCTTTGACTGATTGGATCAGTTGTTGGTGTCCATCACTTGTCGCCTGTTTTTCTGACACCATCATTCGTTGGATGGAATCATTGTCTCCATCAACACTAACTGACAGCCTGCTGGCCTCCTAGTGGGCTCTTCACAAATCACTTCTTGTCTTTTGCTCTCTTTTCTAAATTCAATCCCTTCATGCAGCTTCACAATCAAACAATTTGAGCCACAAAGAATAAAGTGCAACCATTAATGACTATACTTTCAACCAAGACGTTGCGCCTATAATCCATTTGTAGCTGTTTTCTAGGCTGCTCTTGTCACATCATCTCATATATTATTAGATGACATATTCATCTATCAAATGTATATTTTCTATCAGGTGTGGTTGACACCTGGTGGGCTCTGGTTGAGCAGTGGCTCTGTGGAACTGGCCCTTTATTTCTCAGCAGACAGAGACAGTGGAGTCACAGACAGAGCATCAAACATTCCTGCCACTGCATAAAGTTCAGTCTCAGAAGGGCTTTGCTGCATTTCAACATGATGAATGTGACCATGTCAAAGATTCTCTTCTCTTGACCACTGACCACAACATCTGACACCTTTTCACCTTCTGAGGAATTTATCACTGTCAAATAAACCTAGAATTAGACTGAGAAACAAGGACATTAGTTTTCTTACTGTCTTCCAGAGGCTCCACGTTCATTACTGAAGGTCATAGGGTGACCCATAGACCAATCACTCTTCAGAGACACCACACTGGACCCTGGAGACTTCAGACTCTGTGTCTTGGAAACAACTCTGCAAATAAAAACGATTTTCCCATCAAGTTTGTTTCAGCCTTCTGGTCAGGTTAAAGTTGTTTTTTTTGTTTGTTTGTTTGTTTTTTTTTTATTCATAGCTTTTTAAATCTGACTAATAGTGTCTGTCTAATCATCATATAATACAGGTAGCCTGGTTTCTTACTGTGTTCCAGAGGCTCCAGGTTCATTACTGAAGTCTATAAGTCGACTCATGGAGCAGTCACTCTTCAGAGACACCCCACTGGACCATGGAGACGTTGCTCTGTCCTCCTCTTGCTCCACTGGCGTCATCAAGGGGACGACGGTGGAACGTGTGAACAGCTTCAAGTTCCTGGGAGTCCACACCTCCGAGGATCTCCACTGGACGACCTGCTGCTCCAAGCTGGTCAAGAAGGCTCACCAGTGCCTCTTCTTCCTGAGGACTCTGAGGAAGAACCACCTGTCCTCAGACATCCTGGTGAACTTCTACCGCTGCACAATCCAGAGCATCCTGACCAACTGCATCACAGTCTGGTACGGGAACTGCTCTGCCTTGGAAAGAAAGGCGTTGCAGAGGGTGGTGAAAGCCGCCCAGCTCATGGCTGGAGGAGCACCACTTCCTGCCATAGAGGACATCTACAGGAAGCGGTGTCTGAAAAGGGCTGAGAAGATCATCAAAGACTTCAGTCACCCAGCACACGGACTCTTCACCCGCCTGCCCTCTGGGCCATCTGACATCTGTACAGCTAACTTGAAACCTGCCAACTCCCACTGCACTACTGTAAATACATCCAACATTTCACTACTGCATACGTTATCTACCATATACTTATATTTATAACATATTGTATTTATCTGTCATATACTTATATTTATAGTCTGTTTATAGCCTTCATATTTATAACCATATGTATAATCTGGCCGTACATACTTATACTTATAGCATATTCATAACAATGTTACATACTCCTGATATAACAATGTATATAATCCTTCTTACTGCGTACATTTGTAAAAACAGTTATACTTGCTAAGCACTTCTGGATGGATGCAAACTACATTTTGTTGCTCTGTACCTGTGACATGTGCAATGACAATAAAGTTGAAGTCTATTCTATTCTATTCTATCAATATGTTACAACACTGGTTTGATTAACGATATCACTCCACCTAATATATAGTCAGCTATAATGCTAAGATCATCATATAACATTTATGAATGGTTTGAAACTGTGGAAAACACAACAGGTGTACTGCAGTACTATGATGCCACGCTGAAGCGGTAGATACGTGCAATGACATTTGTCTCAACTCGGATACCGTAGCTCCTAGAAATGACGAAACCAGGAAGTAGGCGGAGTTCGCCTCCAACCAGCAGGTCCGCCGCCGTACTGACTGAGTTGTATGTCTTTCGGTACGGTCCTATCTCGACAGTCAGGTTGTCAGAGTGTTTGAAAGGATGCTGCTGGTTCTGTCTGAAGACCACAAGGAGCATCTGTCCTTCCTGCCGAAGGTCGATGCCGCAGGTAGCGCTCAGACTGCTTCTCCCTCCATGACAGCTGCACTCAGCTGCTTTTCTCGTGACTCTCCGCTGATTGTCAGCTCGTTATTATTCGGACTGGGACAAGATGCCACTCATGTCGTCACTACAGTGAAGACATGAATGCTACTTTATTGTCTGTCTGACAGTGGCGACTCCAAGGTCCTAAAAGGTCCACGTTGTTTAGTTTTCTGTCGGCTCTGTTTTGAATGAGTTGTTGTTGTTGTTGTTGTTGTTGTTGTTGTTGTTGTTGTTGTTGTTGTTGTTGTTGTTGTTGTTGTTGATGTTGATGTTGTTGATGTTTGTTGTCTTTTCTGCTGTCATTTAGAACCGAACCGCCCAAATTCCCTCCTGTGGAGTCTTTTATTTTAAAACTAAACACCTGTCAGATCTTTTTGTAAAAGCTGAACGTCTGAACGTTATTTTCTTGCATTAAAACTGACAAATTGACATGTATTACATTTATAAATGACGTATTTCAAGCTCAGTTATACTCTAAATATGAATGCAACTTGATCATATTTTGTGCATTGTAAACTAAACACAAATCTTTGTGGGTTGGTTGGTTGGGTGGGTACTTTTTTTTTTGTCCTCAGTGGCCTCAGAGTTCTGTCGCATCGCGCTGGAGTTCCTCAAGAAAGGAACCAGTCCCAAGATCTATGAAGGAGCGGCGAGTAAGACCTCCACCACCTACTTCCTCCTCACTCAGCTTTACAGTTGTAGCGGTCGTATTTCTGCGTTGTGTGTGTTTTCCTCTTCAAGTGAGATGCACACAGGAGTCAAGCTTTTGGGAGTTTATTGATCCCGGAACATTCTTCAAGAGAAAAAATATAATAATAATGAATTTTGGGAAGTTCACAATAACAAAAAAAAGTTTAATAGAAAACAAATTAAGTAAAACAACATAAAGCAAATTTGAATTAAAGATTAATTCATTAAAGATTACACAGAGGTCGACTAATATTGCTTGCTGGAAGTCTTTCTTCTTCTTCTTTATTTCGATTCCTGTCTTAGATTGTTTGATTTCAGCAGACAGACACAGGCGGTCCATGTATGGCACTGAGTGCCGTCCGTCCTCTTGAGTGGCTGTTTGTTGAGGATCAGTTCAGTTGTGGTGCTTGGACAGTTGAGTCGACCACCACCACCAGAAGCACTGTTGAGTCAGGCCATGGTGTTGTCTTGCAGGGAAACTGGGAGCTTCGGTGGAGGCGGTGCAGCGTGGGGTGGAGGGCTTGATGTATTTGATGACGGAGAGCTCCAAGTGCATGGTGAGTCCGCCTCAAGTCTCCAGGTGCACCAACACTCAGCCACGCTCACTGCTGCGTCCAGTTCAGAACTGCATGTTTGAGAGAGAAACACCACCGGCAACGCTGTCGCACTTTCACTTTGTTTTCTGTGCTTCCGATGCAGCCAAAAGTTCTTTGGTAAATAATTATTGACAGCAGTTTGGATTCAGTGAAACTGTAATGGTGGCCTTAAGCTTTTTTTCCCCCACTACTGTGTGTTTCTACAGCAGTGACACTACAAATGAAAAAGGCAACCAAACCAGCCAAGACGTGACCTTCAAGTATCACCGTTTGTGTGCCAGGCATTGTTTTAGAGGCTGCACAAGTGCAGTTAATTGATTTCTAACCGTGCAGCGGCCACAAAGGTTCGGCAAACACTAAACTCTGAGATAATAACTGACTTATTGCTGCATCAATACCGAGTTTTTAATGTCCTTGTCCGCAGTGACTTTGCCACCTTCACTTTTAGCCCCTTTGCAACCAGCTCTGGCGTCCTGACAGGTCCTAGTTGTTCAGCTTTCATATTGCCATCAGTCTTTTTGGGGAACCAGAATATGCATATGCATTCTGTCCATGGTTCAGGCCAAGCACTGGAATAATGGGATTTGTGGGTGTTTTGCTTTTAGATCTCTGAAGCAGACTTCATGGACTCAGTGCTGGTGTTGAAGTTTGGAGAAGAAGTGAACCAGATCCTCTTGCAGGTAACTACAGCTGTCGATGAATATGAACAATGCACACTAGCAGTCACACGTTTGGACTCACCTGCTCGGGCAACTCTCTACACTGCAGAGAGACACTGAAGACATCAAATATATGAGCGAGATATATCTCATAATGCAGCAAAGGAAAACACCTTCAATAACTCTAAAGATGCTTTTTATGAAAGGAGGCTATTTGGAAGATTTTCAAAATAAAATGTGTTTGAGTTATTTGACTCTTTTATTGTTTTCCTCCATGATTCCCTGTGTGTTCATCCATAGTTTTGATGCCTTCAGTGAGAAACTGCAATGTCAATAAGAAAAGACACTACATTGTGTGTCCCAACTCTTGACTGCTGGTGTACATACATGTGCATGTATGCATGCTTCTCATTTCCACTCTGAAAAACAAGTTTATATTGTCCAACTAGCTGGCTAGTTCTGCTTGGGGGGCACCACGGCTGCTGTGCAACACGGACCTTGATGATACACGATGTCCATTCTGTGCTTTCCAGCTCAACGATGGGACTTTTTTTCTTTCAGCTCTACCTGCAGCACCAGAGTCAAATCCGCCGGATGCTGAGTCTGCTGTCGCCTGACGTTCCTGCCTACCACAACCTGGAGTGGAGACTGGACGTGCAGGTGTGTGTGTGTGTGTGTGTGTGTGTGTGTGTGTGTGTGTGTGTGTGTGTGTGTGTGTGTGTGTGTTTTAAACATTTCAGAATATATTATGTGGATAAAATGACAATGAACGATGTTGCGTGTTAAAAAAAAACAAAAAACAGGTTGATTTCTAAACAACTGACAAATAAAATAATGAAATATTTGTCCATCATTGCTAATGATCATGTCGGGGGACCATGTGTCTGTTTGTCCACACGTGTTGGCTTTTTTGTGTTTTTATGAATGTCCTTCTGAGATTCTCCAGCCTTGGAAAACCCCACTGCCACCAGTGGGAATGTGTCCAGGCGTTATTAACTTATAGAAATGAAGCCTCAGACTGATAGAGAGGCACTCTGTGATAAAACTGAATGCTCTGTTAGTACAGATGTGAAGAGAAGTCTGAGATTGATGAAGTTTTGATTGATTGTCTCGTTTTCTTTGAGTATCTTTAGATATTTTTGCTGTATTTTTATTTATTTTTAACATGCTCGATTCTCCTTCGGGCCAACATTAGAGTGCAGCCACTCACTCCCAGAGGGAACTCACGAGTCGAGGTTTCGGATTCACTGATGTCAACCTGCATTTTTTTTACAAAGTCCGGTGTTGAATGTGTGACTGGTCTTGTGTCTCTGCCTCTGCTTCTGTGTCTCCCTGACTCCTGACTCCGCCTGCGCGTCAGCTGGCAACCCGTTCAGTCCATCACCAGGTCTGCCCGTCGCTGACGATGCACCTGGTGCTCGCGGGGGGGTTTGACCGCAGCAGCGTGGTCCTGCAGACTGACGCCGGGACCCTCCTCCACCTCATCTCCTCCCTGGAAGCGGCACTGGCCACCTTGAAGAGCAGCGCCACGCGCCGCGTCTTACGAAACATCAAATGAGCGTACGGCGGCTGTGGCCTTCACACTTCCCTTGTGTGTGGGAAAACTGAAACCATTGTAATTGATGACGCTCCTGCTAATCAGTGCTCGCTCGTCGGGTATCTTGGGGAAACTTTTCTTTGCTTCGTTCTATTTTACACAAACGACTCAAGATGCAACTGATTATCGTGTCGCGAAGAAGAGGTTGAACCAAGCGTCGACCAATAATGATTTTTCTCAGTGTGTGTTGCTTTATGTCACGCTTGTGTTTTTCCAACGTGTCGGTGCAACCTGTTGGTTACTCCAGAGCTTGCTGCTGTTCATGTTAACTTATCATCGTCTTACGGCTGTCTTTAGCGTCCACGTGTGTAAACTGTGAGTTTCAATACTGTACGTTTCTAAAGAAGAAGGTTTACTAATCATGTATACGTGCTCTGGTCCGGTATCAAACTGTAATCTGTAGAAAAATATATCATGAAAACATTTTCTACCCTGTAGTAAAATAAAAATGACATTTTTTTATCTCACTTGTTTTATTTTTGGATTGGAATATTTTGATCCAGAACAACCAACAAGTCCGTTGAGACCAGTGAGAGAAAGTTTGGGGTTGCAAAATATCTTTTTTTTTCAGTACCAGAAGAGAGAGCTGTGGTTTGTTGAGACGGTCTCGTATGGTCGTGGTCAAGAGGGTTGCGGGTTTGATTCCGGGTCTGGGACCTTTCTGTGTGGAGTTTGCATGATCTCCCAGTGTTTGCTGGGTTCTCTCCGGGTTCTCCAGGTTCTCCCAGTGTCAGCTGGCTTCTCTCCAGGTTCTCCCAGTGCCTGCTGGCTACTCTCCGGGTTCTCCAGGTTCTCCCAGTGCCTGCTGGCTTCTCTCCGGGTTCTCCGGCTTCCTCCCACACTCCAAAATGAATATATAATAATAATATAATATAATAATATGTCCATAGGTGTGTATGTGATGCGAATGGTTGCTTGTTCCTATGTAGCCTACTAATATGTTTTATTAAGACTTTTTAAATGCATATTATATATATATACATATATATATAGATATATACATATATATATATATATATATATATATATATATATATATATATATATATATATATATATTTATAGATATAGATATAGATATAGATACATATATATGTGTGTGTGTGTGTATATATATAAATATATATATATATATATATATGTATATATATACATATATATATATATATGTGTGTGTGTATACATATATATATATATATATATATATATATATATATATATATGTGTGTGTGTGTGTGTGTGTGTATACATATATATATTTATATAAATATATACATATACACACGTGTACGTGTGTGTGTGTGTGTGTGTGTCTCCAAATAACGTGATGGTTTTACGATATAACGTGGACTTATCACGATCAGTCGAATTATAAACGTGCACTGACATTTGACCAAACTCGGAACCCGTAGTTTTGTTTTTGTTTTTTTTATATGTATGTATGTGACGTAACCCGGAAGTAGGCGGAGTCCGCCTCAAACCTCGAAATATGGTCTGGACGAGGAGGAAGAAGTAGTTTAAGTTCACCAGCTCGGTGCCGCTGACGTCGTTCTTTGGTGCTGCGAAGTTCTTTTTTTCTGTAAGTTCTGAACTTATTTCCGCTTTTCGAACACGTGTACATGGATACATGTCTGTACAGGGATTGTGCTACCGCCCAGTGTCCTTTGTGAGGCAGACAGCTGGAACACATCATGGAAAAACCAAAACATTGGTCCGCTTCAGTTGCCAACAGCGATGTCACGTGACTGGTGTCGTATGACCGGCGTTAAAAAATGTTCCAACTCGTTATTTTCTGACGACATGAAGACGTTCATCTCGTTTGTCATCATTATTGTTATTTCTAGTGTGGAATTCACGCCTTAAATTTACGTAACAGTTATTGTAAACTATACTTTTCCAGTATGATTTTGCGTAATGGGTCGAAGATTGTGTATTTTTAATGTATATATTCGTTATTCGTAGTTGAACTACCCATTTCAAATGCCATAAAAAAATAAATGGTCGAATGAAGCAAAATCAACAATTTCTCCTGTTTTGAAATCCAAACCATTTCCTAAGAAGCCACAAAAATCAATGAAATGGCCTCAATGTATTCATTTAAAGAGTGTTTTTCTAGGACGCGCA
The DNA here is from genome assembly GCF_046127955.1 of Nelusetta ayraudi. Lineage (NCBI taxonomy): Eukaryota > Metazoa > Chordata > Actinopteri > Tetraodontiformes > Monacanthidae > Nelusetta > Nelusetta ayraudi. The sequence continues at coordinate 5,497,968 of NW_027466134.1, forward strand.
ACATACACACGGGTACGTCTCAGAAATTAGAATACAGTGGAAAACTTCAAGATCCTTTTTGTCAGTTGTTTGCAGAAAGTGAAGCTGTTATTTTACACAATCATCATCGGAAAGTTAAGAGGTACATTCACACACTTGTCCAGTTTTATTCAAGGTCAAGGCATGTTTATTGGGGCAAACTACGGTCCGGAGGCCTTCTGCGGCCCGTTAAGCTTTTTGATCCGGTCCGCTGAACTTGAAAAAATTATTTTAATGGAAGGTAAGCTATGAAATAGCTGTAATCCATTAATTTTTTCACTGTGTTAGGAGTCATTTCAATACAGTGTTAAACCTCCTGGTGGTCCAGGGGTGGTTCTGGACGGTTCTGGATGGTTCTAAGAGCTAAACCCCCTGGTGGGCCTTCACAGACACTGATTTGGTTGCAACTTTGCTTTGCTTCATTTCCCATTGACATTACAGCAACATGTTTTCTCCATAACATCCCATGATGCATTGCTTCCTCACCACAACACTGCATCCATCTGCTGCTGCTCCGCTACCCCCCTCTGGCTCACTGTAGACCCCACTGTGGCCCCACCAGTCCAATACTTTGACCCTTTTGTCCCTTCCACTCACCCATAGTCAGGTTTACAGTGTTTACAGAGTGGCTTTCTCACCCCCCCCCCCCCCCCCCCCCACCCCTGCAGCCTGTGTTCAATAATGTGTGGTTTCAACCTAATCACAATGTTATCATCACATAAAGCCTTTTGTGTCTTATCTCTGCAGACTTGCTGTCCACTCCCAAGTGCTGAAATGTTCGGTCCAGGCCTCCACGCAGGGTTCCCACCCGCTTCCCTTCTGCTGCTGTGGCTGCTCTCCCTCAGCAGGGTCTCAGGTTACTTACAATGATATTTATATTGTTCTAAATTATCAAAAAAAAAAAAAAAAAGAAAAAAGAAGAAAAAAAAAGGTCAATTTTGTCATAATGATGCCAAACCTGTTTTTCTTTCTGATGGCAAACTGTGTTGTTTCTTTCAGAGTCCAGCGTCTCTTTTTCAGTCCCTGATTCTGTCACACTGGAGCAGTTCTCCGGTGCCGACGTCAACATCACTTGCAGGTAACCAACCACAGCCGATTCCAGTGACGCTGCAGGCTTTGTTCTTAGGAGTCCATGTTAAAACAATTCTTCCTAAAGTTCACGAGGGAGGTCAAGTTAAGTTAGTTAACGAGGGGCCCACGTGCGACAAGACCTCATTTCCTAAATTAAGTTTTATTCCTGCTGATATCATACTGGATGGATATCCGTATAGCAAAATAAAGGTATATCTGGACACCAGTATTTAAAATGTAATGTTTGGAAGTATTTTGTTTTTGATGAAGACAAAGACAGGAAGTTGCATTGACAAGATCGACACTGTTTGTAAAGCAGCCAAAACTGGAAACAGAAAAATCTTTTGTTTTGCAGAGGATTTCTAGAAAAAAAAGATAATAATAATAATAATAATAATAACAACAATAATAATAGAAAAATTATGCTGGGTGTCGAAAATAACACCATTTCAAAGACAGTGCTGGGAATATTGAAGCTGTTTTCTGGTTTTCTTTCAAAAAAAAAAATCAAATCAATCCTAAAATGACAAAAAAAAATACATTCCTGAGGTACACGTGCGCTCTACTGTTGAAACAAGTGCTTCCAATGAAGAAGTGGTTCCATCACACAAACCAGCTCCTCGTGACTCCTCACTATAGGTTTAAGATTAGTTTCAGGGATCAATGCAAGGAGTATTGGAAAACTCAGAAACACATAGCCATAGTGCTGTCTCTGCACATTGGCTTGCCTGAACCTTCCTGCTAGACGTCTGGAAACTGCTCGGCACAATCCCGTTCTCTGCTGTTTGATGGAACTCCCCTCCCTTCACACCTGTTTATTAATAATAATAAAAAACTATGTGTTATCTGAAGTAGTCTCTGTTGACAAGGGTCCAGTGAATTGTGGTGTAAGGACGGTCGTACTAAAGTACAGGTACTACCCAGACAATGAGTCTGTCCTGAAAAGGTTGTAGTATTTCTGCAATTCAACTTAAAAGGTGAATGTGACATATTATATAAAGGAATAATATGCAAATCAATATATTTCAAGTTTTTATTTCTTTGCATTTTGCTGATCAGGTCTTGCAGCTTAAAAAAAACAACTCAAATTTTATAATAATTTTCTGAGTTTGTAGGTTTGTGGTTTTAATAAGCTGAAAATCTTAATCAGCAAAGTTACAACAAGGAACTGCTTGAGATGTCAATTTGCGTGGAATGGCTCAATAAAATGCGTTGCTTTCATCTTAAAACAACTCTTACTGGATGTTCTCATTTTTCGGGCAGCACCTGCAAGATAACTGCAAAATGAAAATAAGCTCAAGCTCAAGCGAGACACTGCAATTTATTGTATTTCTGTCCCTGGGTCTGTATCTTTAATCAAAGCAGCAGTCAAGATGCAACATTCCTGTGTCACTCTGTCTACTTGCAGTGCTCCAGTGGACCAAGCCACTCTAATGCACCTTAACGTGACCTACAGCTCCAAGAACTACTCCTCTATCATCACTGTGCCTCAGCAGGTAGGACACACGAGTCCCCGAACCCCCGTAGACCTGACCAGGTCCATATCTGACACATGTATGTCAGAGCAGTGTCTCTCAACCGGTGGCTCGGGACCCTGAAGTGGGTCGTGTGGCTGTTGTGATTGGGTCGTAGCTTCGGGACTTTCGAGCTTTGGGCACTTTTCCTTTAAATGAGGGATTTTAAAGTGTGTGTGTGTGTGTGTGTGTGTGTGTGTGTGTGTGTGTGTGTGTGTGTGTGTGTGTGTGTGTGTGTGTGTGTTTGCGTGTGTGTGTGTGCGTGCGTGCGTGCGCGCGTGTGTGTGTGTCTCTCTAAGGTATTGCTTCCTGTGGACTCAGCGTCAGTGGCGTTCAATGTGACCTCTCACACTGTGGGTCAGGTGACCACATACTTAGTCAGCAACAACTCCGACTTCCAGAGGTAGGTGGCTGAGTCACAGGCAGTCAAGCAGTCAGTGAACTGCCGTGTGTCCTCTGGGCTCCACTGCCAGTCACTCAATAAGAAACAATGAAGCAAACCGTTTGTTGAAAATACGAGTCAACAGATCTCACATCTCGCAGCAGCAATTCTATAAAACTCGTGCTCGCTTGCAATGTGTTTGGCTTTGATACATTCAAATTGCTGCTACGCGTTTTTCATCCATTTTTCCTTGATTATGATGATTTATAAACGTCGACAGTGATGTGCCTACTGTGAGGTTTCTGTCTGAAGTCAACGTTGCCGTGCAGTTCTATTGATCAGAACATGCTTGGAACTTTAAGCTCCATGAGATATTATTATTATTGTTATTATTAGTATTATTATTATTATTATTATTATTATTATTATTACTATACATACTGTAATAATACACATTATGATCAATAATAATAACAATAATAATAATAGTTGTTTTTGTTGTCATTATTATTATTATTATTATTATTATTATTATTATTATTATTATTATTATTATTATTATCATATGTTTTAAATATTGTCTAATTGATTTTATTTACAGTTTGTCTGCCCGGATCCGCTTCATGGTCATCCGCAGCAACAGCCTGGCAATACTCAGTCAGGTCATTGGCTGGGCCTACTTTCTACTCTGGTCTGTGTCCTTCTATCCTCAAGTCTTGGAAAACTGCAGAAGGAAAAGGTACATTTTTGCATCCTGTGTTTTTTTTTAGTTCAATCATAACTTTATTGACAGAGACTCTGAGCAGGACTCACACCTTTCTCGTGGACAAGTTAGACGACAACACTGACAAAATGTAACTGACACAACTGAAATCAAGGAGAGCTGAATGGGGAGTTCCTATTGGCTCTTTGAGAATACCATGTCATATCATGACCAATTGAAAATGTCAATTGAAAATCAACAAAAGTCTTCCAACCAAATCAGTGTCGCAGTGTCGAGCTCTTTATTGAAATGACTCTGAAAACTCAGAGAAATTGACACAAACATGAAATTCAGCCACTTTATGACTGACTTCCTCTTAATATCGTTTCTTCAAGTTCACCGGGCCGGGTTAGAAAGCTTAACGGGCCACATATGGACCCCCGGGACATAGTTTGCCCATGCCTGGTCTATATATATATATATATATGTATGTATATGTATATATAAATATATATATATATATATATATATATATATATATATATATATATACATATATATACATATACATATATATATATATATATATATATATACATATATATATATATATATATATATATATATATATATATATATATATATATACATATATATACATATATATATATATATATGTGTGTGTGTGTGTGTGTATACATATACAGGTCCGATGTCCAAAATTCTAAACAAAAACTCTGACGCTGACACGATTGAATGTCAGTGTTGTAGGTCTGAACCTGGACTTCTTGGCTCTGAACCTGACCGGATTCATCGCGTACAGCGTCTTCAACATCGGGATGTTC